>NC_091950.1:278899081-279212605 GCF_031021105.1 Erythrolamprus reginae
TTAGAGAGATCCAGTTTGGGAATAATGCTACATTTCATTTCTTGAATACTTTTTGGAGCTTACATCTAATTAATATAAATATTAAAATGTTATAAATCAATGTCCATTTGCTATTAAAATATTAGATTCCCTTTATAATTTCTGTTTCATATCAGTTTAATGATTGTATATTTCAACTAATATTTTATATGCTTAGATAATAATCCTTTCAAAGCAGAAATTTATTCTTGAATGGGTAATAAAACTTGACCTCAATTAAATGGATTTCAGTATTTTTATAACTCAGACTGAGATATATTAGCAGTTTATTTGTATATTTTGAGCATTTGCAGACTGCGAGGTTGGCAGTCTATTTTGATGGCATCAACAAGGTGCCGAGTTCTTGATCATTGTTGTTTGGGTGGTTGCTGTACCTTATCCTGGGTGTGTAGATCTGTCCTCTGACCTTTTCTCCATGCTGTTTTACTGCTGTAAATGCATGCGATGACAATCACAGCAGGAATTAAAGGTGAAGACATCAGGACATAGAAGATAGGATAGAATACCTGTACCAATATTAAGGACATCAAATTTTAAAGCATGGTAGTGAAGATAATGAAGTTTAATTTATCAGATTGGGGAGAAAATTGAAAATGATAATTAATAGGGCTTATAGTTTGTTCATCAAAAGGTCTTACTCTTGCATAGATTAGCAACAATTGTGCAAATAATTTATTGCTTGCATTAAAATGTAGAAATTTACAAGACAATGAAGAAGAAAATAAACATTTCCAATTATGGTTTCAGAATAATGGAAACTTCTATTAAATAAACAATCTTTATTGTGTGCTTGTAAAACTTGTAAAACTCATCTTTTTCTATGAGTTTTTAGCTGAAATACTTTCCCTCCTCAGGGAAATTTAACTGAAAACATTTTATTAAGCAACAATAAACATGTAGGTATGTAATCTATTGGTAGAACTTGATGATATTTTTACAGCTAAAGTTTGATTTGAGCTGGCAGGACAAATGACCTAAAGTAGTAGAAATGCATCTGCATAAATAAGACTAACTAATCTCCCCTTATTTTCTCAACCTATATCCTGAATCTATATTAAGGGAAAGTGGATTGGACAGAGTGTGATTTTAAAATTGGAAAAAGAAACATCAATAACCCACCCAGTGCAAGTTACCCTGATAGCTGAAAATACAAAGGATCTGGAAGTAAAGAAAGTTGAAAAAGAAAATGAGAAGCAAACTCCTAGGAATTATTGGTAATCATACTTAATTACCAATAATTCCTAGGAGTTTGCTTCTCACAATAGTTAGATTCTAAACCCTGGTTAGTGAAACATAACTATTTATGGTATGCTAAGCCCAAGCAGTCTGGAAAATGTGAGGAAACTAGGAGTTGGGTGGGCAAGAAAAGGAGGAGAGATCAGGAATTTTGGAAGGGACAAAGGAGTGATTGGCTGACAATAGGAAGGAAGAAACATAACTGCAGCCAAGAGGTAAAGAAGGCCAGCCAGAAGCAAGAGGCAGAAAAGGAGGACAGCTGCAACCATTAAGCAGGGATGAAGTGAAACTGCCACTCCAGCCAGCTCCTAGGGCAGTGATGGCAAACCTTTTTTTCCTCTGGTGCTGAAAGGGCATGTGCACCACTATCACGCATGCACAAGTGCCCATACCTACAATTCAAAGCTTGGGGAGGGCAAAAACAGCTTCCCCCACTCCCTGGAGGCCCTCTGGAGGCCGGAAACGGCCTGTTTCCCAACTTCTGGTGGGTCCAGTAAGCTTGTGTTTCACCCTCCCAGGCTCCTAAGGCTTCCCTGGACCCACGGGTGGGTAAAAACACTCTCCCCCATCCCTCCAGAGGCTCTCTGGAAGCCAAAAACACCCTCCCAGAGCCTCAGTGTGAGCCAAAAATCATCTGACCAGCACCCACATATACTGGAGCTGGAGATGAGCTAGGACAATGCTTCACCTGCCAGCAGACATGGCTCCGCGTACCATCTGTTGCACTCATGCCATAGGTCCACCATCACTGTCCTAGGACATGCAGGGCCAAGAGGAATGAGACACTATGAAGGACGGCAAGACTACCTGCAAGGAGGCAGCCTCATCAGTTGTGTCGGCCAGCAGCTATTGCACTGGTCAGCACATGAAGCATAGCAATGCTGAGAATAACTCTTCCATTTTGGATTGTGGGTTCATTCAGCCACCATGTCTTGGAACTTCACCCTTGATTGTGATTGAGTTTCTGGACTTTGCACTTTGCCTTGTGGACCTTGGAATTGGATTTTGGATCGTGGGATTTGTGTTTTGGACCATGAACTTGTTCTGTGTTTTTCCTGTCTTGGGAAAATTGGACTCACTGGGTTTTGCTCTGATTCCTGTGTGGGAAATCCTATTCGGGGCCAGTGATGCCTCAATAAAGACTTCAAACTCTTATGCTGTGTGCATGTGTGAATGATATAGAACAAAAACCCATTATGTCACATGCCCAAGAAAAAAAAGGGGGGAACTTCTTTAAGGAGTAACTAACTTGAACTACCACACATGCTCTAAATGTCCTTTTCCTTCATAGGTATTTTTCCAATATTTAAATAAATATATTGTAGGTCTGTGACCATAATAAAATTGAATGATTGACAGATATATTTCATTCAACAGGTGGCCAGAGGATGTTTTATATCACAGGTTATCTTACTTTTGATAAACTTGGGTTTACATAACCACAATAATGCTTTGCAAATAACAGCAGTTGGATTTGACCACAATTATATTATGGCCCAGCAACTCACAGGTTTATACAGTAGGTCCCCATCATCCTGTGCTGTTGAGGGTTGTTGTTTTTTTATAATAAAAGAAAATGCAAAAAAATCTATTAAAATATAATGTGAGAAATTAAAGCACTTGGGTAAATCATATTCATCCTCATTTCATTTACCCCCACTGAAAAAATGAAAACTTGAGCATGTTGCATTAAGACGATAGCTAGCAATTTCAGACTTTGAGAGCTGAACTTAGCTGGAGAGCTGCTAGAAACAACTTAATGATATAAGGAGAAAAAAACAGTGTAAGCAATTTTCAAAGGTAAAGAAAAAGCTATGAGAAGGAAGAGGAGGGGTAAGCCTTTGGGGTGGTGAAAGTCAGCTCAGGAAGAGGAAGATGCTAGTCATTCTTAATGAAATTGAACTATTTATAGAGCAGTTGTGATGGATTAGTCACTGTTAGTTAAGGAAGCACCTTACTAAAGTATTAATATGGTTAATGAATAGCTTTAAAGGAAAGGGTGAAAGATATCCTTTACAAAAATGAAGACATTATATTAAGTTAAGCAAGAAGTGCCTATATGAGTGGCTTCAAATTGATTTTACAATGCATTTAGCTGGATATTCGATAATAAATCAAGATGATAGCAAAATTATGGGTAGTGTTGGCAATGCTCTTTAGAACACGGTTGTTAAACTTGCCACGTAACATTGCCATCACGTGACGTTTCACAATGTTTTTCACTTTTGTAGAATGGGGATGGGTGTGGCCTGCGCATGATACATCTAGCTTGCAGGCCGTTAGTTTGACATCCCTGCTTTAGAAAAATGCTATGATGCAGGCAAGCACCTCCTTTCCTTATTTTCCAGCTTTCTTCCACTTCCCCCCATCACTTCACAAGCTCTTGCCATTTCTGTATTGCTTTTCTCCTACCACAGCACTGTGTTGTAGACCTTCAAGGCCTGAGCTGTCAAAATCAAGATGTCCACTAGATGGCCACAGAAAGATGCATAACTCTTTGCTCCCACCTAGTGGTCCCCTGGATGTCTGCAGCCCATGTTTGATTGCCCTGTCAATGACTAATACAGGGAAAATACTGGAATACTGGCTTTGAGATTTAAAAAGTTTTACCTCTGTCAAATCGTAGGACTCTCCTACCATTGGCTATTGAATCTAGGATAATATTGGGAGCTGCCCAGAGTTGGTTAAAAGATGGGTGGCTGTATAAATTTTTAAAATAAATAAACAACTCTATTATTTTGCCAGTGGGCCTCATAATTTTCAAACAATTCCTATCTCTGGAGGTCTGGGCTTTTTTTCAAGAATGTCTGACTGAATAGATTTATGTGAGGCAGGAGGCCTAATATAAGCAAGGTCAATGAAAGTTTCCATTCTCCGAAACATGGGAAATCATTACCTTGGTGAGAAGAGCTGAAAGATAACTAAACCCAAATGCTTTTGGGTCAGACTAAAAAAATACTTTCCTGATTGCTGTGGATAATGAACTCTTTGGAGTTTATTAGGTTTCTTCCCCAGAGGAATCTTTTTGGTTAGAGATAGTGATGGATGGATGGACGAATGGACATATTTTGTACCTTGTGAATACAATGGCATCAAATATCATATAAGCTGTAAGAAAATATACTGTATTTTCAGCCCCTTTCTATAATGGTAAAGAAGGAATACAAGGCACTGTTTTTTGGGGGGGGCAGGAGTTAAGAAAAAGGGTTGGCGAAATTAACAAGCTTGAAGCATAACATTTTTAAAGCATTACATAAAAATATTATTTACTTAGACTTATTTTGGATTGGTTTAGTTGTCATTGTTCAGTAGCTAAGTCGTATCTGACTGTTTGTGACCCCATGGACCATAGCACACCAGGCCTTTCTGTCCTCCAATGTCTCCCAGAAGTTGTCCAAATTCTTGATCATTGCATTGAGGACATTATCTAACCACCTCATCCCTTCTATTTTTGCCTTTAGTCTTTCCCAATATCACAGTCTTTTTTTTCTCTCTCTCTTCTCGTTAGTTGGCCAAAGCATTTGAGCTTCAACTTCAATATCTGTCCTTCCAAAGAACAGTCAGGGTTGATTTGGATGATCAGGATGGGTTAGAGGAATCCATCAATCAAATGTTAGCATTAAACAGCTCCAGCAAGATAGCATACAAAATATCTTGTTTTCAAAGGTCTTGAGCAGTAATTATTGATGCCCAATCTATCCATTACACAAGAGACATAAAGGTGACTCCACCAAAGGGGTGGTAGCCAGCCTGCAGAATAAAAACATGCAAATTTATTTCATTGAATTAATATATTTCATATTTCATAGGTGATATCCAGCAGATGTCTGAAATGATAAGATTTACAACATTATCAAGTCAGTAAATGCCAATCACTGAACCCATCATGAATCATGCATTTCATTATCTTGTAAATATAAACTGATTTATTTTCATCCCACCAATTTGAGCAGGTGCAAAACGAACAGCAATATCTACCTCAGAACTGTGAAGTAACTCTATTTATTTTTATTTATTTATTTATTTTGTCCAATACACAATAATACACAATGAAGGTTATAGAGGATATAGTAGAGAAGAAATGTGAGATATAGGAGAGACTATAGGACAGGGAACGGAAGGCACCTTAGTGCGCTTATGTCCGCCCCTTACTGACCTCTTAGGAATCTGGAGAGATCAACTGTGGATAGTCTAAGGGTAAAATGTTGGGGGTTAGGGGATGATACTACAGAGTCCGGTAATGAGTTCCACGCTTCGACAACCCGATTACTAAAGTCATATTTTTTACAGTCAAGTTTGGAGCGGTTAATATTAAGCTTGAATCTGTTGTGTGCTCTTGTGTTGTTGTGGTTGAAGCTGAAGTAGTTTTTGACAGGCAGGACATTGCAGCATACGATCTTGTGGGCAATACTTAGATCATGTTTAAGGCGTCATAGTTCTAAGCTTTCAAGACCCAGGATTGTAAGTCTAGTTTCGTAGGGTATTCTGTTTCGAGTGGAGGAGTGAAGGGCTCTTCTTGTGAAGTATCTTTGAACATTTTCAAGGGTGTTAATGTCTGAGATGCGACATGGGTTCCAAACAGATGAGCTGTATTCTAGGATGGGTCTGGCGAAAGTTTTGTAAGCTCTGGTGTGAGATTTCCAGAGCAGAAGCTACGTAGGATTAGATAACAACTCTTGAGGCCTTCTTAGCAATGTTGTTGCAGTGGGCTTTGGCACTTAGATTTTTTGTTATTAGTATTCTGAGGTCCTTAACCGAGTGGGGATTATCTGTGATAATTTGTTTATTAAGTTTGTATTTGAAGTTCTGATTCTTTTTGCCGATGTGTAGGACAGACCATTTGCTGGTTGAGATTTGGAGTTGCCATGTGTTGGACCAGTCAGAAACTGAGTCTAGGTCTTTTTGTAGAGTAGTTGTGTTATCAGTGGTGTTGAAGAGTTTTACATAGTCTGCAAAAAGAACACCGTTACTTGTGATGAGATTGCAAAGGTTGTTGATGTAGAGAATGAAGAGCGTAGGTCCCAGTACGCTACCTTGGGGGACTCCGCTTTTAACAGGGATGGGTGTGGATATGGAGCTTCCTATTTTGACCACTTGTTGCCTGTTAGACAGGAATGCAGTAATCCAGCTGTGGAGGAATCCTGAGTTGCCATTGGATTTGAGTTTTTGAAGTAGTTTGTCATGGACCACTGAATCAAAGGCTTTGGAGAAGTCAATATAAATGGCATCTATAGATTTTCCTTGATCAAGATGAGTTGTCCATATGTTTTTGCAGTGGAGGAGCTGTAGATTGCAGGATGGTTTTTTTCTGAATCCAAATTGTTTGTTAGAGAGCAGATTATTAGTTTCTAGGTGGAGAGTAATTGATTGGTTTATAATTGATTCCATAACTTTACATGGGACACAGCATAGTGATATTGGTCTGTAGTTATCAACAAGAGAAGGGTCTCCTTTTTTGAAGACGGGGATGACCATTGCTTTCGACCATATCTTAAGAAATGTGCTGGTACTGAAGGATTTTTCAAAAATTATGCTTAGTGGTCCAGCTATAGCAGAAGAGAGCTTTTTTAGGAAGTATGCACATAGACCATCTGGTCCGACTAATGGGGAAGGTTTAAGGTCATGTAATGTTTTTTCAACTCGGTCTTCATTGAAGTCTATTTGGGTTAGGTCATTGAGAGATTTTGAGGTGCGAGTGTTGAATTTGGGGGCCATTGCTGTTGACAAAGACAGAGCCAAAGAATAAATCGAGAAGGTTAGCTTTGGATGAATCATTGTGGTATTATTGGTGGGATAGGTTTAGAGTCCTTGAGTTTGTTGTTGACAAAGTTGTAGAAGACACAATTGGATTTTATAAAAACTCCATTTTTATTTTCAGAGATTGTCAGGACAAGTCCTGGTGAGTTTTCTGGGCAAGATTTTTTAGAAGAGGTTTGCCATTGCCTCCTTCCTAAGGATGAGAAAAAGTGTTTAGCACAAGGTCACTCAGCAGGCTTTGTGCCTACAGTAAGGTGGAACTAGAACTCAGAGTCTCCTGGTTTTTAGCCTGATGCCTTAACCGCTACACCAAACTGGCTCTCTGATTCCATATGAGCCCCGGTGGTACATTAGTTAGAGTACAGTACTGCAAGCTACTTCTGCTGATCACCAACTGCCAGCAGTTTGGCAGATCAAATCTCAGTAGGCTGAAGGTTGACTCAGCCTTTCATCTTTCCAAGGTCGGTAAAATGAGGATCCAGATTATCCAGAACCTTCTATATTTACAGCAGCACGAAGCTTATAACGTCAGCCTGATGATGGTGAATGTGATTTCACCGAAACGTCGCATAGACACTCAAAATATTACACGGGGCAAAACCCAAACTCAAAACAATCTACAGGGTGATTCGACACAAAATGTAACCCTTCCCTGGTACAGAGCTGAAGGGATTGGATACTGTAGCCTAGAGGATAATTCTCTGCCTTACAAGGCAAAGGTTGCAGGTTCAAGTCCCAGTGGGTATGGCTAGCTGATGAGGCCAAAATAAGGCCGAAATAGATCTATCCTAGTCTCCCTTAATTTTCAAATTCAGCTTAAACATGTGATATATATATATATATATATATAAAATACACACACACACACACACACATATATATATGTCACATGTTTTTTTTGCTGAATTTGAAAATTAAGGGAGACTAGGACAGATCTATTTCGGCCTTATTTTGGCCTCATCAGCTAGCCATACCCTCACTGGGACTTGAACCTGCAACATTTGCCTTGTAAGGCAGAGAATTAACCTCTAGGCTACAGTATCCAATCCCTTCAGTTCTGCACCAGGGAATATATAACATATATGTTATATGTTATATATATAACATATATGTTATAAAAATGAGTTACATTTCTATTTAAAAATCTTGTTTATACACAATATATTAGGCTACATTATTTTCTTAAACAAGAGCTACTTGTCAACATTTTGAAAGCACCTCTTCATAGACATCTGGTGCAGGGTTGTCCTGTGGGTACACTGGAATACAACTCCCATAAGCCCTCACTATTGGAGATAACTGACTGAAACCGATCGACAATACAATTCAAATCATCAGGAGAATATCAGTTTACTTATATAGAAATTTATCATTATCATGGTGGCTTGTACATGTAACAAGAACAATTCCTTATGTTACAATTGTACTGTTTTGTTAAATACAGATAGAATAGGTAAGAGAAGCCCTGATGGTGCAGTGTTTGGAATGCAATACTGCAGGCTAACTCGCTGCTTACTCTAGGACAGTGATGGCGAACCTTGTTTTTTCCTTGGGTGCCGAGAGCTCGCAAGTGTGCATGTCCACATCCATAATTCAATGCCCCTTTATGAACCCCCTGCTCTCCTGTCCCCAGTGAAGGGCTATCAAAATCTTTACTACCACACTGTGGGCGTGGCTTATGCAGGACGCCCTGCATTTTCTTTCAACATCTTTCAGTGCAAATTGGGTGCTCTGGGGTGGAGCTCCATTTTTGCTACTCCACTGCGTACCCCCCCCATCCAGGCAATAACCCACCCCATCCCCCTAATCACATGCATGCATGATCCCCCTCCCCCATTTCCCAACTCCTAATGGGCTCAGTAGGCCTGTTTTTCATCCTCCCCAGGCTCCAGAGGCTTCCCTGGAGCGTGTGGAGGGTGAAAATGGCCTCTCCCAACCCCCATAGTCCCTCCAGGGGCCAAGAACTTACTCCCAGAACCTCCACACGAGCCAAAAATCAGCTAGCCAGCACACACATGTACACTGGAACTGAGCTAGGGCAACGGATCATGTGGCAGTGGATATGACTTCGCATGCCACCTGTGGCACCCATGCCATAGGTTCAATTCTGAACTGCTCCAGGATGACTCAGACTTCCATTCTTTGGAGGGCGCTAAAATGGCAACTCAGATTGTTGGGGGGCAATATGGTGACTCTGTAAACTGCTTAAAGAAGGCTGTAAAGCTCTGTGAAGGGGTATATAAATCTAATTGCTATTGCTAAATGCTGTTGTTAATATTGAGGGACAGTTTTTGAAATACGGAGAGGGGCGGCATACAAATCCAATAAATTATTATTATTATTATTATTATTATTATTATTATTATTATTATTATTATTATTATTAAATGGGTGAGCTGGATATTAACTACCAGTGATAAGATAAAGGAGTCTGGTGACTCACTGAAGTCACCAGAGGCTAAAACTCTCAAAAGAAAAACAGTCACAAACTTTCAAAGTTGTTAAATATGCAAATGGTTCACTAAATAAATACTAAATTAATCCATTTCCATTGCACATTTCATTTTGAATACCAAGATTGTTGTCATTAATTCTACAATAGATAAAATCACCACAATTTCACTTTGAGACTGTGTTAGTAAGCATTTTATAACTATTTATAAGATCAATGGAACATCAGAGGCATGAGTCTGTCATCTGCACCTCTATAACTGTCTGGTTTGGTTCTGCAATGCAACAAGACAGACACAGACTTCAGAGGATAATCAGAACTGCAGAAAAAACAATTGCTACCAACCTGCCTTCCATTCAAGACCTGTATACTGCACAAGTCAAAAAGAAGGCTGTGAAAATATTTACAGACACCCCACAATAAAAAAATTCTATTCTATTCTATTCTATTCTATTTTTCACATAGATAGCATGGAGTGTTTGGTGCAAATGCTTAAAGATCCTCCATGTGAAAAGTATTTAACCTCATTTGAGAAGTTCACAGAGCAGCTTATGTTGATATAATTTAGTTGGAATAGGTCAGGTACCAACAGTATGTTAGTTTTAATTAGATTTTTTTATTTAATTAGATTATGTGATAAGCTTAAGGTACCTATTTTCCCAGATTGAATTATACCGTGAAGCCATGTAATCACAATCTGTTCCTTTAAAATCCACATTCTAATTTTATTTCAAAAATTTTGAGGCTCTTTCACCGTAAGTAGCAACTAGCTATGGATTATTGGAAATCTTACCAGACTAGTTTTGTCAGGGGAAAATAATTAAGACAGTTTTTTTAAAAAAAACTGGAAGCTTTATATGACTTTTCGAAAGCTATAAACAATTTCTCTTTCCATATTAGTTTTAATAAGCATTTCATAGCTGATGATTTAAGCCAATTTCCTTTTATAACTGTTAACCTTTTCATTTAAAAATATTCTTAATTGGTTTCTTTTCACTATTGAGTACAATTCTTTTCTCAATAGGTTAGAAAATAGATAAATGGATAAAACAAGATAAAACAGTTATTCCATTTTTAAATTCCAATTCTTAGAGTATTTTATTAAAAAATATTGTAGGGCTTTTTACCTATTCAGTAATTTTGACAGAATAACAGAGTTGGGAGGAACTTGTAGATCTTCTAGTCTAACCTTAGGTGGGAAACCATACACCACTTCAGACAAATGGTTATGCAACATCTTCTTAAAAACTTCCAGTGTTGGAGCTGGAAGCTTCACAACTTCTGGAGGCAAGCTGTTCCACTGATTAATTGTTCTGTCAGGAAATTTCTCCTTAGTTCTAAGTTACTTCTCTCCTTGAATAGTTTCCACCCATTGCTGCTTGTTCATTCAAAGAATGTTCTTTCTGCACCAGCTCAGGAAGCTCAAACTGCCCAAGGAGCTGCTGATGCAGTTCTACAGAGGAATCATTGAGTCTGTCATCTGCACCTCTATAACTGTCTGGTTTGGTGCTGTAACCCAACAGGACCGACACAGACTTCAGAGGATAATCAGAACTGCTGCCAACCTGCCTTCCATTGAGGACCTGTATACTGCACGAGTCAAAAAGAGGGCGGGGAAAATATTTACTGACCCCTCACATCCTGGACACAAACTGTTTCAACTCCTACCCTCAAAACGTCGCTACAGAGCACTGCACACCAAGACAACTAGACACAAGAACAGTTTTTTTCTGAACGCCATCACTCACTTTCTACTAAATCTGCACTTCTATTCTACTAGTTTTTCTCATCATCCCTTTCACCCATTTCCTCCCATGGTGACTGTACGACTGTAACTTGTTGCTTATATCCTAAGATTTTTATTAATATTGCTTCTTCATTGCTTATTTGACCCCTTTGACAATCATTAAGTGTTGTACCACATGATTCTTGACAAATGTATATTTTATTTTATGTACGCTGAGAGCATATGCACCATATGCTTTGCTTTGGTTTTTTTGCTGAGAATGTTCACTTTGCAGGGATCTCTCCACCTCATAGTATAAATGTTTCTATAATTTCATACTGGATTTTAACATTTAGAATTTATACCCAGCCCTGCTGATTCCACATATTCTAAAAGAGAATCTGTTGAATGGGGATATTAGGATTTGGGTATATCAGCAATCTCCAGACTAGCTCAATGTGTGAAAAAACCTATGCATGTATATATTCTCTAAGCCTATATACATTTTTCATTTTTAACAGTGATGCAGTTGCTTTAGCAAATAAAATACAGGCAGCTTTGCTTTGAGTTTTTGTTCAAATGAAAAAGGTCTGAATCTTATGGCCTTTTGCTTATCATTGCTATAGATTCTGAATAAAATAATTAGGTAATATTTCCCCGTCTTTGCGACATTTCGGCGAAATCACATTCTCCATCATCAGGTTGAAGTTATTGACTTCGTGCTGCTTTGAGTATGGTACTCGTGTGTATGTGTTATATATCACATACATACACACACACACAAATGGGGGGGAGAGAGGGAGAGAGAGAGAAAGATTTTGATTTTAACCTTTTGATGAAACAGGATGAATTCATTGAAATAAGAAAGTCTTTAGTAAACCCTGTTAGTCTTGTCCAGGGGTCAGCAACCTTAAACACTCAAAGAGCCATTTGGATCTGTTTCCCTTAGAGAAAAAATTACCAGGAGCCACAAATCCCTTCCCGTGTAGTTGGATTAAACGCTTTGTTTTCTTCTGAAATTTTTCTTTTCTTGGATTTATCCATGGTTGATCCAGTGGGGGTTGAAAAGCTCAATAAATTGTGTGCCAGCGGGTTATCACACATTGGCGGTTGTGACACATATTTTGAGTGACAAGGAAACACAAGAGGGATGAAAGAGCCACAAGCAGCTCCGGAGCCATGGGTTGCTGACCCCTGGTCTTGTCTATTATCAGAAAATTGACATAAGCTTTCCTTTCAGCATAGTTTTAATGAAGCACAGCTAACGTGAGGTTAATTAGTCATTCATTTCTGTTTTAAGCTGAGCATCATGCCATGAATGATACGTATCTGCTATATCACTTTCTAAAACAGTGCATAATAAAGTTTGCCTCATTCTAAGGAGATCAGTGTAATCTTTACAGTGCACAACCATAGTTTTCTTGTTTGGGATCACTAACTTTTCAAAGAATTCAAAGTGTTGGTAATGCCCTATAAAGCCCTACATGGCATTGGACCAGAATACCTCTCCGTGTGCATAAAAGAAAAAGAGACATTTGTCAAGAATCATGTGGTACAACACTTAATGATTGTCATAGGGGTCAAACAAGCAATAAAGAAACAATCAATATTAATAAAAATCTTAGGATACAAGCAACAAGTTACAGTCATACAGTCCTAAGTGGGAGGAAATGGGTGACAGGAATGATGAGAAAAAACGTAGAAATAGAAGTGCAGACTTGACAGTGACAGTGTTGAGGGAATTATTTGTTTAGTAGAGTGATGGCGTTCGGGGGAAAACTGTTCTTGTGTCTAGTTGTCTTGGTGTGCAGTGTTCTGTATGTCTGCTCTTATGTACATTCACATTATGTAATACAAAAAGATCAAATCTGGCATCATTTACAAAATTAACATTGAGGATTTTTTGGACGCAGGTACCATTAATAAATGTCATTTTAAAATAACAAATTCAGTTTTAAAGTTATAATTAATCATTTTATTTTCCCCAAGTTTTATGTTATTCAAAAATATTAAAACACAACGGAAAATTTAAGCAAAAAAAACAAAGTTAAAGAATTTTTTTAAAGGATTTAAAAATGCACATTTATTCCCCCAGTTGAACACTGACAAATATATCGCAACAATAATAGACCTGTTGCAAAACAGGTCCCAAATTTATAAACTTCTACATCTGTTTGCAAATCAATTTTATCTGTCACACATTGTATATATGAAGAAAAAAAATAGTTAACAGGAAATAAATCATTTCAAGAGTGCAACTTTCCCTAAAAAAGAAATGTCATGAAAACAAGCTAAGGTCTCTGTAGTTCTTAAAGATTTCAAAAGCTTTCCTTGTTAAACTAGAAAGCATAATCCAGAATGGGTAGAGCAAATGGGCTGCTTTGCATTTTTAAGAGATAATTTTATATTACAATGAGTGATTTACAAAGGTAACACAGCAGTAACAATTTTACATAACTGTATTTGCAATATGCAAGGAATGAATGGTGCCTCTTACTGCTCAGGTCCTTTGAGGCAAATTAACATTTTCAAGGATATGCTGCTCATTAGAAAGATACCAGACTAGAATAGAGAGGAACTGGCACTGATAATGCTTGCAAGGCTGATATTTTATTAACCGTTGAATAAAAATTAACTGAAGGTTCTTTGGGCAAAACTATGTGCAAAACATTGAGCAATATTTTATATCGATATAAAATTTCTATTAAATAAATTTTAACAGGATAAAAACTATATGTATATGGAAAAGAAATACTGTATATATATATACACACACACATTTTCATCAGTGATGAAATCTACTTACCTCCCCTACCAGTTCAGAAGCGCGTGATGTTCAGGTGGGTGGGCGGAACCTTGTGCTGCCGCCACTACAGGTTCTCTGAACCATCAGTAATCACCGCTACCAGTACAGCTGAACCTTGATATACATGGTGTGTGTGTGTGAGTGTAACATATTTTGCTGATAATGAAAAGGAAGGGAGCCTAATGTACAGAATATCTATTTCAAGCTTACTATGCTCTCCTCACCTAACCATACCCTTACCAGGATCTGAACCTGCAAAGTCTGCCTTGTAAGGCAGTTGGTTTTACCTCTAGACCAGAGGTCCCCAACCTTTTTTGCACCAGGGACCGGCTTTAAGCTAGACCAGTTTTCCATGGCCCGGTGGGGGAGGGGGAGCTAGCTGTCAGCGGCGCCGTAAAAGGGGCGATCAAGAGAGGAATGGGTGAATGAATGGACGGAGGGTGGGAAGGAAGGAAGGAAAGAGGGAAGGGACAGGAACAAAAGAAGGGTGCAAAGGAAGCAAGGAAAGGTGTGAAAGGGGAGAGTAAGAGAGGAAGGAGTGAAAGAAGGGAATGAGGGAGGAAAGAAGGGAGGAAGGAAAAGGAAAGCAAGAAATGGAGGGAGGAAAGGAAGGAAAGAAAGAAAGAAAGAAAGAAAGAAAGAAAGAAAGAAAGGGGGAAGGGACAGGAACAGAGGAAGGAAGCAAGGAAACTTATGAAAGGGGAGAGTAAGGGAAGAAGGTAGGAAGGAGAAAGAAAAGAAGAAATAGAGGAAGGGAAGGTAAAAGAGAGAAAGAAAAAGAGCAAGAAAGAAAGCAAGAAAGAGAAAGAAAGAAAGGCAACTTCAAAGAAAGGCTCACTGAGCATCTCTCACTCTCTCTCTCTTTCTATCCCTCTTTCTTTCTTTCTCTTCCTTTCTCTCTCTCCTCTTCCTTTATCTCCTCTCTCTCTCCCTCTCTCTTTCTCTCCCCCTCTCTCCCCCTTTCCCTCTCTCCCTCTCTTGCTATCTCTCCCCCCTCTCCCTCTCTCTTTCTCCCTCTCCCTCTCTTTCTCTCTCTCCCCCCTCTCTCTTTCTCTCTCTCTCCCCCTCTTTCTCTCTCTTCTTCTCACTTTCTCTCTCTTGTTTTCTTTCTGTCTCTTTTGCTTTCTCTCTCTCTCACTCTTTCTTGTTTTCTTTCTCACGCTCTTTCTCTCTCTTGTTCTCTCTCTTGCTATCTCTTTCTCTCCCCCCCTTTCTCACTCTCTCTTTCTCACTTTCTCTCTATCTTGCTGTCTGTTGCTCTCACTCACTCTCGTTCTCTCTCCGTTCTTCTCAGCGATGACGCGCGCACGCCCTGCCCGCCTCACCTTTGCGAGAGCACTTTCGCCCCGGGCTCTCAGCAAGGGGGTTTGCAGGAGAGGCGGGGCCGGCGAAGGTGATATTGAATGTCGGGGGAGAACGGGCGGTTGCCCGCGCTCCCTATCCCCCTGCTAGCCCACTCGGAATATTCAAAATAAGAAAAGCCTTCGCCTGCAAAGGTTTTTCTTATTTTGAATATTCCGAGTGGGCTAGCAGGGAGATAGGGAGCGCGTGCAACCGCCCGTTCTCCCCCGACATTCAATATCACCTTCGCCGGCCTCCGCTGAGGAAAGCCTTTGCCGGCATTTCCTCTCGGCGTCAAGGAGGCGCAGCGGCGGGCGGAGAGAGGGAAGGGGGGGGGCAGCGGTGTCCCTCCTGGCCTTGGCGGGCCGCCCAACCCTCCCCACCTCCTGCAAACGCGGCGGGCGGCGGGGGGAGAGCGAGGAGCCGGTTCCGGCGGGCGCGGGGCTTGGCTGGCTGGCGGGGGGAGCGCCGCTGGTGGTGCGGAAAGGCCGAGGGGGCCCTGGCGCCGCGGACCGGCTGAAAAGCCCCAACGGCCCGGTCCCGGTCCGCGGACCGGCGGTTGGGGACCTCTGCTCTAGACCACAATTTGAGAGTGGCAAGAAGGCCCAGACAGTTTCCTGCCATTCCCCCTTTAATCCTGGACATCTTGGGCTTTTTGGGGCCACCAAAGGAGCCTTTCGGTGGCACTTAAGGAGGCTTTGGCAGTCCAGAGGGAACAAAGCATTTTCCTTTCTCTGGGCGCTTGGAGAGGAATAAACCTCTGCCAGTGCCCAGAGAAAAGAAACACTCCCTTCGTTCTGGGCAGCCCAAAACGAACGGAGTGATTTCCTTTCTCTGGGCATTTGGGGAGGGAATAAACCATTTCGCTGTGGTGACTCCTTCACGCTGCCTCCCATACACCCGGCGCAAGGTTGCCTCCTGGGGCATCTGGGCGCAGGAAGGCAAAAGGGGTGCTTCGCCCCAGCCAGATCAACTCGGCTTCAGCCAAACCAAGGAATCACCACAGTGAAGGAAAGGTGCTGGCTACAAAGTGAGTGAATGAAAGGGGAGGGGAGCCCTTCAGCTTGGGAAGGAAGAGGAAGCAGGTAGCAGCTGCAGCCACCACCTTTCGGTCAAAGCAATGGGAGGTTCCCCCCTCTCAACCACTTGGATTTCTCTCTCTGGCACAGTGTATGGGAGGCAGCCTCGTGCCAGGTGTATGGGAGGCCCGTGCTCCTCCTCACCGCCTCTGAGTCCCTCTTTTTTTTTAAGCCTTAAAGTTTGGGATTTTTTTGATTCCCCTCACCTCACCTTCTTCCTTCGGCAGCGACTGTCCTCCTCCTCTTCTTCCTCCTCCTCCTCCCACCCAAATTACAAGCATTCATTTCTTTCCTAATGGGTTTGCACATGTTATTTGCTTTTACATTGATTCCTATGGGAAAAATTGCTTCTACTTACAAACTTTTCTACTTAAGAACCTGGCCACGGAACAAATTAAGTTCTTAAGTAGAGGTACCACTGTATATATATATATTCACACATTCAAAAATTGCTCAATATTTTGCACATAGCTTTGCCCAATGAGCTTTCAATTAATTTTTATTCAACAATTAATATTCGCTGTGCAAGGGTAAAAGATACTGGCCTCCACCTTTAAGATGGTTAATCACAGTGGGAGTGGGATAGTTGAGAGACTTCTTGTTTATATCCGTCTGACCCATTCGATCTTGCAGAGAAGGCATGCTGCAAGTACCATCAGACAGAGCACTGCATTTGGTTTGGGTCCCAGGAGACATGCTTTCTCTGCTGTAGTTCCTTCCTTATGGAACATTCTCGCTTCCGAAATTAGATTTGACATTCCATCCCTTTTGACATTCCAGAAGGTCTTCAAGACCTGGTTATGTGATCAGGCCTGGGGCTCTCCGGCAACAAGATACGTGCTATAATGGTTGTGGGGGGAAATTAGTTTTAAGTTTCCCTGAGTCACAAAGTTTATTTTCTGGCCCTGGGTCAATGACCTGTCACCAGATTTCTTTGTGAAGATAAAGTATCAGGCAAAGTGTCAGCTGCTCTTATTTCCTTGGAAGAAAATGGGCTAATGGAATTAGATCTGAAAAAAGGGGCAAACTAAGGTTAAGCAATATCAGAAAATCTATCCAAAGAAATTTTCCAAATAAACACTCTCTCTCTCTCTCTCTCTCTCTCTCTCTCTCTCTCTCTCTCTCTCTCTCTCTCTCTCTCTCTCTCTCTGTGTGTGTGTGTAATTTCAATACCAGCTCTTCTGATATTTCTTTTCAGAAAATTCTTTTTTCTCAAAAAATAACTTAAACTCTAATTGGAAAGTTGCTTAGGTCCAGCATTTCTCCGTAAGAATCAAGGATCATGCACTATACGATTGCATCTTTGTACTCCAATGCCATGTTCCCAAAGCATTTACAGTTTACTTTGTTAACTTACAATACACTAAAAAATAAATTCACCACATGGACTAGAGCCATATAATATGCTAGGCCAGTGATGGCAAACCTATGGCACGGGTGCCACAGGTGGCACGCAGAGCCATATCTGCTGGCATATGAGCCGCTGCCCTAGCTCAGCTCCAACGTGCATGTGTGTGCCAGCCAGCTGATTTTTGGCTTGTACAGAGGCTCTGGAAGGGCATTTTTGGCTTCCAGAGAGTCTCCAGGGAGATGGGGGAGGGCATTTTTACCCTCCCCCATCTCCAGGGAAGCCTTTGGAGCCTGGGGAGGGCAAAATACAAGCCTACTGGGCCCACCAGAAGTTGGGAAACAGGTTGTTTCTAACTTCCAGGTGGCCTCTAGGTGGCGGGGAAGCTGTTTTTGCCCTCCCCAGGCATTGAATTATGGGTGTGGGCACTCGTGCATGCACAATAGTGCAAGGACATGTTCTTTTTGCACCCGAGGAAAAAAAGGTTCGCCATCACTGTGCTAGGCTAAAATGTGGTTAACAAGCCTATATTCATTGTGTCTGTGGAAAATCACTTCCAAGATCATTTGACAGAGATATAATTTGGCTAAGGGAACTAAGTAAGCATATGGACCTGAGAATCATACCTCCATATCCAGTCTTTATTTTGTGTGAGTTGATCTCTTGTCAATTGCTAATAATTGACCTAATATAATTTAGTCATATCCTCCATTCCAACATTGGTCTTCTAAATATAACTGTTTCCTCATATCTGCGTAATAGTGAGCAGATGGTATGAGGCAAAGTAAAATAGCTGTCTAGGATCAGTTTATACATAAGATCTGCTGTACGATTACCGGACACAGACTGCACTTAACTGACATAAATACGTCAGTAGAGCAGAGACAGTAGTTTATATACCTGGTGTTACATTTACTAATAAACGGCCTGCCCTTGATGAATACACAGTGGAAAAAACAGGAAAGATGTGAGCTGAATAAACTCCTTAAGAATGAAATTAAATTCTAATTAGAGTCCAATTGTATTAACAACTGGAAATGTGTATATATTTTCTTGTTTTTTTAAATCTGGTGTTATAAGTTTAGACAATTGGGAGACTGGAAAAAAAGTATCCCAGGCCAAAGGTTGTCCAATAATATAGTCCAATAACAATTTCCTCTTTGACAATAACTATTTTGTTCAGAAAATAAGCTGACATCCAGTTAGAGCTGGGCAAAAATATTATATAAGAAATATTTGCTAGCTGAATTAATAGCCTTTCACCTCCTAAAAAAATATTAACCCTGGAAAGGCTTCTTTGCTTTAAAGATGAATTCAGTGTTTATCTTGAGTGAGCTTTGTTGAACTCTCTGACCTTAGCTTCAAGTAAGTGTGCAGAGAAGTGGGATATTAAAAAATGTCTAGAAAATGTCAATTTTGAAAGATTCACTTTTTATTTTACATTATACCATATATATTCATGAATATACTGAGAGTTTTAGGTGATAAAATAAACCTAAAAATTGGGATTGGCTTATGTGTGAATTGAGTAATTTGCAACTATAGGTAGTCCTCAATGTTCAACAGTTCAACGTTACAACAGTCCTGAAAATAGTGACTTATGACTGTTTTTCTCAATTATGACCTTGCATAAGCATTCCCATGGTCATGTGATCAAAATTCAAATGCTTGGCAACTAGTTCATACATATGACCAAGGCCATGTGATTGCCTTTCGCAACCTTCTGACAAGCAAAGTCAATGGGGAAACCGCATTCACTTGTGCTAACTGTTTTACTAATTTAACAACTGCTGTGATTCATTTAATAACTATGGCAAGGAAGGTTGTAAAATGAGGCAAACTCATTTAACAAATGGCATACTTAATAAGGGGAATTTTCAGCTCAGTTGTGGTTGTAAGTTGAGGACTTTATATAGAGATAATACTTTTTAAAAATACCATATGGTTAGATCAATCTGTAAATAAAGCTGAATCTTAATTTTTTAACCAAAATACTCTGAAAAATTGATAATTTGTGGGTTACCCATGGAAAAAGCAATAATTAAAACATGCCCCCAAAATGGAAGGTTTGTGTATCTGTTGGATTTATATACAAATTTATATAACGTGAAAAAACCAATGTAGTGAATTCTTTTCTTTCTAGAAATTTTCTTTTATCGTACCACTTACTGTTTTTTAACTGCAGTGTCAGTTGTAGTCTTTTACATTTGATCATCATTCTTGACTCAAACCAAATATTTTTCTTTCTTTTAAAGAAAGCTATTCCTGATTTATCTATTTCTTTTTTGTCTCAGTAAATAATCCATGACAGTGAGCTGCAGTTGAATATTAATTTGAGGAAACAATGGAAGTTATTTCACTTCAGACAAACCCGGTCAGATGTTCTCTAACTATGTCTATGAGTGAGATGTGTAGTCTCTAAATTTGATTAATAAAAGTAAATCATAATTGGCTTTTAAAAATAATAGCTATGCCTAATAGAAATTTAAAATTTTCTTTATTCCTATGGTTGCAAAAATTCAGGGGTTCAATAGATACAAACAAAGAAATTAAAGAAAAACTTTTATTGTACATTTTTTGAGGCTAGCTAAAGTAATTCTCTCTATATCAAATGACCTTTGTCAAAATACATATGTTTTGCTTTCATCCTACAAAGCAATTTAAAAACCAAAAATACAATAAAAGTACTATAAACTCTATATTATTCTGCTGTAATACAATTAAATTACATTAAATTAAATTAAACATGTAATACAATTAAATTACATTAAATTAAATTAAATTAAACATGTAATACAATTAAATTACATTAAATTAAATTAAATATGATTAAGGCACAAGCCTCCATGAACCCAATCTGCAGGTTAAAAAAAATCTATATTAGGCAAATGACTGTTGTGTGTGGAGGAAGCATCTGTAGTCATTGAAGATAGAAAAAAATTGAAATGCTAAAAATCAATGAAGATTCTGTTAAAGTTCCAATGTATAAAAATCACAATGGATTTCCCCCAATGATGAATGTATACTGCTTTCAAGATCGCGAGCTACTTAATTGTATTGTTTGATGGCAACATCAGTGGAAAGGTGCAGTTGCATTAATATCCTGCTTATGTGATTCCCATAGGAATTTAATCTTACAATGGGAAACAGAATGTTAAATTCGACACACCTTTGATCAGAATCCTTTGGGAACTTCTTTACATTCTTATCTCTTCCACAGACTTTATGAATAAGAGAATGAGATTTGAAAACTAGTACAAGTAGTCCTTGACTTAGAACTATTTATTTAGTGACCAAAGTTACAATGGCATTGGGAAAAAAATATTTATGACTGTTTTTGTTCTACCCCAGCTACAGACCACAAAGAACGCAGCACACACAAAGTCTGCACAAACCTTAGTTTTACTAATTAAGTACTACTAATGAACTTTCTTAATAGTCATCAAACACAAATACAGTGTAAAGCAGTCTTTTCTTAATTCAAATTCATTAACAGCCAGCACGAGTCCACGAAATAATAGTAAAAGTAAACAGTCTTGTAGATATGAGCAAACTTATGGTGGTTGGAAAAATTCTCAGAACCAATTTGCAGAAAAAATGCCAAGAGAGAGAACAAGAGCCGATCAGAGTCAAAACACGAAGGAATGTGAACGAATGTTGTTTCCTGCAAATTGCTGCCTTCAGCGTCATCCCTTAAATAGGCTAGGGCAGGGGTGGGCAAAGTTGACTCTTCTATGACTTGTGAACTTCAACTCCCAGAATTCCTGAGACAATCATGCTAGCTCAAGAATTCTGAGAGTTGAAGTCCCCATGTCATAGAAGAGCCAACTTTGCCTAATCCTGGGCAAGAGGAGTGGCCAATTAGCCCCGAGCCTTTCTTCCTAGGAGACCTTCTCCTAAGGAACCATTCCTGCCTTTTGGCAGCTCTGCGTGTCTGTGCATTAAAACCCTGCTGTTCTGTTCGAGTCGTATGTGACCCGAAGCCAAGTTTGAGTCCCTGTAAAAAATTTTCCCTGCATATCTGAAACTTGAAATTTCATGAATTTTCATCATTTCAGGGGTTCTCTCTATGAGAATTTTTTTTGGGGGGTGGGGGGCTTAGTTTTTGCTGGGCAAAAAAACTTCCTAATGTTATGTTCGGGTCACATACGACCCGGACCGAAAACTCTTCATTTGAAGTGCTTATGTTTGGTCAATTTGAAAACTTTTTTCACTTGGAAAGTAGTCTGAACATTTCTGCACACAATGATATGAAAATTGAAATGAAAAAAATTAATCCTTATTGGTTTATTTTGCACATAAATGTGCCTCCCCCCCCGTTTGTGTGAATTTTTTTCAATTTATGGATAGTTTTGCTTGCAAAATCCATTCTATTTTACTGGAGTTGGTGTGGGATTGGTAGCTTGAGCATTTCTGAATATAAGAAAAATATAAAGGAACTGAAAAAAATGATTCTTACTGGTTTTTTAACATCAGAAATAAGCCCCCCCCTCGGCTGCTTGCAATCATTTTCACTTTTTATTTTTTTATGCTCCAAATCCGAAATATTCTTTAAAATCTTAGGCATTCATTTACTCAATTTAACAATGCTGATCATCAAAAAATATTTTTGGGGTGGTGGCTAATTGTTTTCTGGGCAAAAAAAAATTCATAACTTCGAATCTGTTTCTGTTCGTATATGACCGGACCAAAAATATTTTTTTTAGGTACTTGAATTTGATCTTTTTGAAAACTTTTTCAACTGGAAAACTAGTTTGAACATTTATGAACATAATGATATGAAAATTGAACTGGAAAAATTGAGACTTATATTTTTATTTTGATCAAAAAGCCTCTCCCCCCATCCTTTCTGAATTTTGTGTCAATTTCTATTTTTTAAGGCTACAAATCCCTAAGGAATTTCCCCCCAAAAGGTTTGATATACTAAATTGAACATTTCTGAACATAAGAAAAATATAAATGAACTGAAAAAAATGGTTCTTATTGGTTTATTTTTGCCACAAAAGGGCCACCCCCCCCCCGGCCTTGCTGTGTGCCATTATTGTCACTGTTTATACATATTTGTCTAGAAATATTTGGAATATCCTTTTGAAAACCAACCACATTGTAGCCAGATAACTAATTTTATGAAAGAAATCCATTTTACTAAAAAAAGTATGTAAGTTTGAAATTAACAGCATAATTTTTATATAAATTGAAATAAATTTATATGCAAAATAAACCAATATGCATCAATTTTTCCAGTTCAATTTTCATATCATTATGTTCAGAAATGTTCAAGCTACAAATCCCACACCAACTTTAGCAAAATAGAATGCATTCTGCTAGCAAAACTATCCATAAAGTAAAGACTATTTCACAAAAACGGGGGGGAGGCACATTTATGTGCAAAATAAACCAATAAGGATTAATTTTTTCAGTTCAATTTTCATATCATTGTGTGCAGAAATGTTCAAGCTACCAATCCCACACCAACTTTAGTAAAATAGAATGGATTTTGCAAGCAAAACTATCCATAAATTGAAAAAAATTCACAAAAACGGGGGGGCACATTTATGTGCAAAATAAACCAATAAGGATTAATTTTTTCATTTCAATTTTCATATCATTGTGTGCAGAAATGTTCAGACTACTTTCCAAGTGAAAAAAGTTTTCACATTGACCAAACATAAGCACTTCAAATGAAGTGTTTTCGGTCCGGGTCGTATGTGACCCGAACATAACATTAGGAACTTTTTTCGAACAGAACAGCAGAGTTAAGAATAGCTTCCTCTTCTTCTTCCTCATTGCTGATGGAAGCTTCTGAAGGTTCTGAAGGCCCTGGCTGAATCTCCGCTTCTGGTACCAAGTGCTCTCCAGCCTCCTCACTGTACGACTTGGGTACCAGGTGCACAGGCTGCTGGCACATCAACACCTTAGCGCCTACATTGTCAGAATCCGCCACCAGTTGTATGCACTGCCAGAAGGCCACAACAGTTTTTCACATTTACAGCAGCATTACAGATTGCAGCATCCCTGTAGTCATGTGATCAGAATTTGTATGCTTGGTAACTGGCATGCATTGATGATGGTTGCAGTGTCCTCACTCATGTGATCACTTTTTGTGAACTTCTGACAAGCAAATTGCATTGAGAAGCCAGATTCTCTTAACAACCATGTTACTGACTAATAATTGTGATACATGGTGTGATTGTACTGTTTGATTGAGTAATACATAGGGCTTTTAGCTATAGTTTTTTAAAAATGTATTAGATTTGTACTGTACGCTGTGTTTTTATATTTACTCTGTGAGCCGCCCTGAGTTTTCAGAGAAGGGCGGCATATAAATCTAGATGATGATGATGATGATGATGATGATGTTGATGATGATGATGATAATAATAATAATAATAATAATAATAATAATAATAATAATAATAATAATAGCTTAATGACAACAAAGAAAAGGCAAGAAAAGTGATAAATGGGCCAAAACTCACTTAACCGCTTAGCAATATAACTTTTAGGCTCAGTGGCAGTTGTAAGTCAAGGACTACTTGTAAAACTGCAAAATGCAACTTCTTAACATAATTTAAGAGGCTACCTAACCAGTGCAAGTGCTTTAGTATAACTAAACACCTTTTTGAAAATTGTAATGGCTCATCACATTCAAGCACACAAGTACCTCAGATACATCATCTCCAGGGGCAGGTTCCTCTTACCTTGATACTGGCACGCTGCATGTGCATTGCCATGTTTTCCCGTGCACGCACGCTTGCTATGCGCACACATGTGCACGCTCCTCTCACATTGTTTTGCTTCCTGTGCATGCGTGGAAGCAAAATCTCACGAGGATGCTTTTTCTCGCACGATTTCAGGGCTTTTTTTCTTACTGCACATACGCAGAAGCAAAATCTTGTGAAGTGATGCTCTCATTCACACAATTTCAGCAATTTTTTGCTTGCTGAGCATGTGCAGAAGCAAAAGATTGCCGAAATCTTGTGGGCAAGAGTGTCCCCTCATTAGATTTTGCTTCTGCACATGTGCAGGAAGCCAAAAAAAGTGGAAAATTTTTCAGGAAAAAAGATGGCATGCACAATGGCCTGGCAAAGACAGTACTGGAGCCTTCGCACGGAAATTACACAATTGGTTGGCTGCTCCCGGAATGGCAGAGTGGACCGAACAGATAGAAACCCACCACTAATTATGTCTCCTATTGGATTTCCCCCCTACAAGATTTATAGGCACCTTGTTTGTTTGGTGTTACAGAGCACTACACAGACTGATGACATTATTCAAAACAAGAATGCAAGGTATCACCCTGAAATGGGGTTATTGCAAAAGCACTGCTTCTTACAGAGTCAATTGCTTTCGGATCTGCTCTAGAATCCACCATAACAAGCAATGACAAGGCTAGATATGTATATTCGCCATGTTAACTTCTCTCGACAGTTCTTATTACAAGACAAATTGTGGATTTAAGTAGTCCAGGAATTGTGACTGCTTCTTGTTACTTTCACCTCTGTTTGGATGATACTGAATAACTTCAAAATTGATTGAACAAATCAGCCATGGAATAGAGTAGTAAAACAGTAGGAAGCCAAAGTGCAAGTAAGATGGGATTTAAATCCATGACAGCTTTTCCCATTAGAGAGCAAATCTTTAGACACCTCATTAAAATTAGCTTTGGGCCATTTCCATGGCTAATAAAAGTATTTTCTTCCACTGTTTAATCTGTTCTATCATTCTGAACATTTTTATAACCAATGCAGATGCCAACTGTTATTATTTATCAGGCGGTAACAATTCATGTTTATGCTCTTTCATTCTGTTAGATTTTCTTAATTATAAGTGGAATTAAAGTATCCATATGAATAAACTCCTCACGCTATCTGCTCCTAATATGTGAGAAATAACAATTTTATTTTAAAAGTGATAATTTTAGAGTTGTTTTTTATTGAAAAAAAATGAGAAATTGTATCAGTTGAAATGTCCTGGTTATCCTTTGAAAAAGTACTAATAAAGTAAACAAAATTCCTTCCTTCCTTCCTTCCTTCCTTCCTTCCTTCCTTCCTTCCTTCCTTCTCTACCTTATGCTGCCTTATCTTCTGGAGGTGACCTCTTTTAAATAGCTAAAAATATACATGGTCTTTTAGATTTCACATGACTGGAATCCTGTGAGACCCTTCACCAACTTGAAGTCCTCAATGTTTGGGGATTGTAACTTCCAAAGGTCCATGAGGAATAGCTTAGCGATTGAGAAATCTGAAGGAGACCTAATTAGGAAAAATTATGTCATACACTGGTATATTGTGATAAACAATCCCATCTAAAGAGAACAGAAACATGCATGCTAGACTGTACTTTAGCACTACAGTATGCTGCTGTTATCTCATTGTCCATGAATTCATTGACAGAGCTGTAGAAAATAATTGGGGTTCAATATCAGGAGACAATTCTGCCACGGAATTCTGCCACGTTACTCCTGAATCTTAACTCCTGTGTTTCCAGTTTGCATCGTTGTTCCCGAATCTTGGTTTCTGTGGTTCTAGTTTGCATTCTAGCCCAGTTCTTGTTTCTTGAATCGTGGCTTCTGAATTTTGACTTCTGCATTTCCACTTTGCAGTCCAGTACTGATCTTGGGTCTTGCATTTTCTAGTTTTGGAACTTGTGTCAAATACAGTAAGACTTGCCAATTATCTCTTGGACATTGGCCAGCTGTTCAGATAGTGAATTAATAACTGGCTTTTTTTTAACAGAATAGCTTCTGCCTTTCTTGTGTTAATTACTAGAACAAACTACATTTGAGCATTTGTGTGTGTGTATGTGTGATTGTTTGGAGCTTGGCGCTGGGGCAGAACACCATCAACTGCAGTAATTTTAATAACATTATTATATAAAAATAAAGCTGTCTGAAGTGGTTGGGTCCAAGGATGGTGTGAGGAGGAGACATACCACTGCCTACCTCGAGTCAGGCGGTACCAGCTCTTTGTTCAAATAGGACAATACCACAGAATGGATCCAACACAAGTCATAACTACAGCCATTTTTATAACTCAAAGGAATCTGCAATATAGCCAGAATATTCATGTATTTAGTATTGGGACTTCCCCCTGCCCAGAAGGTCACCATATACAAGGCCACTAGATAAATATAATTGGACCCAAAAAAGAATGGGAAAATGTTGGTTTTTCACTGTTTTTATCGTCATAAAGTAGTCTCTAATATAGAATTCAATCAGATTTGCTCCAAATTTTGCTCCAACAGTGTTCCAGACCTCTTTTCTGATGTACCTTAATGAGATCCTCCATAAACAAGCTATGCCCTGGAACTTACACAAAGAGAGAGGCCTTCTATAGGAGGTGATAACCAAGTACCTTATAACCTGCCCATCCCAACCCTCAGTCAAATCAACTATCAAATCCTCAGTGAAAAATCTAAGTAGAGCAAGGAACTATGAGTACGGAAGGTCTTTGTGGTTTGAGGATGATGTTGTATTGCAGAAGAGACGGAGTAACGACTCGGACACAAGAGCTGGATTTAAACTTGGGTCATTTTTATTATAATAAATTTGCATAATTTATTAATTAAATTAGCATGAATTAGCATAAATTTGCATAAATCAACATACTTAACTATGACCCGGAACCAAATGGACCTGCAGGGTCAAACAAACGCTTCCGGGGCGGAAATGACGTAAAAGGTCAACATTCCTGGGCAACTATGGGCGTAATCGATGCTGGTCCAGGTGAGGGACCTCTCCCTCACCTGAGACCCTGCCATACACTCGCATGAGGGGGGTCCCGCCGGCTCACCCCTACCCTGGGACTTCAATAGCGGGACCCAAAGACAGGTTCCCCCCAAGTGCGCAGGTAGCACCCACCATGGTCTTGGAGAGAACCTGTCAATCATCCCCAAAGATGCCCAAGGGAGAACGCGCAGTTGCTGAAACCACCCAGATTTCCGCCCCTAACCTGCCTACCCAATGACCAGAGGTAAGCCAATTAACCTAATTAAATGCAAACACCCCCTAACCGCACATCCATCTCCCCAGTGTGGAATGGGCGAAAAAACAGCCTGGCCTAATGGGCGAGGCTGCAAAAAATTCCCATTCGGCCCCCGCAGGCGACCCCGAGGCACACTGCAAAATAGGGAAGGGCGGGTGGGTGTCTGCTCAGGCAACCAGGTCCGGGCGAAAAGGCTGTTTCCTGGCCTGCTGCCCCTTAAATAGGGCCAGCAGGCCCCGCCCGGACCCGACGTCATGCCCAGCCACGTGGGCAGGGCATTCCCGGCCGAAATCTCGTCTCGCGAGATTTCGGCCGAAAACAAGATGGCGGCCGCCATCTGAAGGGTCCGAGTCTGCCCGGCCCCTCAGCAACATCGCCGTGGGGCCGGTGAGTCAGCCGGCGTTATTGCAGAAGAGACGGAGTAACGACTCGGACACAAGAGCTGGATTTAAACTTGGGTCATTTTTATTATAATAAATTTGCATAATTTATTAATTAAATTAGCATGAATTAGCATAAATTTGCATAAATCAACATACTTAACTATGACCCGGAACCAAATGGACCTGCAGGGTCAAACAAACGCTTCCGGGGCGGAAATGACGTAAAAGGTCAACATTCCTGGGCAACTATGGGCGTAATCGATGCTGGTCCAGGTGAGGGACCTCTCCCTCACCTGAGACCCTGCCATACACTCGCATGAGGGGGGTCCCGCCGGCTCACCCCTACCCTGGGACTTCAATAGCGGGACCCAAAGACAGGTTCCCCCCAAGTGCGCAGGTAGCACCCACCATGGTCTTGGAGAGAACCTGTCAATCATCCCCAAAGATGCCCAAGGGAGAACGCGCAGTTGCTGAAACCACCCAGATTTCCGCCCCTAACCTGCCACAGAGCGGGGGTCAGATCTCTATCTTGGCCCCCCGACTCCCCCCTCTATCTGCGCCAGCTCACGCAGAGACCTCTGCAGGTCCTGTAAGAAAATGGCGTTCCCCTGTTCTGACAGGTGAACGCCATCGGCCCGGTAAAGCCACGGCCGATCTACAGTGATGAGGGGATGGGCAACTACAATCCCCCCTAATTCTTTGACAGTTTTTCCCACGGCCTTATTCACCCTACGTCTAACCCGGTGGATGGCCCTAAGGGAAATGGCGTCCCTCCAAACGATCCGTGGGAGGATCTCTGACCACACCACTTGCGTGGTGGGCCATAACGTGCGAAGCCGCCGCAGGTCTTCGCGCGCCTGGACGATCAACGGTAGACCGCCAAGCAGGCATAGGTCATTGCCACCGAGGTGCAAGACCAGCCATCTGGGTGCGGCTATGGGCTGCCGACCACCCAGTCCCATCTGGGCGCGACCCTGGGTAGCCGCCCGCCCAGCAGCGCCGGGTACCGCCCTGAGATGCTGCGTACCCAGCAGCGTCGGTAGGAGGCCCTCCCACCGCATACCCCTCCGGCCCATCCAAACAACATTGACCCACCGTCCCAACAACAGCTGGGTCCCGATGGCACTTCTGGCTGCTGAGCGGCCGGCCCAGAAGACCATGCTGTGGCCACACAGCAGCGCCGTCGGTTTCTGCCTGGACTGGGAACCTGGAAGAGGACACACACAGAGAGGTTACCTAGCCTAAACCCTGCCCCGGATCCTCAGCGGGCCTGACATAACCCAAATATGCCGCTGACCGCCAGCGGCCGATCTCCTGAATCCGTTGGGCCGGGAGACCAGAAAGTGCCGCGCTAGTGGCGGCGCCGATACGGAACGAATGCGTTCCATAGCTGGCGGGATCCATGCCTACCTGAGACATAGCCTTAGACACTATCGCCCAGAATTGATACCGGGTCAGGGGGGAACCATCCTGGTGTATAAAAAGGTACCCACGCCCTGCCCCACGCAAAACACAAAATTGCTGCAAAGCAGCCACCGGGCAAACAGACTTATCGGTGGCTGCGCTAAGTTCAAGTCTAACCCCTCTGTGTAACTGATCTGTCTTGGAGTGTCTCACCAAAAGAGAGACACCCCCCTGTCTAAAGGTCAGATCAGCGAGCTGGAAGGCGCGGAGCGACAAGTCAGACTGCGAGGAGGCCATTGCCTCGCTGACCCTGAGGGCCCCAAAAAACATAACGCAAGTCGCTGCCCTGAACAGCCGAGCCTCGTAAGGAGAGGCGCACAGACTGCCAAATGTCTGATTAATCAGAGACAGCTGCTGAACCGTCAGGGCCCGACGAGTGTCAGCGGGAAACCCCTGTCGCTCCCTCACCCAACCTTCCAGCATCCTCCGGATGCGAAAATCACCCGTAAAATCACCAAACCCCCCCCCCCCGCCTTGGACAGAAAGGCGAGGCCGGCTAACCTAGCCCTGATAGTCCTCACTGAAAGGCCACGCCCCTTCAGCAGGACACAGAATTCAGCTAGGTGCTCAACCGGGGCAGGCCAGCAATGGGGGTAACCCTTACCCAGCCTGAAATCCCCAAACTCCTTACCTGCACGCTGATAAGCTCGCAGGGTACTAGGAGCTACCGATAAGGCGATCGCCCTGGAGGCCTCGTCTCTCCAGCTCTCGAGAGCCCGCCCAGGCTCCACAGGTGGGCTGGAAACACCTCCGGCGACTCTCGGGCCCACGGGGCCAGGGTCCGAAACCTGGACAACTGACCACGGGACAAGGCGTCAGCCACCCCGTTATCTAAACCAGGGACGTGCCTAGCCAAAAACAAGGCGTTCAAAGACAAGGACCTGTGCACAAAATGGCAGACAAGCCGCATCACCCTGTCACTCTTAGAGGACAGGGCGTTCACAACATGGACAACCGCTAGATTGTCACACCAAAAATGCACAGTCTTATCCCTGAACTGCTCCCCCCAGAGCTCTAAGGCCACTATTAAGGGGAAAAGCTCCAAAAAAGTTAAGTCCTTAACCAATGAACAGGCACTCCATTCCGGAGGCCATGCCGACCAGCACCACTGGTCACCTAACACTACCCCAAAACCGCAAGTCCCTGCGGCGTCGGAACACAGCTGCAGCTCCGCTTCCAAAAGAAGCTCCTGCCGCCAAAACGACAACCCGTTAAAACGTTCCAAAAACTCCCGCCACACGCAGAGGTCAGCCCTGACCCCTGCACATAAGCGGGTACGATGGTGGGGCAAACTTAGCCCCTTCATCGCATCATACAACCGGCGAGAAAAAGCCCTACCAGGCACCACTACCCGACAGGCAAAATTAAGAATCCCAGCCAACTCCTGGAGCTGCCGAAGAGTAACCTTCCTGCAGCCCAGGACCGCCTCAAGCTTGGACCTGATTTTAATCAACTTATCCAGAGGCAATCTGGAAGATTGCTCCACTGAATCCAATTCAATACCCAGGAAGGTAATCCTGGTGGCAGGGCCTTCGGTCTTCTCGGAGGCTAAAGGCACCCCCAATTGAGCACAAAGGGCTTCGAAGTCCCGCATCAAAGCAAAGCATTGCTCCGATTGCGCAGGCCCGGCCATCAAGAAATCATCAAGGTAATGAATGACAGACCCCAGGCCACTCCGCCTCCTGAGCACCCACTCGAGGAAGGTACTAAAGCTCTCAAAGAGGGAGCAGGAAATAGAGCAGCCCATCGGCAATGCCCTATCCACGTAAAACCCACCTTCGAAATGGAAGCCCAGCAGCTCGAAGTCGCCTGGGTGAATGGGGAGGAGCCGAAATGCCGACTTAATGTCGCATTTACCCATAAGGGCTCCCACCCCACACTCCCTAACCATAGCCACGGCCGCATCAAAGGATGCGTACCGGACGGAACAAAGCTCGTCAGGAATGAAGTCATTCACTGACTCCCCTTTCGGAAAAGACAAATGGTGAATCAACCTAAATTCACCACTCGCCTTTTTGGGGACCACACCTAAGGGGGACACACGAAGATTCGGAAAGGGCGGCTCCGGGAAGGGCCCAAGGACCCTGCCCTCAGCCACCTCCTTTCGAATCTTAGCCCGTACAATGTCTTCATGTCCGACAACCGACCTGAGGTTGTCGGACATGAAGGCCCTCCTAATACCCACATAAGGGATCCTAAATCCCTCGGAGAAGCCCCTCAAGAGCAACTCGGCTCTCGGGCGAGGGTGGTAGTCGACCAACCAACCCTCAAGCACAGAAACATTAATTGGGCTGGGCCCCTTTTCCCCCAGCTGGTGGGGGAGGTTTTCCTGGACCCCCGCCCTTCTTCTCCGCCCCTTTCTTGGGGCGGGGACAGACTGAAGCCGCATGGGACTCCCCACAATTCCCGCAGGCATGCTTGTACTTACAAAAGGGACGAAAACACGCCCCTTTTGCAGCAAACTCATGACAAGCGGGCGAGGCCCCCTTGCCAGCCACACCAGGAGTCGCCTTGGCCGGCGAAGCCGCGCCGGGCTCCTCCTCCATAAAGTGCCCACTATCCGTGCGCTCACACCCTTCCTTCCCGGACATATGCGTGGCCCGGAACCACAGGTCCGGGACCACCATATCCCACGGCAAGTTGGGCTCCACAGACATCCTCATGCGGAAACCCTTATCATAATGGCGCCAGATGGTGCCCTTATATTCAAAGTGGGCCCTGGCAATTAAGTCTATATACTTAAACATGGCAGAGGCCATAGCCGGCTGCCGTTGGATCACTACCGACCCATAGGTAAGAAAGGCATACAGCCAGGAGCTGAAGCATTTCGTTACCTTGGTCTTCTTCGTTTTCTCCCCCGGGACAATCTCTTTCTCCTGCTTGGGAACCTCACGGTTCAAAAGCGAAAAAAGATCGACGTATTCGCCCCGCCAAATAGCCTCCTTGACCGACGGGTGAAGGTGGCATCCTAGAGGGGTGGACGGCAGCCCGCACGGTATGGCCCCCGCTTTAATACAAGCGAAGGGGTCCCATACCGAGTTGGCCGCCACACCAAAAAACACCCGCCCCATGGGGGTAGGGGAAAACCGGGAGCGGGGGCATGACAGGAGGGGCCGGAGGAACCCACCCCCCTGCCCCTGGCGCCGCTGGTGTCCCCGCAGGACCCGTCCCAGACAACGGAGCAGCGCTGGCCGCCGGCGGCCCCGGAGGAGGTACCGGCGGAGCCCACACCTGCCCACAGGTGCCCGCGGGGGACCCCAAAAAGCTGGACCCACTCCCGACCCCCGCCGGGGGAAAACCCGGGGCGGGGGGAGGAAGAAAAGACAGGGATGTGTTGTGTGGTGCAGCCTCACCTGCCCCGTACGGGGTTGAAGACATCCACGGGGGGCCCAATGGTGCGGGGCCCGGGAAAGCCGCCATCGGCCCTGCAGGGACCTGCCGTCCGAACGGAGCCGGCTGCCCAGCCTGGGCCGCCGCCGGATCTCTCCCCAACGCCGCGGGCACTTGATCGCTGGCCGCTCCGGGGACTGCACCGCTCCTCCACTGCTCGAGCTCATCGAGCCTCTCCAACACCCTGGCCCAAGACATAGCAGGAGAAAAATCAGTTTGAGGGGCAGGAGGCAACGAGACCACCCCCCCCTGGTCAGGGACCACCCCCGCAGTCCCCTCCCTGCTGGCCCGGGCCCGGGCAGAAGGCCTAAGGGCCCTTCTGGGGCGCACCGCTGGCGGAGCCATCGGAGTAGTGGCAGGCCTCTTCTTAGGAGCCATCACACTGTTCCTTGTATGCAATGAGCCACTAAAACCACCTAGGCCGAAACCCCCAGCACGAGTGGCAGGCCCAACTCCCCCACCGCAGGGCCCAACCTAGAGCCTAAGAGCCCCAGCTACCCTTCACCCCCTTTATTGGGAATAATACTAATTATAGTTATATAACACAGTATTTATTGATTGATATCTTATCACCAAATGGCAAGCCTCCCTGCGCAGGCAGGCCTCAAAGGCCTGCAATCCAGGCACGACAACCTCCCAAGACCGGGGGCCCAGACCAAACACCCCCCACCACGCCCTCCTCCCAGCCGGGAGGAGGTTACCAGTCCCCCTCGGGCCCGAGGGGGATCCTGAAGACTGCAGCCACGCGAAGAGGAATAAGGCCACAACGTCGTCTTGCAAGGAGAAGAGCCGGATAACCTCGTTGCGCAACGAGCACAGCACTTTTCGCCCCCTCGGCAGGCCACAAAATGGCGGCCGCGACACGAGGGAGACCCAAAATGGCGGCCGAGCAGCACCAAAGAAGTGTCTGCTCAGGCAACCAGGTCCGGGCGAAAAGGCTGTTTCCCGGCCTGCTGCCCCTTAAATAGGGCCAGCAGGCCCCGCCCGGACCCGACGTCATGCCCAGCCACGTGGGCAGGGCATTCCCGGCCGAAATCTCGTCTCACGAGATTTCGGCCGAAAACAAGATGGCGGCCGCCATCTGAAGGGTCCGAGTCTGCCCGGCCCCTCAGCAACATCGCCGTGGGGCCGGTGAGTCAGCCGGCGTTATTTTCAGATTCTCAAAAGATACCTTTGATTTCTTTACACTGGGGTAAACAGGATGTGCAGATATGTCCAAAACTGTATCTCACAGCTTCCTACCAGGGGTGAAATCTCCTTACGGTTCAGAATTGCACACGTGCTGACGTTGTGTCTGATTTTTGATCCACTGTGCATGCTCAGAAGGCTTTGCGCATCTACAGAGCGTTGAAACAGGGAAGTAACCAATGTTTGGGCAGGTAGGCGGAGCTTCACACTGCCATCGCTACTAGTTTTCTGAACCACCTGCTACTACCGACTTCTACATGCCAGACAGAACTGCTTCCTACTCAGTTTTAATGAGACGTTTAATTTACCCTGAAATCTCATCTAATTTTTTTTCAAGAAAAAAATTGCAGCTACTCCTAACATAAATCTTGGGGAAATCTGAAAATGTTTGATAACTTTTAATAATTATTTGATGGCAAAAAGCTACTTTTTTCTCCAGAAGCATACACTTCTTTGATATATTAAAGAAGCAATGCTTTTTGTGTGGTTTCTGCCAGATCTATGTTCACACTTTTTGTGCTCCTGAAATAGGTTGAGACTGATGTGGAGTCTTCAATGATAGTATCATATCTCTAGTACTTGAATCCATTTTTCATTTCATTAATCATTTTGTTTTTTCTGCTTTAGATATTAGCATACTGCACTTTAATACTTAATGGTTTCAGCTTTTGCTTTAACTTTAATCAATGCTTTATTTTTTTTTACCCTGCTGACTAGATAATTACAATTTTGATATATAAGGACCAAACTGATTTTGCTGAGACAGGAATTTTGCAAAGGAGTTTTTGCAGTTGTTACAAAACTTCCCAGAAAAATGCCAGCAGTTGCAGAAAACCTGTAAGCTGTTTCTGATAGCTTAGAAGATTGTGTAGACAAAGTGTGAAGAAATATACAAGAAGACGTTGCTCCTAAATCTTCAACTTTTAAAGTTACTGCAGTCTTGTAATCTTCTGGACCTGAGAGAAAAATTGTGTGCAATCCATATTTTTAAAACTGCAAGACTTGGTGTATTTAGGAACAAGACAGGGAGTTTCAAATAACTTTCTACTTTTCCCCATTGCTTTAAATTATATTATCCACCTCACACAAATCTTAGCCGCCCTGAAAGGTCTTGGAAGTCTTTCTCCCTGATTCAAAACAAAACAAAGTTTCGTGATGAATCTTGGAAGTCGTATTTCCAATGCATATTAATGTGTATTTTTCAATACTAAATGATTTTTGAACTGCCTCTTATCATTCATTCCAAGCATGTCAGCCTGAAACTGTATTCCATAAAGGAGAAGCTAAAAAAAAATAGAGAGACTTTCCTGCAAATCTTAAGATACAAATAGGTTGACACATGCGGAGAAGTTCATGCAGCAGGTAAATCCCTTCAGAGATCCATTATGTTTTATTTATTTATTTTATTTATTTATTCTTTGTCCAATATACAATACATATGGAAGAGAATAGACATTAAGTAATATATATAACGATAGAAAGTAAAAAGAATAGAAGTAGATGGGAGGGAGAGAATATATATGATATAAGAGATAAGGAGAGAATATATATGATATATATATAGATAAGGAGAGAATATAGAAACATAGAAACATAGAAGTCTGACGGCAGAAAAAGACCCCATGGTCCATCTAGTCTATATATATGATAAAAGGGATAAGGAAAGACAATTGGACAGGGGACGATAGGCACATCAGTGCACTTATATACATCCCTTACTGGCCTCTTAGGAACCTGGAGAGGTCAATCGTGGAGAGTCTAAGGGAGAAGTGTTGGGGGTTGGGAGTTGACACTATTGAGTCCAGTAATGAGTTCCACGCTTGGACAACTCGATTGTTAAAGTCATATTTTTTACAGTCAAGTTTGGAGCGGTTCATATTAAATTTGAATTTGTTGTGTACTCTTGTGTTGTTGCGGTTGAAGCTGAAGTAGTCGTTGACCGGAAGGATGTTGCAGCATATGATCTTGTGGGCAATACTTAAATCTTGTTTTAGGAGCCGCAGTTCTAAGCTTTCAAAACCCAAGATAGATAGTCTATTTTTGTAGGGTATTCTGTTTCGAGTGGAGGAGTGAAGGGCTCTTCTGGTGAAATATCTTTGGACGTTTTCGAGAGTGTTGATGTCTGAGATGTGGTATGGGTTCCAGACAGATGAGCTGTATTCCAGAATGGGTCTGGCATAGGTTTTGAAGGCTCTAGTCAGTAGTGTGAGATTACCAGAGCAGAAGCTACGTAGGATCAGGTTAACAACTCTGGAAGCCTTTTTGGCGATATTGTTGCAGTGGGCTTTAGCACTTAGGTCGTTTGATATTAGTATTCCAAGGTCTTTTACTGAGTGTGGGTTGGCTGTGAGAATTTGTTTATTCAGTTCATATGCGAGGTTTGGATTCTTTTTGCCGATGTGGAGGGTAGAGCATTTGTTGGTTGATATTTGCAGTTGCTAGGTGTTAGACCAATCTGAAATAAAGTCAAGGTCTTTTTGGAGAGTGAGTGTGTTGTCAGTGGTGTTGAAAAGTTTCACATCGTCGGCAAAAAGCACACAGTGGCTTGCGATATTATCACAGAGGTCATTGATGTATAGGATGAAAAGAGTAGGACCTAGTACGCTGCCTTGGGGAACGCCGCTTTTGACAGGGACGGGGGTGGAAATGGCACTTCCGATTTTGACAACTTGTTGCCTGTTTGACAGGAATGCAGTAATCCAGTTGTGGAGGAGTCCTGAGATGCCATAGGATTTGAGTGAGATTTATTCTATTACGTGTGCCTAACACGTAGGATTTACATGTACATGTAAAAGTAGACTAAGGCTTCCATCTTACATTCCACTCAAATGAGTATAAGTACTATTGAAAATGATACTTTTATTGTATACATATGACTGTATTGTTTTATTCCTTTCAATATTGTAATCCATTCTAGAGTCACTGTCTACTGAACTGCTACTTCATGCCTAGGCTCAGCTATCGCTCGGTACCAGTTTGCCATGGATTCTGGACAACGGGGAGCTGGATGAAAGGGGGGAAAGACATACTGCTCACTGTATCTCCCTGAGACACGATTTCAAGGTCAGAGCAGCTGCATACCAGCCCACATCTCAAAAATATATTCTTTGAAACTGATTGGGTGATGGGGGCCAGTAATGGGAAGTACCTATGGGGGAGTTACACTTGGGAATTTTGGCATGCAAATGTAAGTTCTGGCTTTGTTTTACTGCAATTCACTTGACTTCTAATAAAACTATACCTTTTGCAACAAATGGAGCCAAAGATCATTTTTATTTAGGAATTCAAGCTGAAGCAGGTCCAAGTTTAAGCAGGACAAGTTGTGGCAGTTCTCACATTCTGCTTCATTAACATTAACTGCTGAAAAGGAATAACATCTGGGCTCAAGGACTAAATTCAATGGGTTACATGATTTCATTAGGAGTAGTAATATAATGGTCCCACTTATACACATAATGATTCCATTTATATCCAACTACAGAAAGTTATGTCAGGTGCAAGAAGTCAGGAACTAGGATAGAGCTCAAAAGTACTACAAGTTTATTCCATGCTACCTATACAAAAGAATCTGAACTACTAATGGTCAAGGTGAATTGGTGCCAGACAAGAGTCAATGCACTTCAAGGGAGAGCCTGGCTTGAGTTTCTTACAGGATTGGAGTGACTGCAAACTAATGATGTGTTTGACTTCACCTTTAGACTAAGCCTGCTTGTCTCCTACAAGTTTACCTTCAAAGACATATATCAGCCAACATTTGCTGCCTGGTTTAAATAGGACATACTCAAGAATATGGGAAGGTATGTTATTGTTAGTTGCAAAGTCATATCCGACGCATTGCAACCCCGTGGACAACATTCCTCCAGGCTTGTCCTGTCCTGTCCAGGCCTTCCTGTCCCCAAAGTCCATTTAAGCTCACACCAACTGCTTTGGTGATTCCATTCAGCCACATCAGGGCAAAAAAATATGTCCCCATTAGGCTCGTCTCCAGTGAGTCTTTCCTTCTCATTAGGTGGGAATGTATACCTAACACTATTAAATGTTAGATGTAGAGAAGGTATGTCAATATGCACCAAGGATAGATAGAAATAGAAATAGCTGCACTTAATACAATTCAGCTACCTGCGCATGCACAGAGTTGTGGCCTGAAACAGTCCCGGCCGGGAGCCACCAGCAGAAAGAAATCCTCCAAGAAGGAGAGCAGTTTGTCGGGAAAATGATGCTTCCCCGTTGTCCACATTGCCCGCTTGTCAAAATCTCCTGATGAGCTGCTCTCCTTCCTGAAGGATTGCTTCCCACTGGTGGCTCCGGGCCAGGATTGACTGCCAACGCAGCGCCTCTCAGGACTCAGCTCTGCGGCTTTCAGCTGGCCGCATCAGCGGCAGCAGCAGCAGCAGAGGCACCCTGCTTAGTCCTAGCCAATTTCTTCCCACCAGTGGGAAGAAATCCTCCAGGAAGGAGAGCAGCTCCCCCATTGCCCACATCACCGGCTTGCCAGAGTCCCGCCAATGAGCTGCTCTCCTTCTTAGAGGATTTCTTCCCACTGGTGGCTCCCGGCCACAATTGATCGCTGCTGTGCCTCGCAGGACCCAGCCCCACAGATGCCAGCAGGCCACATTGACAGCATCAGCAGTGACAGAAGTGGCCCACACCTGCCAGACAAGCACTGCACTCTCTGTGCCCAACTAGTGGGGGTGCTGTTACTGCTGGCTGGGCCAGTGAGATTTAAGGTAGGTAACCTGCACAGTGTCCATAAATAAGAATGGACTTCAGGCTGAACCTCCATGGTCTTGATATGTTTACCTGCTATGCAATGTTATTCTCTCCTTCAGGTCAATGAAAGCTCACTGCAACAACTGCAGATTTAAAGACCAAACTGTGATATCTCCTTCAAAAAAATAAATGCACCCCTGAGTTGAACTGATCTTCTAGTGATTACAAGGTCAATTTATTACCAACATATAGAGGCGATTTCCTACTGTTTTATCCTGAGTTGGTTTTCAACTTCTCACATTTGTGGCAAACAACAGTGTCTTTATTTTCTTCTGAATAACCATATCCTAGGAACTTTGGCTAGTCAATGTTGACTACATTCAATTTGAGATCATGGACAAAAGGATGAACTTGACTAATGAAACTGAATTGCAACAACTGATGGGGCAATGGGACAAGGTAAGACGATATATGGCGAGTAGGATCCAAGACAAAGCTATAAGAAACAAGTTGCAATCACTTTATAATATGTAAATAAATATTTTGCTCTTGGGTTAAAATGATTTATACAAAAAACACCCCCGATTGGTGGTGGGGTATGAATGTTTGTCCGGTGGTGGGCACAATCACTGAGCACTTGTAATACGTTGTATGTGTGTTTTTATATTAAAAAATCAATAAAAATATTTTTTTAAAAAAAATGTTGACTACAGTGGTGGGGTGCTCCCGGTTCGACCTCGTTCTGCGAACCAGTAGCAACAGTGGTGGGAGGTTCTGTCCATCCACTCAGGACATATCTGCGCATGTGCAGAAGTGTTGCGCACATGCACAAACACGCACAAGAACTGGTATGAACATGTTTTAGAACCCACTACTGGTTGACTACCTGTTAATTTATATTTTTACTGAAGAAAAGTAGGTGAGACAGATCTAGGATTTCTTCTGGGATCAATTCAACTTGAGTTATAGGCAGGAGATATTTGCTGTCCCACCTCAGGCACCAAAATATTTTGTACCAGTCATGCTTCTATTTTGACTAACACAATCTTATCTGAAATCAACAGAGCCATGTTTTCTTTATTATATGTATCAACCATCTTGATGAAGAAAAATAAGCCAATGTTTGTTAAGTTGCAGCCTAATTTAGACTTTTGTCAAACTGCTTTTGGCATATCTTGATCGCCTGAGTTTCCCCCAGTTACTGCATGTAATGGAAATGTTGTGGTTTTTGTCTTTGCGATATCTGCTCTAAACTTCAATAAAAATGTTTATGCTGCATTTGCTGTTATGGCAACTGCAGTCAAGTCTTAAAACTGACACTATGGAAATAATGGGCCCTTATGTGGCAGGGTTGCTATGGAAACACTTTTTCTAAAAGTAACCTGTGTAGGACAGCCAGTCCATAATGTCACACGTTCCTTTGGGAAGTGCCCATAGAATGGCTTAATCTAATGAATAAATATGAACTGGAAGTGAGTGCAACCTCTAAAAAAGCCACAGGCTCTTTCAGAGATATTACCAGTGATTGTGGTGATCAAGCAACAAGCTAACCTTCCTCTCAGTAGGCAGAAAATGATTACTTCAAGTGACATGCAATGAGAATAGTAGGTTAAAAAGGATGGTCAAACCAATAATCTAATGAATATGCCATTTTAGGAGTCAGAATGGAGAAGGAAGAGATTTTAGCTGGCTAGTAAAACTGATCTAAAGTCTCGTTCTATAATATATTCAAGACTAAATTATCTAAAAGTCCTTCAGACTGATTGAATATGTCTGGAGCAGCTGGACATGGCACATATTTCAAAGCTAAACTCATGGATGGAAATAAACTAAAGAGCAGGGGTAACATTGGCACCTGACATTTTTGCATAGCTGTTGCTATCAAGTCCTTGACAAAGCCATCCCACCACAGCCATAAGAAAATTCATCCTGCATCAGAACAAGGATCTGCCTGGCTCATCATTGTGTTAAAATGTATAGCAATAACACTCAGACTTATATATATTGCTTCACAGGGCTTTACAGCTCCTCTAAGCAGTTTTACAGAGTCAGCAAATTGCCCCCAACAATCTGGGTCCTCATTTTACCAAACCTGGAAGGATGGAAGGCTGAGTTAATCTTGAGCCAATGAGAATCGAACTACAGAACTGCTGGCAGTCAGCAAAAGTAGCCTGCATTATGGTGTTCTAACCACTGTGCCATCATGGATCAGTGTATATTTAGAAAATTCACAAACTTGGCCAAGATGGAAAGATTTATCTTCTACTGATGTTCCCTGGTAGATACATGTAATCATCAACATAATGGAGCTTGTTCATTAACAGCAATAGGCTGTTATTTGCAGCCATACTGCTGAATGCCTGAAGGTCACATGATCACGGAAGGGGACCCAACTGTAGGAAGTTTCTATCCAGATCATGTCCTCTTTTTTGTAACTTTAACTGGTCATAAGTCAAGGACTACCTGTATATTATGGTGTGGTGTCTGCAAAATCTGAAATATTAGCAGTCAACAAGTACGGCTATCATATCTGGACTGCAAAAATGTAGATTGCATCAGAATAGAGACACGTCTGTCTCTTTGCTGCCATCTAGTTCAGATTTTGCATGTTTAGTATTCCTATTACATGTTATGAGATTTTTCAACTCTCTGAATTTTTGTAAAATTATTTAAAATTGTACAAACTGATGAGTAGAAGAACCAATCAGAGTGATGGGAGAAGCTGGTAATTGGCCTCAATACCAAGTTAAAGATGTAGGTGCTCACTTTATTTTATTTTATACACAAAAGTAATCCTCAGTTTTAATTTGTTGAAATTTATACTACTTTATTATGGCCAGGGACTCAAAAACTAGAAGTTGCCTGGGCACGGTTGATTTCTGTGCAGGCCCAGCTATTACTTATGATGCATTTTTCCTTTAAGAACTTGAATCTCTCTTTATTTAATTTCAGTGGAAAATCATAAATTCTAATTATGATGGAATAACTTTAATTCCGTTGATCCAGGTCTATTTACATTTGATTTATTTACTTGGATTTCTAGGCCTCCCTTCCCCAGTTCACTCAGGGTGACTTTCATAATAAAATCAATACAAAGTATAGAGTTTTAAAAAACCTTTTGCAAGCCACTTGCCACAAATAAATTTGTCCTTGGTCTCTTCCATCTGCTAGTTGATTGTGTTTTTACTGCTTTATTTTATTATTATTATTGTAAATTATTTATGTTATGTCTTAAAAGAAATAATCAGTAAAATCGCTGATTGGTTAAAACGCGGCTTGAATTAAAAGAACCGCCAAAATTAAACTGCTGTTCCCGCCTAATAGAAATGTATAAATAGGGCAACGGATTAGCCGTTGCCCTTGTTGGGAGTTGGTTGTTGTAGAGAGCGTTTTGTATGATCAAGATGAATAAAAGAAACCTATTGAACTAAAGCAGTCTCCGAGCACTGATTTAACAATTTATATGCACATTGTCAGCTCAGAAAACATGACTGTTTGGCGTGCAACGGAACTCTTGGTGTTTATAATGTTTTAATTACAATGGATGAATCTATGTTACGAATGCAGTGAATTTTGTATTTCCACCCCTCCCTCATATGTCATCAGATGCCTTAACAGTTTATCAAACTACACTTTAGCCTTGTAGTTGAGGTAGCATATTATGACTAGAGATAATCCCCCAAATCAGAAAATTACAGTGTCAAGTCTTAAAATTTTGCTTTACTCTTAGAGGTGGTCTTAATGACCATGATAACAGAATAAGAGTGACTCAGGAATTCAAACACACACAGAGGGAGACCAATGAAATGGAAATAGGTAATTGTCACTTTTCCTTAAAAATAGATGTCACTCAAAAACTGATATCTGATATAGATTATTATTATTATTAACTTTAAAAAATAAAAAATAACAAAACCAGATCAAACCAATTTAAAACAAAATGAGTATCAAAGCAATGCATTTCTCATAATCTTATGAGCTGAAGCCATATGATTAAATGTGTTTTATTTATACCCATGAGTCAATGTGTTATAGTCAATTGAACTCAAATTTTTGTTGTTGTGTGATTCCCAAGTACAGTACCCAATCTATAGAATCATGGTAAACAGCCGTGTTTGCTCCTGTTATATTAATTGCTGATCAGCAATTAGATGGCAATGCTTTAAAAAGCAATAACTTCAGAACTTTTATTGTATAGGTGCAAGATTATTTCCAGTTACATTATACACGTCTTTAATTTTACAGTATCTTTAACTGTTGTCATGGTGCTGAAAAATCAAATCCTAAACAGCAACATTTCCCATTCATATATTCTTTTTACTTAAAATAAAGCGAGATTTAAAAAGAGCAAGCTGATAATTAGCAAATCTTAACGGTCTTAGTTTAAAATAATTCTCAAGCAGCATTGATTACTATTTAAAAGATACCTTAAAGAAATATTGTGGAAATTTTTCATTATGGGCTTTTCTTTAGCATGATCTGCCAAAATGTCTTAGGTCACTGCATTCTTTGCGAAATAAAGCATCCTTAGCCTTTTATTTTGTCTTGCTTTCAATTGTACTTTTTCAGTTTGCTGAAATGATAGTACGGTAATTACTTCTGTTCTTTTTAAGCTAGACTTAAATCTATTCCTTGCAAACAAATGATTGGACTGCATTTTTACATTTAAAAAGTTGTGTGTGTGTGTGTGTTTTACTTTGACAGATTTAATATTTTCAAAAATGGGAAACCTGTATGTGCTTTTCCTCCTGAAGCATAGTTTGTGAGTGTTTTTAGCAAAACGTACAATTCAATTGGTACATTATAGGCTCTAAAATGATGCTTTAAAATTATAACAGGTCATTTTTTCCTTCCTCTCAATTCCTCTGTTCCTAGTGGATTTTAATACTCTTGCCTGATAAACGGTTTTCTGAAACTCAAAATCTTGTAGTAGTCTGTCAACCTTAAGTATTCTAATAAAATGTGAAATATATTGCTTTGAAATAGATTCTGTACTCCCCACTTACTTCTTATTGATTTTATTTCTTATTCAAGAATTCTCTTCTATTGGTATTCAAAAATTGAATCTCGGTTTTGAAAAGATGTTATTGTGGCACTCAATTTTCATAATGGCTATAATTCCATCTCTCTCTCTATCTGCAGTATCTATCCAGATGCACATTTCTTTCAGTATGCCCTGTTGGCATAATATTCATGATTAATTACTGTAAGTTAGTTAACTTTAATAATGGTAAAATTGGAAAAACTACCTTGTTTTTTACCCTAAGAATTCTATTACTGCTGATCTTCACTTGGCTTGAAATTTTAAGAGGAAGAGAAATCTTTAGCAACAGTCACTTACAGCTAAATATTGCTAATTAGGAATAGAGAAAAAGTACAAATTACATCAACAGAAATAAAAATGGGTTCTCTCTTAAAATTGCTAATCAGTTAAGAAAATTAATTGTAGAGTAGGAACTACTTAACAGACACAAAATCTTTAGCAGACCATACCGAACATTCTAGAATTTATTAGTTTGTTAAGAACTGATAGAACAAGATAGAGAGGTTTGCTGAAGTTAGCTTTTTCCACATATGAAAAGCTATAAACTAATCTCTGTGGCACTGTAGTACTTTTTATTTGAATTAACAAGGAAGAAAAGGGGAAATTGTTGGTGGGTTATATGTATAAGCCACTGCAGTTGAAACTGACCCTATAATTCTTATCTTTCTAAATTCTGATTGAAAGCAACCCTTTAAATAGAAATAATAATAGAACAGATGAATATAACAATGTTTTTAAAAGTATAAAAACCAGGAACAGTACAATTAATTAAAAAACTGTTCCTCGTTTGAACAGCATAGCATAGCATAGCATAGAATTGACTAAATGTGTTTAGATACACAAGGAATTTGTCCCCAGTGCATAAGCTCTCAGTGTACAGGCAAAACAACAATGTAGTAATAATCATAATAACAAAGGATAATAAACATTATAATGACATTAATAGAGAAGGTAAGGGAACAGATGAGAAGGATAAAAGTAATAAGTAACACAGCCATACCAATGAATAATATACTTAGACATAAGAGAGGACTATGGAAATTAAGTGTTCAGCGGAATAATGGGAAGAGGGGGGGGAACTGTATCTGTGGCTCGTTGCTTTGGCATGCAATACCTTGTAATGGTGTCTTGAGAGGAGGAGTTTAAAAAGTTTATGTTCTGGATGTGATGGGTCTGAAGATATTTTCTCACCCCTCTTTCTGCCATGCGCAGTATACATATCCTCAATGGAAAGCAGGCTGGTTGCTGCAGATGTAGCTATCTGTTGAAGTATATACCTCTCCTGTTTGGTTGCTGTACAAAACTCAACAGTAATACAGGGAGTAGTGAACCTTTACAGCCTGATGGATGTTTTAAATGTCTTTCCAAAAACCAGGAGGGAAAGGGCTATTCTGAGATATAGTAGCAAGCTATTCCAGAGAAGATGGCACTCTTTTATTTTAGTTATTTTATTAAAAATTACAATTAAAAAGATAAAAAAAACATTACAAATCAAAAGATAAATGCAAAGAAAAATAGAAAAGAAAAATTAAGAAGTCAGTAAAGAAAAAGGAAAGAACTGGCTTCCCTTCTCATAACAAGTACAGTATAAACAATTTTACTAACTTATCACCTTCCCTTAAAATACAAATTATCCTGTCTTTCCATATACCACCCTTATCTGTAAACAAATCCTTAAAGCCTCTTCATCTTAGTCCTGATGTCAGCAAGAGTCCATTAAGGGTTACCAGAAATAACAGTGTATCTATTTTAACCTTGATTAAATAAACCAATTTTAATAATAATAATAAAATAATAATAACAACAACAAACAACAACAATAACAACAGAGTTGGAAGGGACCTTGGAGGTCTTGTAGTCCGACCCCCTGCTTCTACAGGAGACCCTCCACTCCTTCAGACAAATGGTTATCCAACATCTTCTTAAAAATTTCCAGTGTTGGAGCATTCACAACTTCTGGAGGCAAGCCATTTCCACCAAAAGCCATTGCTACCTTCTTCCTGGTTCTCTCACTCAGACTTCCAACTTTCAGCCAGTAACTCCACCCCCAGCTTCTGTGAGTTTAAACAGCCAGTAACTCCACCCCTAGCTACTGTGATTTTATTTACCTAACTTTTAATTCTAACAATCTTAACTTTTAATGTTGTAGAACCTCTTTCTTTTTATTTTATTTTTTCTAATGAGATTCTGAAAATGTCAACAAATATCCTTGTAATACAACATAGGAAAATTATCTCTTGGTTTACTGTTTGTATATCCCTTTTAATTATCAAGATATTAGCCGACTTCTTTTGTATGTATGTCCAGGATGGCATATTTTCCCATATCATTCTTGTAGCCTGTCATTTTTAAATCTACTTTCAATCTCAACTTTGTCAGGTAAAAAGTATCCCTCTTCAGTAATATTTTTGAAACACAGCCTATCTCTAGAGGTACATACTCTTAAAATTTACTTCTGAATCCATTTTTCAAAAATACCCTTCAGTTTGTCCAATGATAAACATCTTGTTTCATTCTGTATTCTTCTTTAATTGTAATATTTAATTCCTTATAGTTTCCTCGAGTGTCCAACCTTCAAAGTCTCATCTATCATATATTTTTAAAGAGATTTCGAAAGCCTTTTTCTATAGGAAGGCTTTTTTTTTATAATTAATTCCAAAATCTTATTTCAAATCCATCTGGGCCTGAATCCATTTATAACGTTTTCAAAATTAGCTTTCTAATCACTCTAGCTTTTATTTCAAAAGGGGGAAAAAAAGTCCTTAAACTTGTATTTAAAACTTCTTTCCCTAAGAATGAAATATATTCACCTGGTGCTGTAAAACCTGTCAATCTAAAGGCTCATAATAACTGAAAAGCATTTAACAAGCAATTTGCAAATTAGATTAGAAACAGAAGCATGAAAAGCCAGTGTCCTTTTGAAGGCACCAAATGTAGTTTGAACAAAAATATAGCTATTCCTTCAATATCGGAAAGAGGCTGGCCAAGCCAGGAGGAGCAGTCAAACAGGGAATTAATCTAGAATCCCTAAGTAGTCATAAGAAGGTGAAGCCTGACCCACCCTCTTTGAATGCTGTTGAAACTTATCTAGACCAGCGGTCACCAACTGGAGCACTGATGGTCCATGAGAAAATTTAGATGGTCCGCAGAAAAAAAAAAATTTGCATTATTTATATTGTACTAAATCAGGGGTCCTCAAACTACGACCCCTGGGACAGATACGTGCAATGGACATTTGTGATGCTGCAGAGAGAGCCTTTGGGGTCTTTTTGTGTGAATCAAAGGAGAGAGACCCTGTGGGGTCTTTTTGTGTGAATCAAAGGAGGGCAGAAATTCTGACTTTGGTCTGCTTCAGCCTCCTGGTGTAGGGCTTTGGGCGAAAAGCCATGATGGGACTACATCATGGCCTGGAATTGGCTAACCATCTCAGCCCACTGAGCCTCCAGGCACTGGCATCTGTCCTTGCACTCCCACAGGTTTTTCCTCTGCTTGAAAAATATGCTCGTAGTCCCCAGTGAGGTGCTTTTGCTGAGCTTCCTTCTCGGCCAGATCCAATTTGCACTGAGCTGTTTTGCCAATTCTTTCTCATGGTGGCTGCTTAGCTCCAACAATTGCTTCCTGTTGAGGCCCTAAGGAGTTCAGACAGAGAGGCAAGGAGGGGTGGGGTGAGTATAGGCTGGTGAGGCACTCCTCAGTGTGAGTCACATTGAGTTGGCCACACCAACCCAGTCACATGACCATTTAGCCATGCCCACCCAGCCAGTCATTAGTGGTCTGTGGGATTTAAAATTATGAATTTGTGGTCCCTGAAGTCTGAAAGGTTGGAGACCCCTGATCTAGTCTAATCTAAGTGCAGTTTGAGAAGATTTAAGAATTATAGGCTTGAAATAAAATAAAATAAATAAAATAAAATAAAATAGCTAACTCACTCTTCACATGTGGATTTGATTGTTCATGCTTGACGGTCACCTCTGAAAGCTGTAAAGCATCAGAGATGCCTGTCTTGTAGCTCCTTTTGAGGGTCAACTATCTGGAGTACCTGTGGGTAACCTCCAGTTACCTCCTTGTCTGGAGAGGAATTACAAAGAACCAGTCTCTTCACCGGCTCTTCATTCTGACACAGTTGTCAGCTCTGTGTTTAGCAAAGGCATCTTCATTTCACCATTTATTTCCCAGAAATGCAAGAAAACAAAAATTCCTGAGATTCCTACAGAATGCAGATGGAGGTCATTGATAATATGCTATCTCAAGAGGCTTCTGCAGTTGCAGCCCCAGTACTTTCCCAATAACTTTCCTGAAAAAAAGGAAAATCCTATGCTCTAGAGTAGGGGTATCAAACTCGTGGCCTGAAGGCCAGATGCGTCACATGCTGGCCATGCCCATCCCTGGATTAGCAAAGAGGAATAAAATCATGATTAGTGTTGGGCGAACTGAACTTGCACAGTTCGAGTTCATACTGAACTTTGCAGTGTTCGGCATGCTGAACCCGAACTTTTAAAAAAGTTTGGGTTCGAGTTTGGTGTTTATGCCGAACACCGCGAAGCGCCGCTGCCCGGCTGTCATCTGCTGAGAAGAGGAGGAGGAGCCAGGCGCCGGTGGCAGCAGAGGATGGCAAACACCGGGGAGCTGTCGGCCAGTCAGGAGGCTGGGAGGGAGGCGCAAAAGGAGGCGGGGAATCCCACGATGGGATTCCAGGGGTGGAGCTTTATTTTGGCCGGCCAGGAAGAAGTCTCTGTGTCATCATAGCTCTGCCGAAATAAAGCCACGTGCCAGGAAGAAGTCTCCATGTCATCATAGCTCCACCCCCAGAATCCCATCTCCTTTTTCTTGCAGCGCCGCTGCGGCATCCTTTTCCAGGGGCAGAGCTATGACGACACAGAGACTTCTTCCTGGCAGTGGCTTTATTTCCAGAAGTGTTCGGGTTTGGCGAACTTACCCAAACTCTGCTGCCAAGTTCGGGTAAGTTTGCCGAACCCAAACTTCATTGGGTTCACCCAACACTAATCATGATACATCATGTGATGACAATGTGATGCCATGAGTTTGGCACCCCAGCTCTACAGAACCCTTTCCAATTTCTCTGGATTTGCAGGATCCAATTCATCCCTGGAAACCTTGCAAGAAAAGACTCAGATATCCTCTTGGAAATTGCCCAGACTTTGAACCATTCAAAGTGATTTTATGTTCCTGATGGCAAGAAAATTCCTCACAGTACCCCTGCCCATGGTTTTCCATTCTTAGTAGTGTTCTCACCATTTTAAAAGGACATTGAACAACAACCTACGTATGCAATAAAAGCAGATATTCATGGTTGGCTTTATACCAAGATTTTTTTCCACATCTTTAATCACTTATTTGTCATCTTCTGTCCTAAACAAACTAGGATGGGCTGTTCAGTGCAATTTTAATTAAGGCATAACTGCCAACTGAATAGTACTAGCATTAGCACTTAGACTTATATACCACTTTACAGTACTTTACAGGCCTCTCTAAGAGGTTTACATTGCCTCCAACAATTTGGGTCTCATGAATCCTACTGAAGCAATCAAGACTCAGTGGAATGGCTCCCCATTGCATCAATAATGTCCCCAATCAACTTCTGGACATCAGGTGTACCCATTAAACACCTAGAATGGACTAATCAAATAAGTCAATTTTCCCTGAAAAGATTGTTAGTTCCAGTTAACTCCAAAACAATCAAGAGATGATCTGGCCATACCCTCTCCACCTAAGACAAAAAGCAGATGTTCATAGTGATAGCAATATCACTCTAAGTTATATACTGCTCCATAGTGCTTTATAACAATCTCTGAGTGGTTTACAGTGTCAGCATATCTCCCCCAACAATTTGGGTCCTCATTTTACTGACTTCAGAAGGATAGAAGGGTGAGTCAACCTTGAGCTGGTCAAGACTGAACTTCTGGCTGTGGGCAGAGCTTGCCTGCAATGTTGCGTTCTAACCACTGGACCACCACGGCTTTCAATGGTCAAAGTTGAAAAAACTAGCAGTATAGGTGATTGCAAGGATTCCAATTTTTGTTTAAGAAAAAGAATAAACATCTTGATTATTTTCATAACAACAGTTTTAGAGACTACTGGAGGGCAAAGAGAACGAAAACTGAAGTTTGCTTAGAGTAGGACTTAAGTCAAATCAAAGTGTTATAAACACTTCCGCTAGAAGAAGGTACAACGAGATATTGGCAACTCTTATTGGCAACTCTCATTACAGTTTATAGAAGCATCAATTTTCATCTTGATTGCTGGCAGGATGAAAGGAGAATTTCTCAGCCCATGAACTAGTTAAGGACTTTGGGGAAATCACAAACTTGTGAGCAGAGAGTGACTAATGATCTTGAAAAGACAATTTCATTCTCTGAAATCATTGAGATCAAGAATAGATACCGTAACCACAAAGGTCAATTTACAAAATCACTTCTAGTTGATGATGTGATGAATTTGCGCACAACTGTTTTATTTTTACACTTATCAAAAGATTTGGCTTACTTAAATACACTTTCAAACTCATACTTCCCAAGTTTAACCTGGAGTGTGTCTGAGGATTTAAAATTTTAAAACAAATTAAAATAATGACTCTAAGACATATACATAAACATTTTCAATTTTAAAAATTGAACAATATTTTATTTTTATTTATTTAATTAATTTATTTTGATTTATAAGCCGCCCACCTCCCGACACGGTGCATTGTGCATTATATGGCAAGTGGGGTAAGAGAAACCATATGTGGCTTATCGTAGCATACGCATTATAACTTAAAACATAGCAACTATTTTTAAAGTTTATTATTATTACACAGCTGAAGTTATTTGCAATGTCAAAACCTATTTGAGTCTTCAGAAATGAGGAGGATAACAAGCCCACATTATTTAAATTAATCTAATATTCCAAGCATTCTCCACAGAAGTTGTCTAGAATAAAGATTCTGAAATCTGTTTTAACCCAAAATTCAATGCTAACTAAAGGCAAGAAATGGGGGGGGGGGGATGATGACAAGGATAATAACTATGCTAATCTGTACAAAATCAACCCACATACTGAAGAGGAAAATATATTGCTCATCTAAATGCAGGAGAATTCCACAGGAAAGCTGCTCAGAACAAAAACATTCCAAAATGAAACAAAAAGGTACAGCAACCAGAAAGTAAATGAAAAGCAGCAACTTCTGAAATGCAATGCATCTTTATTTATATTTACTTCAAAGTATATTCTACTGGATTTAATAAAACTTTCTTACAAAATACAAATAATGCAAGTAACTTTTGTCTTAGCATATAAGGCACAACGTATTCTAAAATTAGATCAAAGTTTTTCAGTTTCAAATGCAAATGTTTCAAACTTATTTTCTTTTACTTTGGTAGAAGACTATGATTAAAATATCAGTCCAAATATTACATTATTAATCAGTGAATTAATAGGTCCACTAGGACAGAGGCTTCTAGTTCCTTGTTTTATGGCCTCTATTTTTTCTGATAGAAATGCAGTGACAGTTACCAAGCTATAGAAAAATCCAGACTAGAAAGCAATAATTCTACATAAAGGTCAGTCATCTTGTGAGTGTTATTAAAAATATGCTCAAACTTTACATCTTATGAATTATGTAAGAGCAAACATTGAGGGTGCCAGATATTCATTACTACATAGTATAATAGTGGGAATCAGTCTTCCAAAAGACCCTGTTAACTTGGAGTAGAGGAACAAGGTGCTTCAAATCGGCATGTGATACGGCCAAGATTAAAATGCCGTTGCTTCTCTTTGCCACCCTCCTAAACTCTGTGGTCTTTGAATGAAGCAACAATCTTCTGAAACATTTTATCACTGTTACAAATTAGAACATAGAATAATAGAATTGGAAGGGACCTTGGAGGTCTTCTAATCAAACCCCTACTCGAGCAGGAAAACCTATACCAGTGATGGCGAACCTATGGCATGGGTGCCACAGGTGGCAAGTGGAGCCATATCTGCTGGTACGTGAGTTGTTGTCCTAGCTCAGCTCCAATGTGCATGTGTGTACCAGCCAACTGATTTTTGACTCATGCAGAGGCTCTGGGAGGGCGTTTTTGGCTTCTAGAAAGCCTGCAGGGGGATGGGGAACAGCATTTTTACCCTCCTCCAGGTCCAAGGAAGCCTTTGGAGCCTGGGGAGGGTGGAACACAAGCCTAATGGGCCCACCAGAAGTTGGGTAACAGTCTGTTTCCAGCCTCCAGAGAGCCTCCAGGGGGTGGAGGAAGATGTTTTTGCCCTCCCCAGGCATTGAATTATAGGTGTGGGCACTCCGGCATGTGCAATAGTGCACATGCTCGCTCTTTCAGCACCCAAGGGAAAAAAGGTTTGCCATCACTGCCCTATACCATTTCAAATAAATAGTTGTCCAGTCAAAGAAAAATCTTTTTGAATTCATCTAAGGGATTCATAGGGACAGAAGCCTTAAACGCCAAAGTATCAGTTTGCTTATGAGTCTAATTCAAGCTGTTGGCTGTCACCTTTAAAGACCTTTATGGCATGAGCCGCCCCGAGTCTGCGGAGAGGGGCGGCATACAAATCTAAATAATAAATAAATAAATAAATAAATGAATGAATGAATGAATGAATGAATGAATGAATGAATGAATGAGACCAGGGAACCTGAGGAACTCTCTTACTTCAATTACATTGACCTGTTCCACCCAATCAGATAGGGAAGGCATGTTGCAGATCTTGTTGGTTAAAAAAGTTCAACTTGGGAAAAGATCTTTTCTTTCTTTATCCTCATCCTTAGAACATTCTTCTTTTTTTTAATTTATCCTATCCCTAGAGGTGAGGTGGACCTCCACTCTTTTGGCCTTCCTACTTAGCATGGAGGTCTAAGAATGTTATGCAATCCTGGGGCTGGCTGGTAGTTTGAGGGCACTCCATCCACCTTGTTAATCTATTACCCTTGTTAATTTCTTAATTTTGATTTTTTTCTTTACTTTTAATTTATGAATCTTAATCTTGTTCTTAATTTTGTTTTTAACTGTGTGTTTAGTCATATTTTGTATTGTTTTATTACATTGTTTGTAAACCACCCTGAATCACTTAGCTAAAATGGGCAGTGTAGAAATTTAATGAACGAATGGGAAAAAACTAGAAGGCACATTATACTGATGAAAAAAAATCCCTGTGTTTTCTGGAAAGCATTGCTCCATGATGGGATTCTGCTCCCCAGTTCTATTGGAGATATTGAGAAGAATGGCCACCTGCCATCGATTCATAACATTAAAAAGTGGTGAATAGTTTACAGTGATCCTTCGCCATTCCGCAGTTCACTGTTCACGGCTTCGGTGCATAGCAGGTTTCTGTAAGAGGCATGTGTATATATGCGTTCAGGGACTTGCGGTGTCTGCCAGGATTCTAGGGCTGCCCGGAGGTCGGAAGGCTATGGCGGAGCTAAGGGGGAAGTGGAAGGCTCACCGTCCTCTGCCTTGGTGCATCAGAATGAAGCAGAGGACTGGGGGGGAGGCCTTGGCATCTGGAATTCTAGGGTTTCCCAGGGGTTGGGAGGCTGTGGTGGAGCTGAGGGGGAAGCGGAAGGCTTACCATCCTCTTCCTCGGTGGCTTTTCTGCTCTGGAAGGGACGAGGGGAAGCAAGACGGGCATCTCCTTTCTTCCCCTCCGGCTCCCTGAGTGCTGTCAAGGAGGTGGCTGCAGCAGCCAAAGGCATTGATAAACAAGGCTTTGCTCTTTAACATTTCTCATCTGATCTCTGCCTTTCAAAAAAGCCTCGCGTACCTACTTTGCAGTTTTCCATTTATCGTGGGTGGAACCTAACCCCCACGATAAACGAGGGATCACTGTACCTAATTTCACATGGGATATGAGTAAAAACCTCATATGCTATGAAGTGCCATGTAAAATCTTAAGATAAATGCAAAATATTTCATGGCAAAAACTGCTGAACATTTACTTATATATTGATTTTGTTTAATTGATATCTCACTTTCCCCCCAAGATGAGTTATACAAAGATGAACATTTATGTACTAGACCAGGGGTGGGCAATTAATTTTGCCATGGGTCCGCATGAGAAATTGGGATGGTTTTAGTGGGCCGGACTAATATAATTAACTCAGTTCTACCCAATAATGTATAATTCCCTCCCTCCCTTTCTCCTCCCCTTTCCTTTCCTTCTTTCCTTCCTTTCTTTTCCCCAGTTTCATTTCTTTCCTCCTTCCCTTTTCTCTCCTCCCCTTCCTTCCCTTCCTCTTTCTTTCATTTCCTTTCTTTCTTTTCCTTTCCTTCCTTCCCTCCCCTTTCCTTTCCCGTTCCATTCCTTTCCTCTTCTTTTCTAAGTGGAAGTTTCATATTTTATTTCAAATCATTCTGATTGTGGAAAAATGAAATATAAATTATTTTAATAAATAAGGAATGTCCTGTTATATTGCCAGCACACCTAAAGATGGGGTCCCAAAACTTGGCAACTTTAAAACTTGTGGACTTCAGCTCCCAGAATTCAACTTCCAGCTATGCTGGTTGGAGAATTCTGGGAGTTAATGTCCACAAGTCTTAAAGTTGCCAAGTTTGAAGACTTCTGTTACAGAGCTTCTAATAAAAAAGAAAAACTTTTGGAGTATCATTTATCTTTCTCTTCCCTCTTCCCCCCTCTCTTTCCACCTCTCTTTTTCCCCTTTCCAAAGCTTTTTCCTGAGCGGGTTTTAACAAGCTTCCCCACCCCACACTGGTTTTTGCAGCTCTCTTTTCTCTCGCGTCTGTATGAACACTCTGTCCAAGCCTATGCAGGGAAACTTATGGGGGTTGCAACTTGCAAGCCACTCCAAACTCCGAACTTTTTTCCTGCATGGCTTTTGCCTTGGAGAACAAGCTGCCTGCAGGTCTCTCTCTCTCTCTTTTACACACACACACACACACACACACACACACACACGCACTGCCCAAAACAATGCAGGGAAACTTACCAGGTGTTCCAAGCCCCTCCCAACTCTTTTTCCTGCGTGGCTTTTGCCTTGGAGAACAAGCTGTCTGCAGGTCTCCCTCTCCCCCTCTCCTCCCTCTCTCTCTAGCAGCTCCAATGATCTCCAGATGGTGTTCAAGCCGCCGGCTGCTAGGTAAAACCGAGACTCACAGACAGCTGACGGGCCAGTTACAGACAGTGGGTGGGCCGGATGTGGCCCATGGGCCACACCTTGCCCAGGTCTGTCCTAGACAATAACCCATATATTCGTATGAATAATGACCATCCAAAGGTTTTCATGGTTAAGGATGGATAGGGACCTGGTGCTCTCTTGTCCAATATTTTAATCACTAGGCCGTGCTAGTGTGTGACAGAAGCACATCACAAAACATGGTTTATTACAAGCAGTAATGCGCTGCTGCCCCCATGGGAAAGGGGAACACTGTGGAGGTAGTAAGTTTATGCACTATTTATTGAATACTTAATTGTTTTTTTATTGTCCTTCCTTCTCTAGTACCTTAGTATAATCCTTAATTACTTTTAAAATAGGAAATAATTAAATAGTATGTTTTGATCCATAAATGCTTTAATCATTTTAGTCATTATCTAGAACTAATTTGTTATCATAATGAACCTTGTGGGTTCAGTACAAAATGTTACTGTGCTCCTCAATAAATAATGCTGTCTATCATTTGTCCTTTTTGTGCTATTCAAATAATGTGACTTAATCAACTGAAAAAGAGTCCAAACACCTATCTGAAAACTTATCTTGGCCGGTAAGCCACTCACAACCAGTTACATGACCTTTAAGCCACTCCCACCTGGTCACATGGCTGGCAAGACACTCCTACCTGGTCACATGACCATCAAGCCATACCCACAAAATAAGCCATGCCTACAGTGTGGCAGTAAACATTTTGGCAGCCCATCACTGATTACAAATAATCTCATCATATGTTGAAAAATTAATTATAAATTAATTATACCTTGCATGACACTCCACAAATCATTCATCTCCTCTCTCTCTCTTTCTGTCTTTCTTTCTTTCTGTCTGACTTCCTTCCTTCCTCCCTTCCTCCCTTCCTCCCTCCCTCCCTCCTTCCTTCCTTCCTTCCTTCCTTTCCTTTCCTTCTTTTCAGCAGTCAATTTTGATTCAACTATTTTCTCTCGCAACATGAGAAATTATCATATTTTCAACTTCCAACTTCTATTGAATTTTACTTGGAAGACTTGTTAATTTAAAAACACATTCAATAATACTTCTGACACAAGTGAGAAATCATCCTTATTGGAATGTATGTTATTGAATTTGCTTCTATAGAGGTCCTGTTTTTTACTATTAGTTTCATGTCATTAGTGTTGATACCAGATGTATATCACTATAAAGGATACCATAACTATCTAGGGATGATCCAATGCTATAACAGCAGAAGATTCTTTAGCTGATTTAGAGAGCCAAGGACAAAGGAACTTGATGCTTCATCTAGTAATCATAGTACTGTGATTTTGCTTTGGCAGGTACATATTATAACATTTAGAACTAACCATGCATAAAAAACATAAAAATCTCTACCAGTTGTCAAACCCTGTAATTCTACTATGAATTATTTTAAGCAGCAGGATATCTGGTTTACTCCCAGGTCAATTAATATATGGTTATATATTTGGATGTTAAAAATCACCAACCATGAAGTAAAGGTGGATGGAGTATAAAGTTTGTGAAGTAAAGTAGAGGGCACCATTTTATTGTTGGAAAGTTGCTATGGATAATATGCAGTTTAGTTTGCACCCAGCACACAATCCTTATATCCAGACCAAAAATATACACAGTTCAGCTATCAAAAAAAGAGAGAGTTTGAAAACATTGGGAGTTAATTGGCAACTAAAGTCAAATAAAAGCAAGAAAGGGACATGAACAACACATAAGACTTTTATTTCTTTATCTCTCTATCATCTATCAACTCTGCCATTTATCTAGTGCAGTGATAATGAAACTTTTTCTTCTTGCGTGCCAAAAATGGGAGTATGTGCACACTGACTCACAACCCCCACACACAAATGCCACACTGCACATGCATGCATTCCTGTGCATTCCCCCCACCCAAATTTGAGCCATTTTTCATCCTCAGGCTTCCCTGAAGCCTCCAGAGTGTGAAAATTGGCCCAATGGGCAAACCCCATTGACTTCCTGTTGCCTGCTGGTCCATTTTTCGCACTCTGGAGGGTGAAAATGGCCTTCCCCAAGACAAGAAATCAGCTGGCCACTGCAAGCATGCGCACTGGAGCTGACATAGGGCAATGTCTCGCGTGCTGTATATTCGCCATCATGGATCTCCTGTATCTATCAGCATAAAGCTTTCCAGAGACATTGCAAAAAATAATGTGGATAATTAACATGGAGAGTCCCAAAAAGAGTGATTTCTGTTTTCCAGCCTTAAACTTCCTGTAAATAACAGCAGCAGTATAGATAAAGAAAGTAAGATCCCGAGTGATCCTTTCTCTATTCTGTACCATGCAAGTTGTAGATGGGAGTGAGATATCCAATACTTACAATGTATAAAATAAAAACTGATATATTATGGAGTCCATTTTGATAAGTGTTTTGATGAAGTGTAATCTCTATTTGCAGATATCTTCTACAAATATGGAAGGTTAACACAATCATTTATGGAAGGTTAACACTAGCATTTCTCCACAAGTGCAGGGTCGGGTTTTCTTCCCAGATCAACTGATGTTGTGGGCTGAAAGAGAATGACTGGCTAGAAGTCACCTACCTGGCTTTCATGTGTAAAATGGAACTAGAATTCACAATCTCCTGGTTTCTAGCCTGGGGAAACTTACTGCCCTAACCACAAGGAATATTTTAGCATATTTTAAATTTCTATTTACATTTCTTTTGGTCAAAGAAAGTCCAATCATTGCTGTATTTTGCGTACAGTTAGCCAAATCATTGCATACCAGTTGTGAACTTTATAATAGTATAATATTTTATGGGAAAGCTAATTAGATACCAATTAGATAGCTAAAATATTACAATGATGGGCAATTCGCTACTTTTCAGAGCTTTTGTTTAAATGCCACCTTGCACAGATAGCTGCTTTCTTCAATCTCCAGCTGTTTTAGCCCCGTCCAGCAACCAATCACAAAACAAAAGTCCAAAATCCCTTTCAGGAACTCTCAGTTTACCATCAGTGACAGGAAATCACTCCCTTTCTCTGTAAGCAACTCTTCCAACTCTCTTTCCAGATGTTACCATTCAGCTTCCATCCCGGCGTTGCGTTGTCTCCACAGCTGTGTCGGCTCAGGCATCGCTGCCTGTCCAGCTTCACCACAGCCAGTGTGAGATAGGCCAGTTCACCTGGTGGAGCATGCCGGCCCCTGCCAGGCCCCTGGCAGTGCCCCATGCCTCACTCTCCCTGCAGGAGATATCCAGTCTATTCCAAAAGGAGCAGAACCCCCGGGCAATGGGAATTCGGGACCATTCCCAAGGGAGAGGAAATGTCACTGCTACTGTGGCCATCAGACCCTGCTTCTTCCTCCAATGGTGCGTATTCTGAGCAGAGCCTGGTTACAAGCGGTGTGACACAAGGGTCTGTTCTGGGCCCTATTCTTTTTAATATGCTTGTGAGTGACACAGGGGAAGGTTTGATAGGGAAGTTTTGCCTATTTGCTGCTGACTCTAAAGTGTTCAATAGGGTTGATATTCCTGAAGGTGTCTGTAATATGGCAAATGATTTAGTTTTACTAGATAAGTGGTCAAAGCAATGGAAACTGCAGTTTAATGTTTCCAAATGTAAAATAATGCACTTGGGGAAAAGGAGGCAGTTCTGTGTTAGCAAAAACTTCAGAAGAGAAGGATTTAGAGATAGTGATTTCTGACAGTCTCAAAATGGGTGAACAGTGCAGTCAAGTGGTAGGGAAAGCAAGTAGAATGCTTGGCTGCATAGCTAGAGGAATAACAAGCAGGAAGAGGGAGATTGTGGTCCCACTCTATATAGTGCTGGTAAGATGATATTTGGAATACTGTGTTCAGTTCTGGAGACCTCACCTACAAAAAGATATTGACAAAATTGAACGGGTCCAAAGACGGGCTACAAGAATGGTGGAAGGTCTTAAGCATAAAACGTATCAGGAAAGACTTAATGAACTCAATCTGTATAGTCTGGAGGACAGAAGGAAAAGGGGGGACATGATCGAAACATTTAAATATGTTAAAGGGTTAAATAATATTTTCTCACATTGCTTCTGATCTTTCCCCCAACTAACCTCAGATTGTGCCCCCTTGTTCTTGTGTTCACTTTTCTATTAAAAACCCCTCCCCCCCCCTGAACCAGTCTTCTATGTTCAGGAGGGAAGTGTTTTTAATAGGAAAGTGAACACAAGAACAAGGGGGCACAATCTCAGTTTAGTTGAGGAAAAGATCGGAAGCAATGCGAGAAAATATTATTTTACTGAAAGAATAGTAGATCCTTGGAACAAACTTCCAGCAGACGTGGTTGGTAAATCCACAGTAACTGAATTTAAACACGCCTGGGATAAACGTATATATATATATATCCTAAGATAAAATACAGGGAATAGTTTAAGGGCACACCAGATGGACCATGAGGTCTTTTTTTGCCGTCAGTCTTCTATGTTTCTATGTTTCTGCTAAGTAGAACAACTTGATGAATTCTTGAGAATGCTTTATCACATTAGCAGAAAATAAAGTGACACAATCAGGGGTGGATTTCTCTTACCTGCTGCTGGTGGTGAGATGCACACACAGCATGGGAAGTCTTGCGTGAGTGTGCTTTGCGCATGCATGCATTCCCAGCATGATTTTACTTTCACGCATGGGCAGGAAGTAAAAATGCACAAAAATCTTGTGAAGAGATGCACAGATTTGTGAGATTTCGGTGGGGTTTTTGCTTCTGCGCGTGCACGTGTCCCCCTCATAAGAGTTTGCTTCTGCACATGTGCTGGAAGCAAAAAATACTAAAAATTAAAGAAAAAAGGTGGAAGCGCCTGAAGGACCGGCACCAGAGTGGTCGCAAGTAAATTGTGCAATCTGGAGTCTGCTACAGGTGCGCAATCTCCTACTGCACCAGTAGCAACCTAACTCTGGACACAATATGTAAAACCCATGCTGAATATGAATACACAACACCAGGCTTATTTCTGATTCTTCTACCCAAGGGTTTCTAGCTGATTGTGAAACTTTTCATTTATGAGCTTCTTAAATAAGTGCTGCAGAAATTAAATAGCTTTACAGCAGTATAAACTGATAGATTTATATCACTATGTATAAAACGAACCAGCTAAAAATCAGTCAAATCTTTAGTAATATTTTAGAGACTTTCTTATAATCAAAAATTTGAACAAGATGAGTAGAATGATAAATCTTAGCTGTTAAGTACCCTAGGTTCAACTTCATAATGTTCTCAAACCTTTGATACCTAGTGAAGTGACATGAATGTAATGTTTCAGATCCCTTTGAGAATATTAATGGCTGAATAAATACAAACATTAATTGATGAGTGCAAAAAAATCTGCTCCTAAAAAAGGAAAAGGAACACACACGCTCCCCATTTCAACCTTCCAGGCATGTTCCCCCTTTCTGCCCCTTTCCTATCAAGATGGCTTGGGATCAATATGCTACTGGCTGATTGGCACATCCTTCCATTGCATTTATTGTCACTAATTTGAGGATGATGAAGGAAGTCAAGAAGCCGCCCCAAGTCTATGAAGAGGGGTGGCATACAAATCTAATAAATAATAATAATAATAATAATAATAATAACAACAACAACACACAAAAAGAGGTAATTCAGTTAAAAGGGCTAAATGAGGAATGGATATAATTACTTTATTAACAAAAGCACTAACTAATAACAAAGAATAGGCAAAACTATTCAACTGAAAACTTTTGACTCAATCTTCTCTAAAAAGGGATATGTGTTCCGCCAGGCAATAATGAGGAGCAAAACTAAGGGGGTGGAGTAAAGCTTGAGGTTGATTCAAGCATGATCCACGTCTACTGATTTTGAGCAAGTTCAGCGATCTAAGGCAGACAAATTGCATGCAGAGGTACTGAAGGAACTTGTGGACATTTTAAATCAACATTTATCTTTGAGAAATTCTCAAGGGTCAGTGAAATCCCTTTCAAAAAGAAGGACCAAGGGAACTACAGGCCAAACTGACAACAGAACCTGGAACAGATCACACAGAGATCTGTGAACACCTTGAAAACAATGCAGTACTCACCAGAATAAAGGTTGCTTATTCCCTCTGTAACAATTGAAACCAATTGTTCCATGCCTTTTGGAGCTAAATTTACACATCATGTGCTATAGAACTATGGTTGATACCTGAATGGGAGATTACCAGAACCAGAAATCCAGAACTAAGTTGACTGCAATTGCAAATCATTTATTAGAAACTGAGCTTGACCTGCTTTCCAGTGATCTGGTGTTACAAAGCTCTTCTTAAATATAATATATTTAAGGATAATTGTAGGACCTGGGGCTGTGGATTAACCTTCATTTGCAGGAGAGGCGGAGTAACGACACGGACACAAGAGCTGGATTTAAAACTGGGCCATTTTTATTAAAATAAATTTGCATAATTTATTTAATCAAATTATCAAAATCAACATAATTAACTAATAATCCTAACATGGACCCGCAGGGTCAAACAATTGCTTCCGGGGTGGAAAATGACGTATAATAAACTTCCGGGGCAACATATGGGTGTAGCTCCATGCTAATCCAGGTGAGGGACCCCTCCCTCACCTGAGACCATGCCATGCACTTGCATGTGGGAGGTCCCGCCGGCTACCCCCTAAAAGGGGAATTAAATGGGCGGGACCCAAAGACAGGTTCCCCCCAACTGCTCAGGTCGCCAATACCACAAGCTTGGAGAGAACCTGCCAATCATCCCCAAAGATGCCCAATGGAGAACACGAAGTTGCTAAACCACCACCCAGTTTTCCGCCCCTAACCTGCCTACCCAAATGACCAAAGGTAAGCCAATTAACCTAAACAGGTGCAAGCACCCCCTAACCACTTTGTCCGTCTCCCCAGTGAGGAATAGGCAAAAAAAGTTCATGGCTAAGAGGCCAGACCGCCAAAAATTCCTATTCGGCCCCATAGGGCGACCCATATTAGCTCACTGTAAGATAGGGAGGGCGGGTGGGTGTCTGCTCGAAGTGACGAGTCCGGGCGAAAAGGGAGAGCCTCGGGCCTGCATGCCCTTTTATAGGGCGGGCAGGCCCCGCCCGGACACGTCACTGATCAGGCCACCCTGGCCTGATCATCGGCCGAGATCTCGCGAAATCTCGCGAGATCTCGGCCGAAACCAAGATGGCGGCTACGCCATGTGGCCGTTGTCTGCCCGAGCCTCCCGCAAAAGGCGCCGGTGGGTGAGTACCACCGGCGCTATTTTATCTCCACAATTCTGTGAGATACTCTACTGGGGAGACAGTGACTAGCCAGACTTCAACCTATATATTTCCAGTTCTAGTCCCATACTTAGTGACACTGCATACATTCTCAAAAATGATATTCACCTTGAATCAGAAAAAGAATGAAAATAAATCAATGAAAGTTTATTTTACAGTTGCATCACAGAAGTTGAAAACTCATTTAAAACCTCATTGATTTCCTAGTCTGGCTTAATCAGATTTAGACAATGTATTGGGTACAGCTTCCATCATTCTCTCATCGCTACCAGACATATTTTTCAAGGCTGCTATGACAATATCCTTATGTTGCCCATATCTTGTCTTCCAATCAAAAGCTCAGGTTGATACCCCTTTTACTTCAGTGCCCAGAGAAAATACCTCAGATTGTCTATTCCTAGAGACATTCCTATATAGTATATTGGACTGGATTGCCTGCAATGATCCCAAAAGAATCCAATGCATCAAATGGATTCATAATGGCAAGTTGTAAATACGGTAATCTGCCCAGTGGATGGCTGAATAGAATAGAAGAGGCAAAATATAAACTGCTTTTTTACAGAGCCATGATGGCTCAATGGTTAGAGTGCAATATTGCAGGCTACTTCTGCTGACCACTGACTGCCAGCAGTTTGGCAGCTAGAATCTCACCAGGTTCAAGGTTGACTTAGCCTTCCATCCTTCCAAGATAGGTAAAATGGGAACCCAAGTTGTTAGATGGCAATATGCTGATTCTGTAAACCACTTAGAGAGGGCTGTAAAACTCTGTGAAGCAGTATATAAGTGCTATTGCTAGTGCTTTTTACTGGACACCAGATTATATGCCTGAGGTTTCAGTGATTTTTTTAAAAATAAAATATGTAGGTCATAAAAGGCTGCCATTATGATGAAAGTTATTACAGTTCAATAAAATTTCTGAAAGCTCTAAAAATTACCAGTGTTCAGATTGTAAACATGTTAAAAGTTGCATTTTCTTTTTATGGAAAACAACAAATAGAAGCCCAAATCTTTCCATTTAATGTTCTGGCTTCTTGTGGATAGTTGGCATCAATGTTCAAAGAAGCCATTTTAAAAATACAATTAAGTTCTTCACATCACACTGAAGTCTTTGTCAAACAATATAAGAAAAGGACAATTGTGCCAATTCCACTAATAGTTTCTCCACCCGTCTTTTTTAAAAATAAGCTGTTCCATCACACTTTATATTCCCTGCTCTTTTTGAACCAAACTCAGGAAAATCTGAGATTCTAAGAAAAGAATACAACACCTTAAAAGATATACAGTGATACCTCATCTTACAAACCCCTCATCATACAAACTTTTTGAGATACAAACCCGGTGTTTTAAGATTGTTTTGCCTCTTCTTCCAAACTATTTTCACCTTACAAACCCAAGCCGCTGCCTCTGGGATGCCCCACCTCCAGACTTCTGTTGCCAGCGAAGTACCCGTTTTTGCGCTGCTGGGATTCCCCTGAGGCTCCCCTCCATGGGAAACACCACCTCCAGACTTCCGTGTTTTTGCAATGCTGCAGGAAATCCCAGCAGCGCAAAAACGGGCACTTTGATGCAAATGGAAGTCCAGAGGTGGGGTTTCCCAGCGAGGGGAGCCTCAGCGAAATCGCAGCATCACAAAAACACGGAAGTTCGGAGGTGGGGTTTCGAGGAGTTCCGTGTTTTTGCGATGCTGCAATTTTGCTGAGGCTCCCCTCGCTGGGAAACCCCATCTCCGGACTTCCATTGCCAGTGAAGCACCCATTTTTGCACTGCTGGGATTCCCCTGCTGGGATTTCCCTGCAGCATCACAAAAACACGGAAGTCTGGAGGTGGGGTTTCCCATGGAGGGGAGCCTCAGGGGAATCCCAGCAGCGCAAAAATGGGCACTTCTGCTGGCAAAAGGGGTGAGTTTTGGGCTTGCACGCATTAATCGCTTTTCCATTGATTGCTATGGGAAACTTTGTTTCATCTTACAAACTTTTCACCTTACAAACCTCGTCCCGGAACCAATTAAGTTCATAAGACGAGGTATCACTCTATAGAGACCAGTAGGGGGTTCCTACCGCACCGGTAGTAAAACTGGAGCTGTGCTCATGGCTTCGGGTCTCTGGTGTGCATGTGCACAAATCCCAGCGAGATTTTGCTTCTACGCATGTGCAGGAAGCAAAATCTTGTGAGGGGACACACGCGCATGATATTCTGCGCATGCATGGAAGCAAAAAAAATCACCAAATATTGCACACACACATGCATCCCCTTACAAGATTTGCTTCCTGCACATCTCACTGGGATATGCACGCCAGAGACCTGAAGCTGCATACCAGGAGTGGTGGTAGCAGCAACCCCCACCTGATGGAGACACAAATAAGCAAAACATCAGGTTCAAGCATCATAGTTAAGATTTTTTAAATCATACCCAATTGAGTGAATTGCATACAGTAATCACTTTTTAAATATACAAATCTATACAGATAGTCCTTGATTTAAAACAGTTCATTTAGTGACCATTCAAATTTATAACCGCACTGAAAAAAGTGACTTATGAAATCTTTTCATAGTTAGGACCTTGGCAGCATCTCTAAGATCGTGTGATCAAAATTAAGATGCTTGGCAAATGATTTGTTTTTATACTGTGTCCCAGGATCATGTAATCACCTTTTGTGACCTTCTGACAAGTGAAGTCAATGGGGAAACCAGACTTACTTAACAACCAGGTTACTAACTTGTCAACTGTAGTGATTCACTCAACAACTGAGGCTTTAAAATGGGACAAAATTCACTTAATAAATGTCTCACTAAGAAAATTTTGGGCACTAAACCTAAGGGTTTAGTGCAGAGTAAGTGGGGAAGTAAAGATAGTAATCAACTGATAAATGCTTTGGGTACTCATTGTAGCACAATTCTATTCAGTGTTAATATTTATAAATAAACACAATTATTTAAAATATCATGGTCCTATACACCCTTCCTTCAGAAGAAAGCAAAATCAAATCACTTCCTGGAACTTCTTGCTATAGAAAGAAATGCAGATAACACTGTTATAAAGACTTATTCTATTATTTATCTCTTCTTTTAGTGAAGGAGAAAATGGAACATATATATAACTTTTTGGAATTTTGGTTAGAATTTGGGGGTCTGGAAAAAATTGTAACGAAAAACTTATTTCCTGATTTACTAAAAAGTACTTGATAAAGAAAAGGATATTTTGAGTGTACTTGCAATTAAGCTATTTTGTGGTTGCACAGAGAACTTACTACTGCCCAGTGGCTAGTGCAATATTAGTTATCAATAGTCAGACCAAATTAGTTTCTATTTTGTGTTTGGCAGTAGAACAGAACAGAATAGAACAGAATAGAACAGGGGTATCAAACTGGTGGTCCACAGAAATAATGGCACACCACTTCAGCTCTGTGAAGGGATAAAAGTCATAAAATGTCACATTACAGCAATGTGACACTGGGAGTTTGACACCCGTGGATGTGATTGGATACATACAAGGAATTTGTCTTCGGTGCATAAGCTCTCATTATACCTTAGCAATAAGTGATAAATCATTATCCTAATCATAAAATACAATCATCATAAATCATAAGCTACAGTGATGGCCATAGGATAAAGTGACCAGATTATAATGTTGGTAAAGAGGTACACCAGAGAGGTTTGCTCTCTCTCTCTCCCTCACTCACTCATTCTCTCATTCTCTCTCGCTCTCTCACCTGATGAAGAAGAGGGCCAGGACCATGAATCCACTGCTTCAGCTTCTATGGGAAACCGCCCAGGACTCGTCGGCCGCCTTGCCCATCCTGTCTCTCTCTCTCTATGCAAAGGGGCACGGCGTCGGCTGCTCAACAATGAGCCAGGCAGGCTGATGAGCAGTGGTGTCAGTGCCTCTTCAGCAGCGTCACCACTGGGGCCTCTACAATGTCCCTCGTGCCCATCCCAGCCCCCCCAGTGTGGAAGCTGATCTACTTGCTGGCCGATCCCTTTAAGCCACGTGATCACACGGCAAGTAGCTCCAATGCAATCTCCAGCCGGCATTCAAGCTGCTGGCTAGTATGTCTCTCAAAAAAGTGGGACTTTCTAAAAAACCCATGGGACGCAGGACAAATTGGTAAAAAGCGGGACTGTCCCGCCGAAAGCAGGACATCTGGTCACCTTATCATAGGATGCTAAATAAGCAATCAACATAAATCATGAGATACAAACAACAAAGTTGTAGTCGTAAGGAGCTAAGAAAATAGGTAATAGAAAAGATGAGAAGATGAGAAGGTAATACAGCCTCAGTAGGTGATTTGATGTCATAACCTAAGACATAAACAGTATTATGAGAATTAGTTGTTTAGCAGAGTGACAGCATGGGGGATAAACTGTTTTTGTTTGGTTGTTCTGGCATGCAATGCCCTTTAGTCTTGAGAGAAGTCAAAGTCTTTATCTTGAGAGAAGTCAAAGCAGTTTATGTCCAGGATGTGAGGGGTCTGTAGATATTTTCACAGCCCTCTTTCTGGCTCCCACAGTATACAAGTCCTCAATGGAAGGCAAGCTGATTGCAATTATTTTTTTTGCAATCCTATCTATTGAAGTCTATGTCTGACTGGTTTGGTTGCTGTGCCAAATCAGACAGTTATAGTGGTGCAAATGAGTCTGTCATTTTTAACTCTTATGTCGCTGAAGCAGTTACACTCATAATAGGAAATAAGAGGTGCAAATGAGTCTGTCATTTGCACCTCTTATTTCCTATTAGAAGTGTAACTGCTTCAGCATCACAAGAGTTAAAAAGTCAGTCAAAATGAAGGTCAGTTAGCTCTTATTCAGTTGCCTTGCTTCTCTGCTCACCCAAAGTGTCATAGACTTTATGGCCTTCTGTTGTTTTTCTATAATAGATTGCCTCAGCTGAAAAATTGAGAAGTTGTAAAAGCTGCTTTTCTCCCAACCTGCCAATTGGAACTGGAGAATTAAGGAAATTCTCCACATGCAAAGAAAAATCTTTCAGTCTCTCTCTCTCTCTCTCTCAAGTAAAAAGTGGAGAAAACTCAGAAAAGCAGTCATATTGCAAAGGCAAGCAGAAAGTGCCTAGTTGCCTTTGCAATAGGCCACAAGAGTTGTGAGGCAGACAAATAACAGGATATGGCAGGTAAAATAAATAGAAAGAGACTAGTCTTAAGGAGTTTCCATGACTCACTGCTGAGCTACAGTCACTACAGCAGCACACAATAATGATTCAAAATGATGCAAAGGGAAATGGATGGAGAAGAAAGAAAAAAGGAGGATAAAAGCTTTGGAGAGCTGAGGAGACAGGGAAATGGATGGGGCGGAATGATGTCATGGAGAGATACCTTTCTTGGCTAGACATGTGGAAAATTGAGGCGCATGCAGCTTATAGTTCTGTTTATGATCTTCTGCCAGTAAGGACTTGTTTACAGCAGAGAGGGTTAAGAAAAGATGACAGCTGATCCTTAACGTGATGGTTTTGGTTGGGTTTTTTTTCAAAGCAAGACTGGATGGGCCTGGCAACACACTAGATTGACAGAAACAGAGTCATAAAAGTATTGTGCTTCGGAGTAATAGGAAAGTAGAAAGGGAAGATTATTCTCAGTATAAAGAAATCTGCAAGTGAACAGAGTCCAGGTTTGGAAACAAATATGGTGAACTGAACTAGTAAAGGCCATTTTGAATTGCAATCCAGGCCATTGCCTCAGCTGGCTTCTTCTTTCATCTCAGGATCAGAGTACATCTTTTAAAGACAAAGATGAGAACATATAGCCCATAAAACAATCTGCTAAAACGTCCTTCCTGTCAACGACTACTTCAGCTTCAACCACAACAATACATGAGCACACAACAGGTACAAACTTAAAGTAAACCGCTCTAAACTCGACTGTAGGAAATGCAACTTTAGCAACCAAGTAATTAATGCATGGAACTCACTACCTGACTCGATAATACCATTGCCTAACCTCCCAAACTTTACTCTTAGACTATCCACTGTTTACCTCACCCGATCCCTAACAGGTCAGTAAGGGGCATGCATAAGTGCACCAGTGTGCCTACCATCCCTGTACTAACGTTTCCCTCTTATTAGCACCCATCTTATGTATATAAACATTGTTATATCCTTGTATACTACCAATATGTACTTGACTAGATAGGTAGGTAGGTAGGTAGGTAGGTAGATTATAGATAGGTAGGTAGGTAGATTATAGATAGGTAGGTAGGTAGGTAGGTAGAAGATAGATAGATAGATAGATAGATAGATAGATAGATAGATAGATAGATAGATAGATAGATAGATAGATAGATGATAGATGATAGATAGATGATAGATAGATAGATAGATAGATAGATAGATAGATAGATGATAGATAGATAGATAGATAGATAGATAGATAGATAGATAGATAGATAGATAGATAGATAGATAGATAGATATTCCTCATAGCAGCAGAAACCTCTTACCCAAAAGATAGGGAGAAGTTGCCTAACTGTGTTTAAAGGCCATTCCATGCAAACTACTTGATATATGGAAGACAACTACAAAGGTTTTCACTTTTCAGCTGGCCTCCAGGTGGCATCAATTTCCTATTCACTAACCTATCATGAGGGAAGCAGAACAGCATTCTGAAATTAATTCCTTTTTAAGAGAGAGAGAGAGAAGGAAAGAGAGAGATTGATTTTCATTTGTCCCCAGGAGCCAATGTCAGAGCAATTATTAGCTTCAATACTACATCAGTGCCTGAAGTTAAACAAGTATATACTTTCAATGAAACATGTAGCAACTGTAGCAATGCCAGAATACTTTGCGTAGTAAGAACTTGAGGGGATGAACAGCTGATAAAGATTCCCATAATTTACTGACTGATTAAGATAAGCAGTATATCTTTAGAAGCAAGTGTAAAGGATAGGAAGGAAGGAAAAAAAGAATCATCCTTAAAGGACTCGTAAATAACATGAGGCAAGATCCCCCCCCCCCAGAGTCAAATGAGGTTGAAACTAGATTCTGTGTATGGGGAAACCTTCCTTTTTAATTTTAGAAAGGATGCTGTTCATATGGTTACAGTAGCCAAGAACCATGATTTAAGAAGAGTGCTAATTTTGAAAATTAGAAATTTCAAGTTTCGTAGCTTAAAATATGAGGCGGGTGGGGGGAGGTTTATGGCATTCTAAATCTTAAACTACAGCTTTCAGCATTCATCTTTGCTATCTAAAGCTGTTGAGAAGTATAGTTCAGTAATAGCTGAAAATTGATGGGTTATCCATTCAATAGATATTGTATCAGGTAAGGCATTTTCATTAAATAAAATCTTTCTAGGACAATAAAGTCCGAGTCTGCGGAGAGGGGCGGCATACAAATCCAATTAATAATAATAATAATAATAATAATAATAATAATAATAATAATAATAATAAAGAAAAGAAACCACAGTACAAAGGCATATAGAGTCATACACTAATGCCCCATAAAATATTCATTTTAGCTTTTCTATAAGAGATTGGCCATCTTTTTTGGAGAAACATCTATCATTTGTTGAAATGTCTATTTTCAACTTGTTCAATGGTTCAAAAACATTCATTAGAACCCCCAGACTACTGAATGCATATTGTCAGCTGTGTCAGATATGCTTGCACCAAGTACTGCCTGATGCTTATGAATTTTGTTTCTTAAAAGTTTAATTAAATTATAGTGATTTGACCACATCTACTAAAAGGTTAAATTCAAAGGATAAATAATTTATAAGAATGTTGCTCTATTGATCTAAAATTGTTGGCAGTTACAGTATTGATTTTTTTTTTCAATAGATTTTTTTAGAATCCTATAGATGTTCGATATGATAACTTTCATATCTTTTCCTGAGCCAATATTTTAATAAGACATATTTCCACAGCAGGGTCAAATAAGAGAGATGCTAAATATGTGCACACTATTAGAGTAACCAGTCTTGCTATGTAATAGCAGCCAAAGCAGTTTTGCTGCCAGTGGCAGAAATTGAAATTTAAACTCAACCTGCCAACAAGAATTACTTTCATATCTGGGAAGCTCTATCAGGCTCACTGGGTGATTTAGTAACCCTCACCCACATACTTCCCCGAAAGTGACAAGTGTTATCAGCCCAAGGAAGAAGATGAACTGCCATTCATTCAGTTGGAGACTGCTAGGGATTTGAATTCAGAAACAGCTATTATTGTTTGTGAATATAAGCAAAATATTATTTAGTAATTAAATAGTGGAATGTCCCATTGAAAATAAAAATGCCATTAATATAATTGGATGCAAAGTATAAGTTTAGCCCAACTATGAATGAATGCTAGCAGACACTGATTGAATTTGAAGTGTTTCAGAACTATCCGAGGGTAGGGAAAAACTGACTTCTATCTAAAGCCATTTAAAGAGAAGGAATTGTTGAAAGAAAAATCTGATCCTATTCTAATCTGTGAGAAAGGAACTGGGAATAAAATGGAGACTGATTGGAAAGAACTTGTTTATTGAGTTTATTGAGTAGAACCAACCAGAGCATGCAGTTCTGGGACAGCTGACAAATTGGTTTGATGAGTACATGAATTTTTTTAGGGTTCTGAAGTGCTGCAGGGGATTGTACAATGTACCACAACTTGGTGTCTTTTCCTATTCTAATAGTGATGGGTTAATCCTGTTATGTCCAAAAGGTAATGTTTTATTTTTAAAATTTGGGGAAGGGGTATACATTCTTAATCCCATTATCTGGCCCCCAAGGTTTGTGAACAGGCTGGCCTGGATTTCTTCATGGGCACAAAATATCCATCTCTAAAGTCTTCAGGCATCTACTGGAGACTGTTTGGGCTGCTTTCTTTTAATATCCCCCAAAATATTTCATTCTTCTAGTAAGGGGGCAGGCCTTCTACAGAAGCAACCTGGGAAGTGGGGAGGAATAAAAATTTCATGTAATCCTTAAATCCAGAAAGTCAATTAGCTAACAAAAGGCCAGGACAGAAATAGGCAAGCAAGCAGCATGTTTCTGCTTTTTCTTAATCTTTCTCTAGCCATTTATTTATTTGATTTCTATAGACGTCCACCTCAACCAAGTGACTCTGTCCTAATATTTATATTGTATTGATTATGAATTATATAAAATTTTGAAAACTCCCTCACAGAGGGATACCAGGCAGTGTATAAATAAAATATTAAAACATTTAAAAGGCAGTAATGAATTAAAAACCATTGTTAAAGGTTCATTAAAAAATGAAGGGAAAGCTTTCAGGTTGCTAACCAATCCTGGTCTCACATCAGTTGCGTGTTTCACTGTGCACCCCAAGCAAAGCTGCAATGGTTGAATAGAATCATAGGTGCAAAGAGATGATGTCATCTGCAACATTTTTCCTCTTCCTCCAGGCCTGGAGAACATTAGAGTACAAGGAACAATGATAACTCCTTCCCCTCCTTCTCCTGCTCTTTTGTTCATCTTGTCTGAAAAGTGAGCCAGCAGCAGAAGACAGGAGGCCAAAATTGTCATCTGTTCAATTCATCATTTTACTCTGAGTGGTGGCAGAGAATTGGTTCCATATCTGGACATGTCCCTTACTGCAAGCTGGAAGAAGTCAACAGGTATGCTGGGCATCCATCCCTCCATCCTTCTCCCTCTCCATCTCTCCATCCCTCTGTCCTGCAAAATTTATTTTATTTTTTTATTTATTTTATTTGTGTATAGATAGTAGTTTGTATAAACATAACATAACATAAGTAAAAAGTAATGATAAAAGAAGACAATAGGACAGTAGGACAGGGACGGTAGGCACAATGGTGCGCTTATGTGCGTCCCTTACTGACCCCTTAGAAATGGGGAGAGGTTAACTGTAGACAGTCTAAGGTTAAAGTTTTTGGGGTTTGGGGAAGAAACCACAGAGTCAGGCAGTGTATTCCATGCATTGATCACTCTATTGTTGAAGTTTTCTGCAGTCGAGTTTAGAGTGGTTTACATTTAGTTTGAATATTTGTATGAAAATAGATATAGAAAGCCTAAAGGAATCCGGGGTCAGAAATAGGGGTGGGGGCGCTAATTATGAAACACATATTGGCAAAACTGGTGAATTACTTCCCTTCTGTATGTGCACATTCTATGCAGATATATAAGAAGCAGATGCATGCTTTGTCATTCTGACAAAATCAGTATTTGCCCTAGGTGCCTCTGTTGTTTAGGACTTTGCATTATCTTACCAACTCTTGAACCCTGCTCACCTAGTTTCCAGCCTTGTGATGAGGCTACATGGAACTGCAATTTTTTTTCCAATTCCAAGTTTATGCTGCAATGAACTATTATGCATGCAGACCACAATTTATATGTACCAACTAACTTGCTTTCAGATGTAACATTTTCTAGTGCCATCCACAATCTGGAATGGGTCTGTCCTATTTTTGCCAATGAATTATTTATTTATTGTTTATTTATTTATTTATTGGATTTGTATTTATTTATTGGATTTGTATGCCGCCCCTCTCCGTGGACTCGGGGCGGCTAATTATTTCCAAACCTAATTCAAAAATAAGTATCACTTTATAAATAAAGCAAGGACTTAAGAAGCCAGCTCTTAGTTTATCAGCAGGGTATTAGTACAGCCAATAAAACATTGTAACATTGTTGCCTCTATGTGTTTGTATCCTTCAATTTTATTATTTACATTTAAAAATAATAATCTAGTAGAGTTCCAAGATGAGTAGATTAATAGGTAGCATTTCAGTGGGAAGGTAACAGCGTTCCATGCTCCTTTGGCATATAGCCAAGCTAGCATATGATCATGGAAAATGTATTTGACCATACCCGTAGGAGCCCATCATTGATTTTATCCTTTGTAACCCCCACCCCACCTGACCTCTATAGCAAATATCAGTCTACAACACTACCCACCTTCCTGTGGCCCTTGCTGTCTGGCCCATTATCCCTTGGGGCCACCCTAGCACTCGGTATCCCCTGCTAAAGAAAAGGTGTGTTTCCAGGGTTCTGATACATGAGATATGATATATGTCAAGGATACCAACCCTGCCAGATCAAATCAGCCAGGCAGATGTTGTGGAAGACAGGCAGCCCCTCAAGTAACCATGCCCTATACCAGGTAGTCCTTCATAATTTTAAATGTTGAAAATGCTTCTAACAATCTGATCATTTTAGAACATTGTTGATGTTTTTAAAATTAATCCCAGATTTATCTAGTAATTCATTAATTACTAGACCGTTTTTTAATGAAGACATTTTTCTAATGAAAAAACATGAAATGTAGATACAGTAGTCTCAGTTATCTGACATAAACGGGCAGGCTGATAGTCGGATAGCCGAAATGTTGGATAATCTAGACTCTACTGTACTGCTTCTGTCCCTGTCCCTGTCTCTCTCTCTCTCTCTCTCTCTAGTTCACCCACTTCTGTCCCTGGCTCTCTCTCTCTCTCTCTATCTATCTATCTATCTAGCTCGCCCGCTTCTGTCCCCATCTCTCTCTCTCTCTAGCTCGCTTCCCTCCTCCCAGCTTGCTTCCCCGTCATGGCTGTCATGTTTGGGGGCGTGTCTGGGGCCCCCCGGAAATGCCTTCAGCCACGCCCCTAAGCAGCCACCATATCGTAGTGTCGGATATCGAAGGACGGATAACTGAGACTCTACTGTATGTGCTTTTGCTTCCACAAGATTTTATACAATATTGTTCATAAAGTACAGTATTGCACAAGGGTTTGAACTGTTTGCCTGCTAACACAAGGTCTTGCTATGTATGTCTTAGTATCTCCCGTTAGTTATTGTGCAGTAATTCATAGAAAAGTATCCCTGCTAAAATTGTGTTGCTCATTCATCCTTGGCTCCAACCAACAGCAATACAACTACTGATGAGAAATCACAACAGCAGCATTATCTAACAAATGTATCAACACAAACAAATGACAAGATACTTTTTTTCCATTTAGATGTGGTATATTTTTACCACTATGCAAATGTATGCAAGTTTAATTGATTGGTTAATCAACAAATTCATATTCGTGTGCATGTTTACTCTGAAGTAAATGCCATGGTGTTCAGTGCAATTTATCCCCTGATATCTTTAGCCAGATTGCAGTTCTGTCTTATTTATTCCAGATGAAGGCACTGAAGACAAAAATAGTTCAGTATTTCTAAACTGCTGTTTTGATTTCTGATGTTGATTTCACTCCCCCCCCCCTCTCTCCCCATCTTTCCTAGAACAATCAGAAAGAATGGGGCTGATGCATATTGTGTTTAAGCCCTTGTTATGGAACAAGATAGATGCTGGCATGAAAAGGCCTTCTACAGCTCACATTCCCCAGGGCAAACCAAGGAAGGAGGGAATGGCAGGTACAAAGCTGTCATTGGCAAAAAATCAAATAACAAGCAAAATAATATTTTGGAAAAAACATTTGCAAAGCCAGGTGTGGTAATTATTGTGCCACTCACAAAAATCCCCACTTCCCAGAAAAACATGTACCTTGATTGACAGCAAGTGCAGTGCAATGCTCTTTGCAGTGCTGGTTAGTAGGAAACAATTGGGAAGATTATTGCAATATGCTCTACATGAAGCTGCTCTTTAAAAGCATTCAGCAGCTTCAATTGGGCAGAATGTGGCTGCATGCGAATACTGTCAGATACATGACATATACCACAGAGAAGCCTCATTTCATAAAAGACCTTGGAATACTCATATCAAATGACCTAAGTGTCAAAGCCCACTGCAGCAACACCCCCAAAAAGGCTTCAAGAATTGCTAATCTAATCCTACATAGCTTCTGCTCCGGTAATTTCACACTACTAACCAGAGCATACAAAACTTTTGCCAGACCAATTCTTGAATACAGCTCATCTGTCTGGAACACACACTGCATTTCGGACATAAACACTTCATAAAATGTCCAGAGATACTTTACTAGAAAACCCCTCCAGTCCTCCACTCGCAACAGAATACCCTATGCCATTAGATTTACAACCCTTGATTTAGAAAGCTTAGAACTACATCGCCTTAAACACAACCTAAGCATAGCCCATAAAATCATCTGCTACAATGTCCTTCCTGTCAATGAGTATGTTGTGTCTGGGGAATGCCAGGTGTCTCTCGGCGTTCCCTCACCGTGGCAGGAAAAGCCCAGAGTGGCTATTGGCTGCTGATCCTGGCAGCGGGAAATATAAATAGCTGCCAAGCGTGGCCAGATTTGTTCTGTTCCGAGTTATTCAAGTGGTTAGTTGCTGTTATTCTGATTCAATAAATGTTCCACTAGTTTCCCAATTATACCGGCTTCTTCTTCTTTACTTCAGCTTCAACCACAACAATACACGGACACACACAACAGATACAAACTTCAAGTAAACCGCTCTAAACTCAACTGCAGAAAATACAATTTTAGTAACTGAGTAATTGATGCATGGAACCATACTACCAGACTCTGTAGTATCTTCATCTAACCCCCCAAACTTTACCCTTAGACTATCCACTGTTGACCTCTCCCGATTCCTAAGAGGTCAGTAAGGGGCATGCATAAGTGCACCAGTGTGCCTACCAACCCTGTACTAATGTTTCTTTTATATAACAAATCTATTACATAAGCTGCATTTACTATTGGTATGTTTCTGGGTGCCATTCAAGCCGCTCCGAGTCTCCGGAGAGGGGCGGCATACAAATTGAATAAATGAAATTTTATTTTTATTTGTATTTATTTGTATTTGTTTGTTTTGTCAAGTACATATTGGTGGTATACAAAGATATAATAATATTCACATACATGATACTAGTAAAAAAGAAACATTAGGACAGGGGACAGAAGGCACGCTGGTGCACTTGTGCTTGCCCCTTACTGACCTCTTAGGAATTGGAAGAGGTCAACTGTAGATAGTCTAAGGGAAAATGGAATGGAATGGAATGGAATGATTGGCGGGGTTGGTTTTGGGGGGGGTTCTAGATTTTTAATTAGTTAATTGGATTATATTATATATTGTATATTTTATATGTTGTGAGCCGCCCCGAATCCTCGAGAGGGGCGGCATAGAAATCCAATTAATAATAACTAAATAATAATTAATAATAACTAAATAAATAAATGATGGTTGACATCTTTAAAGCCCTGCACGTTTTGGGATCAGGTTATCTGAGTGATTGTCTTTTCCCAATCGTTCCTACCTGACCATTCCAGTCCAGCAAATTGGGCATCTTGAAGATTTCATCAGCCAAAGAGTGACAGATGTCAGGGACCAGAAGAGAAGCCTTCTCAACTGTAGCCCCTGCACTTTTGAATATTCTCCCTTTGGAGATTACAGTGGCTCCAATCCAGGGGTGAAATTCAGTAGATTCTGACAGGTTTCGGAGAATCGGAAGTGGAAATTTTGAGTAGTTCAGAGAACTGGCAAATATCACTTGTGGCTGGCCCCAGAATGGGGTGGGAATGGAGATTTTGCAATAGCCTTCCCCCAGGAATGAGGTGGGAATGGGGATTTTGCAGTATCCTTCTTCCAGAATTGGGGTGGGAATGGAGATTTTGCAGTATCCTTCCCCGGCTACACTCACCAAACCATGTTTACAGAACCGGTAGGGGAAATTTTTGAATTTCACCCCTGCCCAAACCCTGCTGGCTCTGTAAGGCTCTAAAACTTTGGCTATGAGTCTGGGCCTGGGGCCTGGTTTTAATTACTTCGACTGCTATAAATATCTATTACTGTACTGTTTTTATTGGTTTTAGATATTTTATGGATTTCGAAGTGTAATCCACCCAGAGTAACCCACTTGAGACAAGGAGCCATAGTAATGAATTAAATAAATAAGTAGCTTTACATGAATTAAAGCAAGACCATTATTGGTTTAATGATAAATCTCATTGTTAACACATTCTGCCACCTGATTAGATTTTGACTGATATAATATCAAGCTGTTGGATGCTTGAGCTATGTAAAACGTAGAGCAACAAATAAATAATGAAAGACTCCAATGTTTTAAAAAAGCATATAAATATGGAAAAATATTAAATATATAGTGGTAAATAAAAGGATTGTATGTTTATATATTATATAAAAGATAAAATTATTATGCTCAATTATTCTCAAGAAGAAGATTCCATTTGTTATAGTACAAAGGTTTCACTGATAAATACTCTTGGGAACAATTTTTATTAAAATCATAATTTTTAAAAAAATGCTAGCCTCTAAAAATGACATAAAACAGAAAGCATTCACTAAGAATGCTTTCTAAGAATTGCCAACTAGCTGTAAACATCAGTAAGATACACAAAAGAAAAAATTATAGTTTGACTGGAGAGTGAGTAGATTCTCAAATGAGACTACTTTAATTTTGAAATCCACATCATTAAAGATGTATATAAAATGTACAGAGCAGTGGCATAAGGATTGAAGTGTTGCATTTCACACTTTATCCTTTGCCCTCCTACACCCCTCTGCTGACAGCTATGTAGCAAAGCCTTCTTTACTTCAACCCCTGCACAGGCTACTCTCTGAAACCTAAAGCCCATTGTATAGGATAGTTGAGAGATCTATCTAGCCCAGTGATGACAAACCTATGGCACACATGCCACAGGTGGCACGCGGAGCCAAATCGGATAACATATGAGGCATTGCCCTATGTCAGCTCCAGCGCACCTGCATGTGCTGGTCAGCTGATTTTCAGGCTAGGGGAAAGACTGTTTTATTTTATTATTTTTTATTTATTTATTCATTTGTCCAATACACAATACATATGGAAGAGAATATACATAAAGTAATATATATAAAGATAATATGTAAAAATGGAGGAGAAGATATATGAAAGGAAGAAAATATATATGATATATGAGATAAAGGAAAGACAATTGGACAGGGATGAAAGGCACACTAGTGTACTTATGCACGCCCCTTACTGACCTCTTAGGAACCTGAAGAGGTCAATTGTGGATAGTCTAAGGGAGAAATTTTGGGGGTTAGGGTTTGACACTATTGAGTCCGGTAATGAGTTCCACCCTTCGACAACTTGATTGTTAAAGTCATATTTTTTACAGTCAAGTTTGGAGTGGTTAATATTAAGTTTGAATCTGTTGCATGCTCTTGTGTTGTTGCGGTTGAAGCTGAAGTAGTCATTGACTGGTAGGACGTTGCAGCATATGATCTTGTGGGCAATACTTAAATCGTGTTTTAGGCGCCGTAGTTCTAAGCTTTCTAGACCCAGGATTGTTAGTCTATTTTCGTAGGGTAATTCTGTTTCGAGTGGAGGAGTGAAGGGCTCTTCTGGTGAAATATTTTTGGACGTTTTCAAGGGTGTTGATGTCCGAGATGTGGTATGGATTCTAGACAGATGAGCTGTATTCAAGGATGGGTCTGGCAAAAGTTTTTGCCCTCTGGAAGCTTCAGAGTTCTTCCTGAAGCCCCGGAATGTGAAAAACTGCCCAGCAGACAAACCGAAAGTATGGAAAAATGAGCTTCCAGTTTGCCTATTGTGCTGTTTTTCACATTCTGGAGGCTTCAGGGAAGCTTCCTGAAGCCTCAGAGTGTGAAAAATGGTCCAACAGGCAAACCAGAAGTTTGGAAAAATGGACTTCCAGTTTGCCCATTGTGTTGCTTTTTGCACTCCGGGGCTTCAGTGAGGCTTCTGCGCCTGTGTGGAGGTGGGGGAAGGTTGTGCGCTTGCACAGGGTGCAGCATGTGGGGAGGCATGAGTGTGAGGGGGAGGGTTTGAGCACACTGACAGATTTAGAGATAAATTACAGCCCGCGTGGACCATAATGAATCAAATCTGAGAGTCGATGGATTAAAGTAGAGAATCAGCTTTCAAACAAAGTTACTTTTATTACGAAAATAAGAAAATATAATTAATGCCTGTTTGAAGCATCTGAGATGCGTGCTACATCGTTACAGACAAAAGAGAAAGAGAGAGTATAAAATGGAGATTTTCAACAAGGAGGAAATGATGTATGTATCATGTGGCAGGATTTTACATCATAATGGGTGGAGCTTATACAAACACACACTATTAACTATTTAATTACTGAATGACTTAGAATGTCTCTGGGGCTGTCAATATTCAGCGTGACACACACACACACTGTTGGCGCATAAACAAAAAAAGTTTCTCCATCACTGATCTAGCCCATCCCTTGATTCCATTAAAAAGACAGAATAACACTAATGAAGCACTAAGTGGCCCAGGTGTAGGTCTAGGAGCATGATGACGAACCTATGACACGCATGCCACAGGTGGCACATGGAGCCATACTGGAGGGCACACAAGACGTTTCCCTATGTCAGCTCCAGCATGCATGTGCACCCTGGCCAGCTGATTTTCAAGTTTGGGAAAGGCCATTTCACCCTCTGGATGCTTCAGGGAAGCTTCTTTGAAGCCCCGGAGTGCAAAAAATCCACTGAACGGACAAACTGTTTCCCAAACTTCTAGTTTGTTCATTGGGTAGTTTTTTACATTCTGGAGCTTCAGGAAGCTTCCCTGAACCCTCTGGAGTGCAAAAAACAGCACACCAGGCAAACCAGAAGTGTGTTTTCCAAACTTCCAGTTTGCCTATTGGGCTAATTTTTGCACTCCAGGGCTTCAGGAAGTTTCCCTAACACATACACACACACACACAGAATGCCAAAAACAGCACAATGGGCAAACCAGAAGTCTGTTTTTCCAAACATCTGGTTTGTCCATTTGGCCATTTTTTAATATCCCAGATTTTAGTAAGGCTTGTGCACATGTGTGGGGATGGGGAAATTGTGTGCATGCATGGGGAAGCACATGAGGTACACATGTATATGGGGAAGGGAAGGAGTGTGGGCATGTACACGCATGCTAGCACACACAAACCAAAAAACGTTCACCATCACTGGTCTAGGCTAATGGGCTGAATGATAAGGAATTGGGAAGTGTGGTGTACTGCGCAAGCATAAAATGCAAAATGTTGATGTTCATGCTCGGTTTCACCCTTCATATTTTTTGGAAGAATTTGCTCAAAGAACTTTTGGTTAGCTACTCTGTCAGCAGCAATGGTCTATGTGAGTATTAAAATAAACCCTAAACAATTTGATGTGCCCCAAAGTGGTGCAGTTGCCTAGAGCTGGAGCTCTCACCTCACAATTAGGAGGCTGTGAGTTTGATTCTAAGTAGTGGCAGATATTCCTCTCTCTGGACACAATGAATAATTACCGTATATACTCGAGTATAAGCTGAGTTTTTCAGCACAAAAATGTGCTGAAAAATCCGACCTCGGCTTATACTCGAGTCATGCTATGGATGGCAGTGAAGACAGTGCTTTGTTTGAGAATGATGGCAGTGATGGTGATGACTGCGAACTCAGTGATGAAGACAATGTCTATGCTGATAACCTCACAGTAGCTAATGCTGAAGCTCTGTTTGGACATACAGATGAGGAGGAGGAATCCAGTTTTGAAGGGTTTTAACTCTTAGGTTTTATCTTGGTTGCTGATTGAGCTACTTTTTTTTACATTTTAAGATATTGTTAATACCAGATTGTTTTTGTTTACCCTCTTTTAAACTTACAGAGCTAGTTTACTGGTTTTCTTTGAAATAAATATTCTAAAACATTTAATCTACTGATGCCTCAATTAACGTAATTTTATAGGTTTCCATTTTTATAAGTTACCAGTAGCCACTACATTTCCCACCCTAGGCTTAAACTCGAGTCAATAAGTTTTCCCAATTTTTGTGGCAAAAGTAGGTTGCTGCAGCTTATAATTGGGTCAGTTTATACCTGAGTATATACGGTATCTGCTGTGAACTCTGTATTGGGGACAGGAAGGGCATCCGGTCAGTAAATACTCAGCTCCATTCAATTGCCTGGACTCCACCTGAGTGAGGGATTAAGGGGTCATTAAAAGACAAACAAAAATGATGTGCCCAAATTTTCCTTCACAAAACTTTCTATCAAAACCTTTCAGTATAAAGACAGAATAAATACAGTGGAAGCAGTACAAGGACAATTAATTAACACGCATCATTAATAGGAATTACAATTACAAGGGGGAAAAGTCCATCTATATAATTGCATGAAGTATTGGCTTGCTGCCTGTACGGATAAGGACGCCACACAGATAGTGAAAACTGAGCTGCATGTGCAGCTCTGCAGCTCCGGCGTGTGCATTCACAGGAAGCAAAATCGCTAACGCATATATTAACATCAGCAAGGTTGGTGTTTGCACAAACCTGGAAAAAGGAAAACCTGGAAAACAAACCTGGAAAAAGGAAAATATATCAAATGGTGATTAGGAAAATGCTAGATTGTGCCAAATTAAGCAAATTAACATATGAATTACAGAATAAACAAAATTAAGACAGTTTGGGGGAAACTATATAGTTCGGTAGAAAAGAAAAAAGTAATCAAATTAACATCTAAGAAAAAGAAAGAATAGTTGAAAACAGAATTGTAACATATTAAATTGATTGACCTTGTGCTCGTTTTATGTTTGCAAGTATGTTTGTATGTTTATTTCTGTTTTGTTTTGTTTTAAACTTTTAAAATAAATAAAAAAAATTAAAAAGTAAGCAAAATCGTGCAAGGGTGCACGCATGCACACAAGATTTATTTATTTATTTGTTTATTATTTATTACTTAGATTTGTATGCCGCCCCTCTCCGAAGACTCCGAAGATTTAGGTGATTTCTTGCTTCTGTGCATGCGTGGAAGAAAAAAAATGCTGAAATCTCACACGTGCCTGCGTCCCCTCACAAGATTATGCTTTCTGTGCATGCGCAGAAGCAAAATCTCACTCAGACGTGTGCATGCGCACACCAGAAATGTGAAGCTGCACACGCAGCACACTGGGAGTGGTGGGAGCAGCAATCCCTGCCTGATTAAAAGCATTTGCTGTATCAACAATGAGACTTGAGGAATATTTGCATTCTGCAGCACATCATGTCTATTCTTGGTACTCAAAATAGGTCTTTTGAATTAAGAATACTAATTTTTCATGGCAAGAGTTTTCTTTTTTCCAGCAAAATTACAGTTTGAATAATTGACTTGACCGGCATTACAGGCAATTACGCCACTTATATTACAGGCAAGGGAAGATTGCCAAGTCAACCAGTAATTCAGCAGTTTTATAAGCATTGTTTTGTGTACTGCAATACAAATCGGGCATGCATTTCATTGAAATGAGAAAGCAGAGCGCGTGTTTGCTCTGCTCTGCCTATATTTCAGTTTCAGCCATGACTGATCCCTGGCCTCCACAGTGTCTCCTCTTCTGTATTCTTTCCTGCATAACATATACCTTGATTTTTATAAATTTTATACACATTAATTGATTGCCTTAATATTTGTCTTAATTTTGATTGATTAATTTGAATTTCTAGGCTGCCCCATTCCAGATGGTCCTGGATAGCTTTACAAAATCACAATCACATAATACAAACCAACAATAAAAATAAGGGAGCAACAATCTCCCATCCATGTCGCTTAGAAGTCCTACAGCCAGTCCATCCATCCAACACAAAGTCAGCTCAAAAAGCCAAAACTCAAAAAGTTTTTCAAGAGTCCCTAAAGATGGGCAAAGCAGGAGCCATGTAAATTATTGATATATTGTGTATCATTTGTAAACCACCTACACCTGATCTGGATTGAGGAATGAATAGACTGCATTTATAAATAAATAAATAACCCCCACTAATATTATATTAATGGATGCTGTATTCAAGAATAATCGTGTATATTTTGCCAGAAAGAACAGTACAGCAGGGAAGGGACACAACATATATAATTTATTTTATAAGTAGAATTTATGTTTCCATGGCACAATATGTCTACAGAGAATCTGATATGAATAATAAATGCTACATAACATTCTTTGAAGATAAAGTTCCCTTTAGCCCCAATGAGCTTCTCTATAAAGATAAGCTAAGTTTGAAATCCTTGGGGAAAAAAGTGTTATACAAAAACTAAAATGAGTTTGTTTTGTTTCTCCTCTGGCCATAATTCTTAATGATATGGCAAATGTCTCATTATTTTCCAGGTACTAACATTTTCTATGAAAATGTATTGCTAATCTAATAAAGTAGATTTATTCCACCACTTTAAATATATAATGACTGCCAATGCTCTAAAAATTCTAATTTATTATCAATGGTTTCATGGAGAGAAGGGTTCAAAGTCAATTGCTATTTTCCTTTGAATCTATACATCTGAAAAAGTAGCACAAATATTTGAACAGGACAAACCAAAAAATTAAATAAAGGACTTTTATTATTTTACTGATTTTAAGGGGGGAAATTGTAGGGAAAGATAAGACTACATTTGTAATCATCTCATAATTACTAGATTCTGGCTTAACACCATTATCTCACGCCTGATAAGACAGGCCACATTTTTTAATTATTCTTTTAAACATATTTTAAATCATCTTTAGCCAATATATTAAAAATACAAAGCACACATATCTATAATTTTTAAATCTTCTCATTTATAAACACTCAAAAAACATATTTTATAGTACTTTTCCAAAAAGTTGGCTTTATTTCACAGTGAATTGCATTCCATATTATCTGTCAAACGGAACAGTAAATTGCACTGAGGTGGTGAATCAGCCTTCCCTGGTTAGTGCAGTCCAAAATAGTGCTGATGGCTCATGAAATATAACTTGTTATTTGATTTGCTAAATCCACAATAGAAAAATAGATAGAGAAGTTGTTATCTTAAAAGCTGGTTTGTCATGGAGCCTTAAATTGCTTCAAGGCATCTATGAGGTGGTATTTATGTAAATGCCTAACATAGAGAGAGGGCAGAAAATTACCATTTTAATGTAAATCTTAGTCAGGATGATTTTACATGGGCAAACTGATTTTAAATCTCACGGGTACGGGGGAAAACCCAAACAAGTACAGTATTGATAGGATTTTTACATGATCATAATTATTTTCCTTGCAAATAATTATTTCCCTTGCAATTCTAATTGATGGAATTGAGAGTATTCTATCAATGCTATGAGGAGAGTATGGTCACATATTTTATGCCCAGAAGTGGGCTACTGCCTGGACTGGGGGGGGGATGCAGTGGGTAGCAAAAATGGAGCTCCACCCCAGAGCACCCAATTTGCACTGAAAGATGTTGAAAGAAAATGCAAGGCATCCTGCATAAGCCACACCCACAGTGTGATAGTAAAAACTTTGGTAGCCCTTCACTGTATTATGCCCCTTTAAAACAACTTATGCAGTGGGGAAATAGTGATATCACAGTGGAGACTCAGGATATTCCAGGGTCCCAATCACAGAGAAACAGTTTGGTCCAATGGTTAAGACCAGTAGTGGGTTCTAAAACCCTTTGCTACTGCTTTGTGTACACGCTTGCATATGTGAAGCTTCTGCGCATGTGCAGAAGAGTCCCAGGTGTCTTGAGTGGAACCTTCCACCGCTGGCACTACCAGTTCACAGAACTGGGCCAAACCGGGAGCATCCCACCACTGGCTAAGACAACAGGACAGAATCCAGCAGATTGTGAATTCTGGTGACTCTAAACCAGTTACTTTCTTTGAGCCCAACTCACCCGACAAGGCTATTTTTCCTTTCATTTCCTTTCCTTTCTTTCCTTTCTTCCCTTTCTTCCCTTCCCTTCCCTTCCCTTCCCTCCCTTCCCTTCCCTTTCCTTTCCTTTCCCTTCCCTTTCCTTATTTCATTTCATTTCCTTCCTTTCCCTTCCCTTCCCTTCTTTCCCCTTCCCTGCCCTTTTTCTCTCTTAACTCTTTTAACTTATTTTAATTGGCATGATATGTACAAATTTATGTATATGAATATACGAGGCTAGTATAGATTGCAATAAAGTTACCAGTTTAAAACACAGCAAAGAATGGCCCTAGTTTTCTATTAATGTTAATTAAGGATAGGTGCTCTCTACTCCCCCATCCTCCCAAAAACCTCAAATTGAATATTCAGTTATTATTCTTTGCACAGGCTCCAATATAAATTAAGGTTCTGTAAAACACTAGTAGCAATAATTACATGTTCAGAGAAATAAAAAGAAAACCCTATTTCTGTGAAAACATCACATACCTCTAAGTAGAACACTACATTTTTGGACATTTTGCAATATATTACTCTCACTGCAATTTATAACAGCATTAATCTCCCAAATATTATTTTCAACATTTTTTAAATGTAAAGTGTACTGACATTTTATTTTTGTGTGTAATTTGCATAATGTTGAAAATCAGATTCAAAAAAAGACAGACTGCAGGCTTTGGTGGTTTGCATTTAATTTCCCATTATGCAGATATTTAAAATTAGGCTAACCTTTTCAGACTTGAACAGTGATTTTTTTAATGCCTCTTTTAGGCAAACCCGAGGTCTGAAGAAGACTAATATTTAAAGTTTTATTAACCAACTATTTTGGAAAAATTAAGGATCTGAAAAAATTATTAGCACTTGACTGTAAAGCTTTTCCAATGAGGAAAAAAATAATATCCAAAGATGAAACATTTTTAAAAAAGGAACAAGACTTGAAAAAGACAGAGAAGAAACAGAAGTAGACTAAAGAAATGTATTTATTTATTTAATAAATTTATTTAACCATCCTTCAAGATACGTATAACTCTGGGCAGTAAGCAGAGTTACTTTGTTTCTAAAATATAATATTGTCCCGCTTTCTTGTTCTTGTTTCAGAAAATATCTACTATCATGCTGCTTCTTTTCCTCAACATCAGAATTTATCTACCAGTCTATGTTATTTACATACATATTACATATTATATTCATTCAATCATTCGCTCATTCAGTCGTTCAATTTCTATAGCTATTCACCTCAGTCAATGACTCTCAGCAGTTTATACCTGTAGTTCAAACAATATATAACAATTAAGACCAGGGGTGGGTTGCAACTTATCTTGCTGCTGGTTCGTGTCCCCCCGCACCTCGTGGCCACGCATAAACTTTGAGTGTACACGTAGGTGCAGTGAAAAAAACATTGAAATTTTCTTTTTTTAAAACCCCAAAATCCTGAAAACCAAATGGCGATGCACGCACTGGAATGCACTGGAAACTTTGCTTCTGAACATGCTCTGAAGAATTTTTTTTTAAAAAAAGATGGTGGACCAGCACAACCGGTCTGGTTTGGTGATGTCATCGTGACATCACCAGTGGGTTGCTACTAGTTTGGGTGAACCCACCCCTATTAAGACATGAAAACATTTTAAAACAATAAGAATATCCAAAGTAAGTACACTGCTCAAAAAAATATAACTCCAAGTAAATCAAACTTCTGTGAAATCAAACTGTCCACTTAGGATTGACAATCAATTTCACATGCTGTTGTGCACATTCAACTTTGTACAGAACAAAGTAGTCAATGAGGATATTTAATTCATTCAGATCTAGGATGTGCTATTTGAATGTTCCCTTTATTTTTTTGAGCAGTATAATATATATATATACTGTATTCCATTTTACAACAGCACGAAGCTTGGAAACTTCAGCCTGATGATGGCCGTACAAGAGGCTAATAGTGTTGGAGCAGTGATGGGCTACCCAGATTTTTACTACCACACCGTGGGTGTGGCTTATGCATTTTGTTTCAACATCTTTCAGTGCAAATTGGGTGCTCTGGGGTGGAGCTCCAAATTTTGCTACCGGAACTGCGTTCCTGACCATTCCCATAGGAGCCCATCACTGTGTTGGAGTCATTTTAATCTCTGAAGGGAGGATGTTTCATAGTGTGGGGCCTCTTGGGAAAAAGCCCACCTTCTAGTCACCACCAAATTAGCACCTAGAAAGTATAGAGTTAGAAAATAAGTCTAACTTAATTAAGTAAACGTTGACTGTGCTGTCAACAGGAATCCACTTTTTAGACAGATTATTTTTTAGAAAAACATTTGGTCTTTAAACTCCACAAACTGGATCCAGTAAGGGAACATATGTAATAAACAAACTGTGATTCTATGTAATAAACAAAATCTGCAGGGCAGAAGTGAACTTATTGTGCCTTTATCTCCTCAAGCAATCCCCACCAATCCCTCCTGTCCAATTCTACATAGCTGCTTTTGAATGCAATGAAAGAGGGATACTTACAACAAGAGAAGAGAAAGCACCACCAGCCTATCTGTCCTAATAAAAAGAACTCAGGACAATTATGTTTCTTGAGCTGAAACTGCTGTGTATTGTATGTAGACCCATGACATCAGGGCCTTCACAAAAACCAACAGCCCTTCCTAACTGGGTATGGCACAACAAATTAATGCGGAACAAACTAGTTCTCGTTTTCTTTGATGGGTGAAATGATGATGAACTGGAAAGACAATTAGTCAAGTTTTATTAGTATTTCATTGGTTTGTTAGAAATGATCCTCTTTTTAGCTTATATATGTAGGTTTTTATTTATTTTTCTTGTGCTTAAATTTTATATTTCTTTTGAAATATTGGCTGTCCTATCTGTTCCTTAGTATATATTTTTATTTGTAACCTCTTTTGGTTACCTATTTGCTAATTCTTGCATGTTTTTGTAGAAATATTTATGCCTTATAAATGCTTACATTTCTGCCTACTAGCATTCTTGCAATACTGTACTTTAAAAATAGTAGCTAAAAAACTAGCTGAATAACCGTGCTCCACTACAAAACTATGTGATTGGGCTTGATAAATCGACATTTACAGCTTGAAAATTAATGAGTAGTTACAATCGGCCTCTCCTCTCCCCTCCTCACCCTCAGCCTTGCCCCAGAGAATCCTCCCCTATTCTGTCCCCATCTCTCACTCAGGCTTGCCCCACAGATGCCTCCCCTATGCTATCCCATTCTCTCCAGAGTTATTTTCAAGTTGGGAGGGTGAGTAGAAAGTCTAACTAATTGCATCAGAGCATGTTAATAATAATATTAAAAAATACTAATGATCTGATGGTCATTTTGAAAAATTTTGCTTAGCAAGCATCTAGACGTCAAGAGGAACATAAGTGCCAAAGTTCAAGTTTGTAGGCTTTACAGTTCTGGAGATTTCGTGATTCTGCATGAGTGGCTTTTGCTTTTATATACAGTGTTCCCTTGATTTCCGTGGGGGATGCGTTCCGAGACCGCCCGCGAAAGTCGAATTTCCACGAAGTAGAGATGCGAAAGTAAATACACCATTTTTGGCTATGGACAGTATCACAAGCCTTCCCTTAACACTTTAAACCCCTAAATTACCATTTCCAATTCCCTTAACAACCATTTACTCACCATTATTACTGGTACTCACCATTGAATAAGACATTTAGTGATCCTGATATTTATAAACATAATTATTTATTAACAATAATTATTTTTTTTATTTATTTGCAAAAATTATTAGTTTGGCGATGACATATGACATCATTGGGTGGGAAAAACCGTGGTATAGGAAAAAGTATATATGAAGTATTTTTTAATTAATATTTTTTTTAAAACCGTGGTATAGGCTATTCGCGAAGTTCGAACCCGCGAAAATCGAGGGAACACTGTATATAGATTATAGCAAAAGAAATGAAAAGGAAAACATTACTTAAATCAATCCCAAAATCAGTAAAATCTAACTCAAGCCATGATAACCATACCCAGGTTTTGGGTATAATTCTTAGATTTTTCCAGTTCTGCAGGCATAATATTTCAGTGTTCTTCTAAGGACCTTTAGATCTGGTTCAACAGATTCTATTTGCTGCCTATTTGGATACATCATTTGTTCTCATTGTATAGAACAGCTTTCAGAATTATTTATATTGGAACTTGAAGGGTTTGTTCCAAAAAATTGCCAGTCAGTTAGAAATTAATTTTAGCAGTCCAGTGAGTTGGAACAATGTTGAAAGGCCTGTTTTTTGTATTATTTTTCCATTGTGCCACCAAGTCACACAGATGGATTTCCTGATCAGTTGAAAGTCTGAAATTATTCAATCTCTGCACGTACTTCCATATTCCACTTTTAAAAAATTAAATAAGTAACTGATTTTAAAATCTTCACATGACAATTAATAATTATTACCATAGATGTTCTTTGAATCTCTGAAGTGCTATTCCTAAATGATTTTTTTTGTTTTGTTTTCATTCTGCTTAAAAAAATAAATTAAGACATACAGTACTTTTAATCAGTCGAATGTTCTAAGATAATCATTTGATTAACAATCACATTTATTGAAAGGCAGATTCACCTGTTGTGGTGCTCTGCAACAAATAATATAATTATAATAGTACATTAAGGAATGAATATTTGATAGCCATGGTTATAGGGGAAAAAATTGCTCCTTAATTCAGATTCATAACATTATGGAGAAAAGAACAAAACTGTCTATATCTTCATGAATTTACTTCTTAATTTGTAATTTGGTTTCCAAACCTCAATTGCTACTTTTAAGGCATCTAATGTTAATGGAATGGATTTATTTATTTATTTATTTATTTATTTATTTATTTATTTATTTATTTATTTATTTATTTATTTATTTATTTATTTATTTATTTATTTATTTCTATTTTTATGCTGCCCTTCTCCTTAGACTCAGGGTGGCTTACAACATGTTAGCAATAGCACTTTTTAACAGAGTCAGCATATTGCCCCCACAATCTGGGTCCTTTAGCTGAATTATGAAGTCAGCACAGTGAATGAAAGCTGTACTCCAGCACTCTTTGAAAATCCCTGAAATCTGCAATTGTCTTTAGCACAGGGAAACTATGAGACATACAAAGAAAACATGTATTTTGATTACTGCATTCAAAAAGGGGTTTTATTAATCTTTATTTATTTATTTATTTATTGCATTTATATGCCGCTCACTCCGAAACAGACTCTGAGAGGCTATTGGTTTGCTATCCTTTTTAAAATACAAATCTAATAAATAAATAAATAAATATATAATAATAAAACTTATTCAGTCAGGGAGATTAAGTAATAAATTCCTTAAAAAAAAGTTTCACATTTCAGAATGTTTCACATTTTATATACAGCACATTAAGAAAAAGAATCAACTTTATGTTATTGCTGATTAAGCTATTACAAGATGCAAAGGGGTTTTTTCAGCCAACAAATGCTTTGACAAAGTCCTTATTAAATATGAACTTTTCCTATGTCCTGACCATATTTTCATTTTAAGTTTCTCCTGAATCGGCAAACAGGAAGAAAATATGTGCACAAGATTATATAAAGCATCTTCCTTGAAATCATTGGCCTTGTGGTTTTGGACAGAAAAGATAACTGCTGTAAAGTTGCTTTTTATTATATGAACTGCCTTCTACTAGCCACACAATGAAATTGCATGTTCACTTCTGCATTCTGATCAAGAATGCGAAAAGTGGAAATGAATGTTAAGAAATCTAATGTAGTGCCACAGAGAATAAGCATAAAGGAGAAAAGTAAGACGCCAAAGACTACACTCTAAAGAATCATTACGGAGAGCAGATTATAGACATAAAGAAGAAAATAGAATGGAAAAGAAATAGTATTAACATGTACTCGGGATTTCTTACCTGAAAAGCAAGTCTTGAAGGATGGAACTATAAAATAGAATGTCAATGTAATGAATAGAGTTGATAAGACAGCTTTGTTATTTATCATTTTCTTCTAGAGGCATTCAGCAAATAGTACCAAAGAAACCAAAAAGTAGAATTTGGTTTAAGCTCTTTGGGTGTAAAACTGCATGGGAGACAAGTGATTATGGAAGTTTAGAGACAAGTTCAAAGTTGATGCAATTAAGTAATTACATACTGTATTTGGTGAAGTATCACAAAACTAACCATATATTGTATGTTGATTTACAAAATGCATGAATTAAAGTATCTGCGTATCACTAATGAAATTTTCTACCAATTTCATTGTCAGTGATATTTGCACAAATACAAACTTTGTAATCTTTTTTTGTCTGTCTCTAGGAAATACCGTACATGACGTGGTGCAGTTTGTTTCCATACTGACCAAGTGCTTTTTTTTTAATCTTTAAGTTAAAGTACCACTAGAGGGCACAGTATTCTTAAGGTATTTTTTTCTGGAGCCTAAAATAAGCAGGTCTGTTTAATAAACTACCTGCTAAATAGAGTAATATATATATTTTCCCCCAACATAAGAAGCTCAGGTCCTCTGATTCAGAACTATAGAATCAGTATTACTAAAATAGGCAAGATTAAATGTATTCTCGAACATTTCAATGTGTTCCTAAAAAGTGTATGAAAGCACAAGTATGTTCAAGTGCTATGCAATAAATGTTTCTTACTTGACGTGTTATTATATTTCTTTGAAGTTCTATGCCTTTGGTGGGAATAAACTTATATTCTTGTTTCCTTAACAGCAGTTAGTACGAGTATTATTATACACAGTGCTATACTTTTTCTTTTCTTTTTTTTCTTTTGGTAGACTGGAGGTGATGACAGTTCTGCCTTATGTACTATCATCTTTTCAAATAAAACCAGTCTTTTTTTTTCATCCACTCAGATTGTTAAAAGTTGGAATTCACTACTACATATAGTTTAATCCTCTGCTCAATGAGGATTCTACTACTGTGATGATGTTCGTCCATTGTGTTTGAGGGGGACCTTGACTTGTAATGGGTTATGGGCTGTACATGATGTGTCCACAATTGATTGGTAAGGCTATACGGCCACGAAATGTTCTGCCACATGTTGGGCAGATATTTGTGGGCACCACTGTCACAGCATTTGTATTTGCAGCCCTGGCTTTGCGGAGTGCTTGCTTCTCTACTGCTCTGAATGTTCTTCTGGTCTCAGATGTCTGCCAGACTTGATAGATCAGCATGCGCCATGTTGGTCGATCTTATGCCAGGGTTTCCCAGGAGGTGGTATTGATATTGAGGGACTTGAAGAAGGCTTTCAACATGTCTTTGTAATGCTTCCTTTGTCCCCCATGTGGTTGCTTTTCTTTAGACAGCAATCTAGAGGAGCTAGAGGAACTGTTTAGGGATGCGATGGTCTGGCACCCCAGCAACATGGCCTGCCCAACGTGTCAGGGCTTTCATCAGCAGGGTGGAAATTGATGGCAGGCCTGCTCTGGAGAGGACCTCGGTGTCAAGCACCTATTACTGTAGCACCCCAATAGATAGCCATATAACTTCTCTTTAAACCTTTTACTATAGGGGAGTTTACCCCTACCCCCACACAACACACTCTGTTCCCTTGTTCAGCAGCTTTTACCTCTAGAAAAATAGTTATTATATAGAAAATCAATTATTGTGTGCCATATTCTACACTGCAGCTCCTTAGATGCTTGAAGACACCTACCATGTCTACTCATAGTCTACTACCTTGCTCCTCCAACCATTCTTCCAGGCTCCTTATCATTTTCTCTGGATATGATCCACATTATCAGTGTCCTTCCTAAAATGTGATATTCAGTATTGGGTATCCTAAATGTGGTCTGAATGGTAAAAAAAAAAAAAAGTATTCCTGTTTATGTAATCTAGGGCAACTTCACCAAGACATCCAAATCTTTATTACATACAATGTGGCATTTCCATTTTATGCGTATGACTTCGATTTTTTTTTCTTTTCCACCCAGGTCATTGACCTTATCTTTCTTCCTGCTGAAATTCATTCAGTTTGTTTCTACCCAATACACCAGCTTCCTTCTGAATACTGATTGCATCTCATAACATTTTAGCTATTCTGCAGCTTTTTTCCATCCACAAATTTGATACTTCTATTTTCCAGTGCCTCAGCTAAGTAATTTATACAATACTGAACAGCACAGGGCCTAAAATGGAATTTGGCAGTATGACCTGTATTACTTCCTTCCAACCAGATACAAACTCTTAATATAGTCACATTGAATAAGATTGTTCAACCAGCTCCATAGCCATCTAATGGTGTGCCATTGTCAAGCTTATATTTCGCCATCTTCTCCATTGGAAGACTTTACTATGGAAGATTTTCATCACTGAATGTTCCCCTTGGAGGAAGAGAATGAGGCAAAGTAAACGTTGAGGAGATTTGCTCTCTTCCCAATACTTGTTTCCCATTGCAAACATTTTCATATCAAAGGTCCATTTCCCCCCTTTTTTTATAAAGACATCAAAAAACTTCTTTTAATTGCTTGTACTTTCTCTCAACCACCTAAATTTCTTTTATGCTTTAGCTTTCCTTATTTTATTTCTGCAGATAACAATTATTTGATTACTTGGTGACCTCCATATTCTACAGATTCCTTTTCAACATTTCCTTCAGCTGAAAACTTCCTATACATTTTCTCTAAGATGCTCCTATTTTCCGCCCTTCATTGAATTGATGTATGATTAATTTCTTATTTTAAAGATGCTCACAGGTGCTCTTTCTGAAGTGAGAATTTCTATTCTTCAGATAATGTGCATGTACAACTCTCTCCAAATTGGCGCAGTGGTTAAAATGCGCTAGTGCAGACTGACTCTGTCCACTGCCAGGAGTTTGATTCTGACTGGCTCAAGATTGAGCCAGCCTTCCATAGAAACATAGAAGATTGATGGCAGAAAAAGACCTCATGGTCTGCCTTTATACTATTTCCTGTATTTTATCTTAGGATGGATATATATTTAAATTCAGTTACCAGGCAAGTTTAAATTCAGTTATTGTGGATTTACCAACCACGTCTGCTGGAAGTTTGTTTCAAGCATTTACTACTCTTTCAGTAAAATAATATTTTCTCACGTTGCTTCTGATCTTTCCCCCAACTAACCTCAGATTGTGCCCCCTTGTTCTTGTGTTGACTTTCCTATTAAAAACGCTTCCCTCCTGAACCTTATTTAATCCTTTAACATATTTAAATGTTTCGATCATGTCCCCCATTTCCCCTCTGTCCTCCATCCTTCCTAGGTCAATAAAATTAGGACTCAGATTATTGGGGAAAGTATGCTGACTGTGCAAACTACTTAGAGAGGGCTCTATAGCACTATGAAGAGTATATAAGTATATAAGAGTATATAAGTCTAAAAGCCTCAGTGGTGCAGTGGTTAGAGTGCAGTACTGAAAGCTACTTCTACTGATCACCAGCTGCCAGCAATTTGGCAGATCAAATCTGTAGTCTCAAGATTGACTCAGCCTTCCAGCCTTCCAATGTTGGTAAAATGAGGACCCAGATTGTTGAGGGCAATATGCTTACTCTCTGTAAACTGCTTAGAGAGGGATGTAAGGCACTGTGAAGTGGTATGTAAGTCTAAATGCTATTGCTATTGCTATTTTCTTTCTGGTAATATCCTTTTTATTTTTATTAAAGGCTTTGATTGCAATAGTACATTAAAAATATATTAGAAAAAGGGAAAAAATAGAAAGAATAAAAAGTGCAAAGAAAGAAAAAGAAAAGAAAAAGAAAGAACAGAAATAGATTTTTAAAATGATGATTACTTTTCATGACAAGTAAAAAACAAATTTGATCTATCGTGCCTATTTAGGATTACAAACAACTATTCTGTCCATAACCCATACATTTCCCTTTTTTATAAGCACAGCTATAAATCATAAACTATTCAGTCCTGGTGTCAGCTAAAAATCCATGCAGGGTTATCTTGATCACACTGACCAACTCTATATTTGTTCCTTTTAGTTCTAACAATCTTGAACTTTAATTCATTCAAATTCTCTCATAGAATTTGATCCTCTTTGGGGTTCCCCCTTCATCACAGATGCTTATTTGAGGCATTAGCAAACTTCTTTGGTTTGTCATTTGCACTTTTACTTCCTCCTTCAAAATTTTAACCAGCTTCTTTTGTATATTCAGTAAAAAGTTCTTATAAGGGTTATTCTCTTGGCTTGTAATTTCTAATTTCACTTTAACTGCCTTGTTTATTTTGTAATCCACACTTTTTTAATTATCCCGTATTTCTTATTCTAGAACATTTATATCAAATCTAGCATTTTTTACTTACAGTTTATCCACAGTAGCAGACATAATTGCTGATATTTCTTATATTGTAGGTACTAATGTCTGGCCCTTGTTGTGGTTAGCTGTGGCCCAGCTCCTGCCCCAAAGACTGTGGATGTGGGGGAGACATCCACATGCTGCAGGCCTGTTCCCCCCCCCCGGTGGAATCTGATGATGAAGGCTCCTCTGACCAAGAAGACATGAGTGACAGGGAGGAGGAAAGTGTGGCAGACAGCTCAGAAGGAGATCAATTATCTAGCTCCTCCTTGGATTCAGAACAAGAGTTAATGATACAGCCATGCATGCGGAGAGCAATGCATAGGCAACAACAACTGAGAGATTATCAAAGAAAATGAGGCCACCTGTGGTTGGGTGGGGCTGTGGTAATTAGTGAGGCTGCTACAAATAGCAGCCTGTGGGTTTGGCCATTGTGGAGGATTATCTGATTGTTGTGTTTCGTGACTGCTTTGCTGACTTTGACTTTTTGGGTGCTGATTTTTCCCTGCTTTAAAATTAAACCAGAGCAAAGTGTGTTTCACTTTGTGAAAAAAGAAGCACTGTGAATTGCCTCACAGCTGCAAGCTAAGTATCACAGAACTGATAAGGGACTTGTACAAATTACCAGTTTGTTTGGAGACGAGTGCTCTTTGCTATACCAAAAGAGGGCTTGGTTTAAGTGAATTTTCATTATAAAGAACATTGTTTTGAATTTTCAAACATGTTTATGTCTGATATTTGTACCTGTGAATTTTTGGGAGGATTCTACCAGAGAGCCCGACAGAACAGCCCTATTCTTCAAAAATCTTCCAAAATATTTTTATGTCATTTTGTAAAATCAAAGCAAGTCTACTTTCCCCCCTTGGAATCTAATTTCTGAAATCTAAGTCTCAAGTTTTTGTTATGACTTAAAGTAGACAAAGCAATATGGTTCCCATGAAATGCTGTTTGTGTTGTTGTTGTTGTTAGGGTTAGGATAATATAATAATATAAATAACAAAAAGCCATTCATAGTATAAATTCTGTTTAATTATTTCTATTACTTCTTATAATAAAAGTCACAATGTTCCAAAGTTATGTGAACCCTTAACTTTTTAATAACTTTCTTAGATCAAAATTTTGTTAAGGAATAGCGGTTAGACATAATAGACTGTTTTACAGTCCTTTACAGCCCTCTCTAAGCAGTTTACAGAGTCAACATATTACCCCCAACAATCTGGGTCCTCATTTTACTGACCTCGGAAGGACGGAAGCCTGAGTCAACCTTGAGATTTGAACGGACAGGCAGCCATCAGTCAGTAGACGTTGCCTACAGTACTACATTCTAACCACTGCACCACTTCGGTTTATATAGTCATTTGTTGTTTATTTTCAAGTCTTTACATTCTTAAACTTAGAGTTACTTTTTATTTCATCAAAGAAGGGAGGTAAACTGTTCAGGTAGCTTTTCAAACTTTTTATTCAGAAGTTCCTTGATACTTTAAAGATGTGAAATAAGCAAACCCATCCTTGCAGTTAATGTTGCTCCTCTTGGGAATAAAATAGGAGGGCTGAGTCTCCCAATGCACAATAGAGAAACTAAGAGATGATCCACATTTTGACTACATTGTAATTCCTGGTCAACTATCAATAGGGGGAAAATCCCATTACAGATGTATGTATTCATGATACAGAAAGAGAGGAAGAAATTAGATGGATGGATGCTATATCTACATGTGGGAGTTTAATAAAGGGGAATGTTTTTTGTGTATGCAATGTGGGAAAGCAGAAGGACTGTAGGGTAGCTTAATTACCACCCAACCTTACCTACGTCAGCATATGTGGTCATATCACCCCCCCTGTGCGGAAATTGCTCTCTGATATACGGAGTCTTCAAGGAAGGCCTGCATGTGGATTCTCCATCTTCATGGGTTTTATTGCATTGCTATTGTTGCTCTCTTTCTCCTTATTTAATATATCTTTATAACAGCAAGCTAAAGCTCTTTTCTTTGAGCTGTACTACTTTTCTTGAGTTTTCTTAATATTAAGAGCAACTAAAGTGGTGTATAGTTGATTTGTGTACATTAGACTTCAAGAAAGCAGATTTAATAGACCTAAAGGAATGAAAAATAGTTTCCATGGCAGGAGAAGCTGCTGGGAAATGAAGCGGATGGACAGAAGCTCCTAAAAAGGGAGAGAATAAAATGCCATTGCAAACAATTCCAGTAACCATAAAAAAGACAGCAGAAGTAACAGCTTGACTATACTGAATATCAGTACATTATTAAAGGGCAGAACACGAAATCAGCAGAGAAAAATATATAGAAATAGCCAAAGTCTCAGATAAAGGAATGAGTTGACCAAGAATGCTAAAAGAACTTAAACTTTTGGGGAATGTTTTGGGGAAATGGGTAAAATGTCAGGTGGCTGGACAAATGAGGAGAAGAGCACAAGAAAATATAGATATGTCTGTCTGCAGTGGTACTGTGAAATACAGAAGAGCATATCAAACTATCAGAGTTTGTTGCAGAAAAATCAATTTCCAGAACCACACAGATAACTGATTCAGCTGGATTCATAAACTTCTTTATAAACATTGTAATATATATATACAATACCATAAGTAGATTATTTCTTCAAGAAAACACAAGCAGGAGAATTCGTTTCATTTCAGCAGAGCAGAAAAGCACAAAGTGAATTGAGAGTACAGAGTGCACAGACAGCACAGAATGGGCTGAGCCACGCCCACCCTTAAGCTTAAATTTTCCATTTTGATTCTCTGCACAGACTCAGGTGTGGTTAGCTCCCATTGGTCGACTTAGCTGCTATGCTTATTCATTGACTGTTATCATGACCCTACCAGTCATTAATATTCTAATACAAATTGATTGATCTATAATCCGCCCCAAGTCTTTGGAGAGGGGCGGCATACAAATCTAATAAATATATATATGTGTGTGTGTGTGTGTGTGTGTGTGTGTGTGTGTGTATATATATATATATATATTATAATCAATTGAAAATACTATGATGACTTGAATTCATGAATGTATTTGTCAAGAATCACTCATGTCAAACTAATCTTATTGCTTTATTTGACCACATAGCCTTTTTAAATTGATTGTGGGAATGCTAAAGCCATAACATATCTTGATTTCATTAGAACATTTGAGAGAAATAGTCCTTAATATTCTGATTAGCAATCCAGCTACATTTGAGTTGAGTATAATGTCAATTAAGGAGATACATAGCTGGAAGGAAAATCATACTGAACATTTTTATTAATGATTTGGGTGATAAGTTAAAATAAATGCTTAACAGATCTTCAGATGACAGAAAATTGGCAGGACAGTTAAAGCTCTAGAAATAGAAATAAAAATAAGTTAGAGAAATAGGTTGATGAAAATAATTGAATGAAATTTAACAGTAGCAAAGTTCTTCGCTTAGAAAATCTGTAGCAGTTATAGAATGGAATACTTGGCTGGACAGTAATAGTGAAAATGGTCTTGAAATAGTACTTAATTATGAATTGTAAATGAGTCAGCAGTGATGCAGTCATAAAATTGCAAATACAATTTAGGCTAGATCCATAATAGATTCCAAACCATCTGAATAAAGTTCTATTCTATATTTTACTGGTCAGATTTCTCTTTGAATACTATATCCAGTTTTGGACACCACATTCGAAGGATCCAGATAAATTGGAAGATGTAAAAAAAGGGTAACTGTGATAATCAAGAACTGTTCTTATTAAGAAAAATAAAATAACTAAGTTGATACATAGAAGAAAGATCCTTCTTATTCTCAAAATAATTCAAGTTATAGGGAGACATATTCTGCTAGATGTTAGGAAATTTAGCTATAATTTAAATAGTCTCTGCTGTTCTAAATAAGATTTTAAATATTTGAGATGTGATACTTTAAAATTATATTTGTTATGATAAGAGTTGTAATTACAGTATGATATAAAGAACGTTTTTCAACAGAATTGAGAACTGATTGAATGCATGAAGCATGCTGCTTTTTGCTCAATCCAGTAGGAAAACAGAATATCCATTTTCTGTTAAGCATGACCAGTTTTGCACCGGCAGATTGAAAGAGGCATAAACAGGTTTTGTAAAGTACCTCAGAGGTTAGGGGTGCATGTCTTTAGTATTTTTTTTATTTAACTGCATAGGTTTATTTTGACACAGTACAGGTAGTACTCTAATAGAATAGGATCATTCATAATTGAAGACATCTATTTTTCTTGCCATAGCCAATTGACATTTGGGGGGGAAATAACATCCACATTGAAAAAAAAATGTTATTTTCCCATCATATTTCTAAGATACACAAGAAAATATTTTCCAGAACTACTCTTTCCTCCCAGCTGAATCTGTTTTAGATTAGAAGCAATTGGCTGATCTACGCAATCATAATAAAATCTTAGAATTATAGAGTCATAGGGATGGAGGGTATCTCAGAGATATTCTAGTCTGGAATAGTCTGGAAGACAGAAGGAAAAGGGGGGACATGATCGAAACATTTAAATATGTTAAAGGGTTAAATAGGGTTCAGGAGGGAAGTGTTTTTAACAGGAAAGTGAACACAAGAACAAGGGGACACAATCTGAAGTTAGTTGGGGGAAAGATCAAAGGCAACATGAGAAAGTATTATTTTACTGAAAGAGTAGTAGATCCTTGGAACAAACTTCCAGCAGACGTGGTTGGTAAATCCACAGTAACCAAATTTAAACATGCCTGGGATAAACATATATCCATTGTAAGATAAAATACAGGAAATAGTAAAAGGGCAGACTAGATGGACCATGGGGTCTTTTTCTGCCGTCAGTCTTCTATGTTTCTATGTTTCTATGTTTCTAGTCAAACCTTATACCCTCTGAGTCAAATGGTTGACCAGTATATTTTGAAAACCTCCAGTGATCACTGATTCTAGGATTATTGCAAGCAGTAATGTTGGATATTACCTCAATGTTCTTAGCATCTGTTTCTTTGTATGGCTCAGTAGCTCATTTTTAACAGGACTTTAAGTCTGTTAGGACTTTAAGAAGTAATTGAAGGGACAATCTTGCTTTGGATCCTAGTCAAACAATCTGCCAATTCCAAATCTATGTGAATCATAACATAAAAAGTTTTATCATGAAAAAGAAAGAAATGACTCTGAGTTTATTTTATAAATGCTTGCTGTCTTCCTAAAAATGTAATGCAGTAGGAGTAGGCTTCCACCAACCAACCAACCAATAAATAGAGATATTACTAAGTAATATAAGTTTCTCTATTGAATGTAGAGACATCCCATTCTAAGAGATTTATCCACAAGTTTTTAGCACCTAAATTTTTTTATATGTGCTCTTTTAACCTGCTATTATTCCACAGAAGATCTAACCTCTCTTAAGAATAGAATAGAATAGAATAGAATTCTTTATTGGCCAAGTGTGATTGGACACACAAGGAATTTGTCATTGGTGCATATGCTCTCAGGGTACATAAAAGAAAAGATTTGTCAAGAATCATGAGCTACAACACTTAATGATTGCCATAGGGTACAAATAAACAATCAGGAAACAATCAATGTTAATATAAATTGTAAAGATACAAGCAATAAGTTCCCATCATAGTGTCATAAGTGGGCTGCATCACATAAAATAAAGATGTACAATTTACTTGCCTTGAGTTATTTGAAGTCTTGGATGCCTCTCAAGAGCAAATTTCTACCCCATCCTAATCCTGATTATCAATTATTCTCTAGAGATAAATTGTGTAGACTGTGTTCTTCAGCTGCTGGAACACTTTTTGTGGGACTCTCTATCTTTTTCTCCTTACCTCAACAATCCTCCTAGCTTAGTTTTTTGGGTTAAAATCCAGCTGAGAATCATATATAACCCAATGGTCTTCTCTGATTTATTTTTATCAGCTAAAAAGAAGAAAAATCTGAGTGCTAGTTCCAATGCCTCACAATCACAACATTTTAGTGTCCCTTGCCTAGCTACCAAATACAGAATACCAGTATTCTAGCAGGCAGCTTGTTCACAAAAGGATCTATCCATAGAAATGTTGACTTTCTAAACTAGGAGTGATAGAGAAGGGGGATGCTATACCTAAAATGCAAGTACTAAATTAGAAATAACCATAACAAAAAACAGTCAGCTTTGATCAATAATACAATTAATGAAGAGCAGAATAGGGATCTATGACATTTCCCTTGTGGCTAAATTAGAATTTCCAACAGTTCTCACTAACTTAATCAATGTAAAGAATGCAGGAAATTGAAGTTTGACCGAAGTACTAAAGGTAGCTTTTTTAGGATGAATGAGCAATTTGTGAAAAACTTGATTTTTTTCCCTCTTTCAGCATAGAATAGAAGTGTGTTAGGTCTGTAAGGCATTTGGCATTGATACACTAAACTAATCTATATTTTAAAACCATAGTTTGCTTAATAAGCCACAAAGTGGTTGGATTTACATATGTTAAACCTCAAATATCCACAATACACACTGCACAATGCCAAAATCAAATATTATTGCAGAATCCTGCAAAAGCAGATTCTACTGGTTTTATTTTTTTCTTTCTTGCTCAAGCTTCATTCAGTTGCTTGTCATAATTCTCCAGAGCTCAAGTTAGATCTGCATTTTTAATATAGCTACTGATTTTATATTTTAATACCCTAAAGGAAAAATAAAATTGTTTGATTCCTAACTTTACTATTTCAAGCTTTAGAAAGTTCATCTTCTGGAGGGCTACAAAATATAAGTGATGCCCTGAATTTCTGAATAATGTTACTGAGAAGTGGCAAAAGGTATAGAGTAGACAACGGTGGGATTTTATCAATAAAAATGTATATAAAACACAATTGCACGATGCATACTACTCATCTCATTAATGCTTAGGATGTACTGTATTAAGAAGAGACCCCAAATTTACATAGAAACAAATGTGAGAAGTTGTTATTTGTCTACAATCAAAAACTGGTGATACCAGCAATATTGAGAGTTGAGAAAGAGAAACTTTTTGAAGATTTCAATTGTCCTGGTTTGGAATATGGGCCCACAACACAATTGAGAATAATTAGGTTTGTCAGATCTAAGTCTGAGACACTGATGAATGATTGTGAGTTCTCCTCTCTGGAAGTTACCATCTCCCATCAAAATATATTTGTAAAGAAATTTGTCTTGATCACAATAGCTTAAGATAGAGAAAGCCTTCTGGAAAGCATTTTGAATTAATTCCTCTTAAGGATGGAAGTTTTGATACACATCCAATATTTATTCCTATATTTCATTTAACTCTGAAAGCAATTGACCATTTGTGAAATGTTGTTGGATTTTGTCTGGATTAAATTGTACACCACCCAGAGCCCTTCTCCAAAGGAGATGGGCGGTTAAGAAGTATGAAATATAAATAAATAATTTTTAATAAATGGAGATTGACTTACTTGATTCTTCAGCTTAATTGGCAATGGACCTTATTCACATAATGTATTATTGATATGGTGTTAAGGAAAGATGAGAAAACTGGGAAAAACAGAATATCTTTTTCCATATGTATGACACAAAAGTTTGCATTCGTTCTGTTTCAGGTAAGGGTTTTTGTCATTAATCATGCAGATAATGGCAGCTCTTCTAAATTATGCAACAAAGGGTGCTTGTATGACCACCTTGTTTGTGAAAAGTGTGACATGCATTACTTTGAGTAGCAATTAGATAAATATTTCATATATAAAATAGGGCAGATGAGGCATATGAAAAAAGAAACTGAAAGTTTAAATAACTTTTATATAATCTCTTGTTATGAGCTCCCCCGTGTTTAATTGTTTGAAAAAGAAGCAACACGCTTTATGATATTAAATGTGCTGAAAATTCATGTAGCAAACTATGCAAAATTATTTTAGAATTTAAAAACAAGCATAGCAATATTGTGCCACTTCAAAATTATTCCAAAAGCATGAAACAATGTTGAAGAAATCCCAAAAGGTATGCAAAAAATGTGTAATCGTTATTTAAATAGTGTTTGATGTTTATTTATTTGTGTGTATTCGTGACAGAAGCATAATTAAAATAAAGCATATTAGATTACATGTTAAATAAAATACAACATACAACATTAAAATATATACAAATTAAATAGATCTTGTCCTGAAACTAGCAACACTAATTGTGTTCTGTTGCACTACTATGAGGTCCTCAAGTGTACACTGATCAGGTAAGAAAGGGTAGGTATACATATGTATTGTTCTCTGCATCTCACCACAATCCCAGAGAGAAGCAACCAGATAGTCCAATTTGTTCAAAGTGTCTCTGGATCTTGTTTTATACATTTTCCTTTTAAGCTTTGTACTAGATAAATTGAAATATTTGTTTATTTTATAGAGAAGTTGGCAGCACTTTCATTTTTTCTTTTACTTGAATCACTATTCTCAAACCTCAATTTCAAAGTAACATTGTAGGAGAGCCATGTTAGTCTATGGTTGTCAAAAATTAAGAATCTACTTGCACTTTTTTTGACTAGCACATTTTATTGAAAGGCCTAAGCTTCCTTGAAATGAACTCCAATAGAAAAAGCTTGGCTTTTCCATAAATTCTTTTAATCATAAAAGTGCTATCAAATTCCTCTTGATTTTAATGCTTAACTGACAATACCTGGAGTTGCACCTTTCATTTGCACAGTAATTTTAGAATAAATTACAGTTTAGCAATTCTCATGCATGTTTAATCAAAAGTACATTCCATCAATTTCAGTGGTGTTTATTCCTAAGGAGTGATAATACTACAGCTTCAAAGAGCTGTACCAATAAACAATAATGTTTGTAGCTCAGAGTTGAAATGAAAGAAATGTATTTAGATCAGAGGTGGGATTCAGCAGGTTCTGACCAGTTCTGGAGAACCGGTGGTGGAAATTTTGGGTAGTTCAGAGAACCGATAGTGAAAATTTTGAGTAGTTCAGAGAACTGGTAGCGGAAATTAGGAGTAGTTTGGAGAACTGGCAGCAGAATTTTTGAGTAGTTCAGAGAAGGGTAGTGGAAATTTTGTGTAGTTCAAAGAACCAGTAGCGAAAATTTTGAATAATTCAGAGAGCCGGTAGCGGAAATTTTGAGTAGTTCAGAGAACCACCTCTGACTGGCCCCGCCCCCATCTATTCTCTGCCTCCCAAGTCTCACCTGATTGGGAGGAAATGGAGTAACCTTCCCCTGGAGCGGGAAGGGAATGGAGATTTTATAGTATTCTTTCCTTGAAGTGGAGAGGGAATGGAGATTTTACAATATCTTTCCCCTGCCATGCCCACCAAGCCACATCCACACAACCTGTAGTAAAAAAAAAATTGAATCCCACCACTGATTTAGGTATAGTATAGAGAATATCCTAGACTACTGCTCATCTGTCTGGAACCCATACCACATCTCAGACATCAACACCGTTGAAAATGTCCAAAGATATTTCACCAGAAGAGCCCTTCACTCCTCCACTCGAAACATAATATCCTACGAAAATAGACTAACAATCCTGGGCCTAGAAAGCCTAGAACTACGGCGCCTAAAACACGATCTGAGTATTGCCCACAAGATCATATGCTGCAATGTCTTACCTGTCAATGACTACTTCAGCTTCAACTGCAATAATACAAGAGCACGCAACAGATTCAAACTGAATATGAACCGACTGTAAAAAATATGATTTCAACAATCGAGTTATCGAAGCGTGGAACTCATTACCAGACTCAATTGTGTCAACACCTAACCCCCAACACTTCTCCCTTAGACTCTCCACGATTGACCTCTCCAGATTCCTAAGAGGCCAGTAAGGGGCGTACGTAAGTGCACTGGTGTGCCTTTCGTCTCCTGTCCAATTGTCTTTCCTTTCTTTCACCTATCTTCTATATTATCTTCCTTTCATATATCCTCTCCTCTAAGTTCACTTTCTCTCTCTTTTATATTATCACATGTCTATTTTTCTTCCTATGTATTTATGTATTGGACAAATGAATAAATAAAAATAAATAAATAAATAAATAAATAAATAAATATGTGCAGATTTTTTCCCCAGTATATTCTAGTCCCTTTTAGTTCAGATGTTTACAACTCTGGCAATGAGACAGCTCTCAAATAAAACCTGAAATACTGAAAGCTCATTTGTACACTTAACCACAGCACAAATGTGCCCTACTAACCTATGCCGCTGTATCTCCAGGATGTTGCCTGCATGTCATCTCCAGCCAACAGTTCTGACAATTTCAAGCTATCTTTAGCTGTTTCCATTCTAAAGATACAGCTTTTTCTCCTCCCCTTGTGCTGAGGATTCAATCGGATGATGTTGATATGGCCAATGTGACCATCCCAGATTATACTGGTCACTTCGGTTTGCAGCAGGCAGATACACCACTCCTATGGGCTGAGGTGTCTCCATAGACATTGTGAATAAGCTGCCAGAGTTCAGCAGAAACTGGCTTATACAGAGGCCCATGTAATGTTTGACTGGCAATTGAGTGATCACTAGAAACATAGAAACATAGAAACATAGAAGTCTGACGGCAGAAAAAGACCTCATGGTCCAATCTAGTCTGCCCTTATACTATTTTCTGTATTTTATCTTAGGATGGATATATGTTTATCCCAGGCATGTTAAATTCAGTTACTGTGGATTTATCTACCACATCTGCTGGAAGTTTGTTCCCAAGGATCTACTACTCTTTCAGGTAAAATAATATTTTCTCATGTTGCTTTTGATCTTTCCCCCAACTAACTTCAGATTGTGTCCCCTTATTCTTGTGTTCACTTTCCTATTAAAAAACACTTCCCTCCTGGACTTATTTAACCCTTTAATATATTTAAATGTTTCGATCATGTCCCCCCTTTTCCTTCTGTCCTCCAGACTATACAGGATTGAGTTCATTAAGTCTTTTCCCCTGATACGTTTTATGCTTAAGACCTTCCACCATTCTTGTAGCCACTAATCCTATGCCTCATTAAAGTCAAATAAACCAGAAAAGAGAGTGAGATTCTAAGATGAACTGTAGGTTACTGGTTTGGTTACGAATGGGTCAGAGGTGGGTTCCTCCTAGTTTGCACTAGTTTCTATAGAATCAGTAGCAAACCACTGGTGACGTCAGCGGAGCCCGTTCCATTGGTGCTGGTCTGTGGATGCCACCATCTTTTGGGGGAATTTTTTTGCGGGGAGGGGATTTTTTAAATTTTTTCTTCTTCTGCACATGCCCAAAAAGCTGAGTTTCCTGCACTACGCATGTGCCACCATCTTGTTTTTGGGTTTGGGGTGGGTTTTTTTTGGAATTTTCAGCACTGTGTGTGTGCTTGCGCACAAGTTGTGTGTGTGCCCACAAGGCTAGACTTGAAGCTGAGGGAATTGTAGGCCCATCTGCTCAGGGGTTTTCTTGAGTTTCCACTTATAGTATCTCCCCCCCCACACACACACATTTGGTTTCTTTCTCGGTGGGGATATTCATGCAGCACATGAGGAAACAAACCATGGTAAGTTGGGACCCATTCCTTCAATGGATACATTAAAAGTTCTCTACTGGTTTAAAGATGGGGTTTCTGAGGGCATCACTTTTGATCATTTTAATAAAAAGAGGGAATTATTTTTCCCCCCTAATGGCTCCCTTATGGCTCTAAGGCTGCCCAAGGCTACTACAAGGACAGAACTGAACCTGCTAGCAGTGTTGCCATTTTGTTGCAGTAGGAACTAAAGATAGTTCATTATTAACACCGCCCTCCTGCTTTGCTCCGGGCCCCTCCTCTGCAGCTGTGACTTGTCAATTTGGCTACTTTAGGACACTTGTTCAGGAGATAATGCTCAGCTGGAGAAAAAAAAATCCTGTTATTTCTTGCAGGAGGGCAAACAGCCACCATTGATGAATATGGATATGTTCCAGTAGCTTTCCTTGAGGGGTTCCACATTAAAATGGCAAGGACAGCAGTAGTCAGCAGCCTCCTTAGGTGGCAGAATAGGGCTCAGAAAGGTTACCAGGGCATGAATCAAATACTAAGGGATTGGACTGGGAGGCGGGAGAGCGACCTCATCTATCCCTGGCTGCCCTTGCTGTCACAGCATCATTTCCTGATCTGCTTTCTTTTCCAAACGTGCAGTTGCTTGTGGATGGCAGGCTTGTCTGCCCAATTTACATTTGGAAGCCAACGTCAGGCTGAGCCTTAGCAGCAGTAAGCAAAAGAAAAAACAAAAAAACGGACAGCAAGATCTAAGCCACGGAAAATATTTTCCCTGTAAAAATACTGAAGGGAGGAGACAAAGCCAGCCAAAGTCTCTAGACTTGAAGCTGAGGGAATTGTAGGCCCTTCTGCTGGGGGTTGGTTGGGGTGTGTGTGTGCCTTGAGTTTCCACTTATAGTATCTCCCCCCCCCCCCCCCCCGCCGTTTGGTTTCTTTCTCTGTGAGGATATCCCGACGGAAGGCAACCGACCGGATCCGCGTCCCCTTTCAGTGCCTTGTCTCGCGCAGAAGCGAGGAGGAAGCCTCGCACGCGAGTCACGCGGGAGCGGCTCCCCACTAGCGCACCCCGCGCATCACCTCGGAGCGCTCGGGAGTCAAATCCAGTCAATCTCCGAGGGCCGGGGAGAAAATGTAAATAAAGCGCGCGGGGAAGGGGAGGCGGGTCTCGCCAAGCCACCTGCTTCTTAAAAGCGCGTGTCGCCATGAATAAGAGAAGAGCGGGAAAACGGCGGGGCTCCTCGCAGGGGCTCGTTTCCCAGCGGTGGGCAACGAGGGAGAGAAGAGACGCGGCCTCTTTGGAAGCATAGGTTTCCGTTTGGGGACGGGGTTGTTTGGTTCCCCCCCGCCCCCGGGCACATCTTTCCTTCGCCTCAGAGCTAGCTGAAAAACTTCCCTGGAACTTGGCGAGAGCGCGCGGGAGGAGGCAGAAGGGGATCCCTCTCGATCCCTCCCGCTCTCCCGTTTAGTGCTCTGTGCGTTTTTACGCATACGGTAATTTCTCTTCAGCTTTGGCAGAATAGATAGAGGGAGGGGGCGCGCGCGGTGGGAAGACACAAGGAAAGGGTGCACGTCGCCTCTTAAAGTCTTAATCCGATGGAGAAGCAGTTAAAACTCAAAAAGAGACGAACTTAACCATCAAAATTCGTAATCGTCTAGGCTGCGAGTTCGAGTTCTCCACTTTTTTTGTTTTTTGCCCGGAGCTGGAGCTTGCTGCAACGACTGGACTGAAAGGCGGTTTTAATGACTTTTCGAGGAGAGATTTATTTATTTATTTATTTGACTTGTATGCCGTCCCTCTCCGTGGATTTCCTTCCTGCGGTGCTGACTTGCCTCTCTGTATCTTTTTTTGCTGCCATTTGGCACGAGGGAGCGGAGACGCGCCGGGCACAGCCTCCTCTGCGCCCCCTTTCCTCGCTCCTCCTATCCAGTTTTTATTCGGTAGCGGCGAGGACTTTTCGCCTGCGTTTGCACGGGAGGCGACAGCTTTGCCTGTTCTGCACGGCTCGGGGAGCCCCGCCGAAGCAAAAAGATATATATTGAACCGCCACGGATCGAAGCGGGAGCCACTCCGCAGCCTTCGTTTTCTTTTTCTTTTTTTTCCTTTTTTTTGCCCATCTCGTTTTCAAACAGTTTCTGTAAATCGAGGCGGCGGGCTTCTCGCCTCCCCACCACCACCCTTTCTTCAAAGCAGTTCCTCGTTTTGCCTGGTGTCAACCGCGGTTGCCCCTGGATCTCGCCTTAAGCGGAGAGGGAAGAGCGGCGCTCTGTTCCTTTAAGGAGAACTCGGCGCCTTATTCCTCACTCCAAAGTTTTTCAATCAAGAGAAAGGCAGCTGAGGAAATGAAGCGTTGCCGAAGCCGCTGAAGGAAACCGAAGCTGAGCGGGGAATCTCCAAGGGGAGCTGAGCGGGAGCGCTTCCTCCCCCCCACCCCACGCCGCCACCCCCACGTTCCCCAAAGCCTCCACGTCTCCTGCTGTGGATTACCAAGGTGGCCCCCACGGCTCCTTCTGCCCCCTTCCTCCTTGGCGGGAGTTGTGGGGAAAACGCCTGGCGCTTTCTTCTCGACCGCCTCCTTTTCCTTGCCTCAGCCCGAAGAGGAACCTGCTTGCCTCCCATCCCCAACCGAGCGGGAGCCCGCGCCGCTTGCCGCCGCCGCCGCCACCACCACCACCACCGCAGCCGCCGCTTTTGCCCCTGCCGTGATGCCATGCCCCGCAGCTACGGCGGAGGAGATGACAAGGGCGGCTCCGCCGGGATCTGGTTAAAGAGCAGCAGCTCGGCGGGGCGCTCCGGCTGCGGCGAGAGCGGCAGCGGCATGAAGGATGTGGAGTCCGGTCGGAGCAGGGTGCTCCTGAACTCGGCGCCTTCCCGAGGGGACGGCTTGCTCCTCCTGGGTACCGGCGGCGGGTTTGGCTTGCGGGAGAGCCGGCGGGCCAAGCAAGGAGGAGCCCGGATGAGCCTGTTGGGGAAACCGCTCTCTCACAGCAGCAACCCGATCTACCGGCGGAACGCCAAGTACCGGAAGCTGCAGAACTATCTCTACAATGTGTTGGAGAGACCCAGAGGCTGGGCTTTCATCTATCACGCGTTCGTGTGAGTACCACGGGTGTCGGGGTGTGTGTGTGTGTGAAGGACGCGTGCGCTCCGGCGGGGACTGCGCTGCCACAGGGGTGGGGAAGTGGGTGGAGTCCCCCACACCTGTCGGAAGAGCCACCCGGCGGAACGCCTTGTCCAAGGCGGGGGGACGCTTTGGCGCGTGAGGGGAGTGGTGACACGGTCAGAGGTGTGGCGGCGCATCCTGCTGCTGTGGAATGCCCCGAAGCCCCCATTTTTTAAAACGCGCTTGCAAAATGAGCATCCTTGGAATTCTGTAGAAACGTGACGGGGGGGGGGGGGGGTCTTCCCTATGCAGAGAATCTTCATGTTCTTGTCTTTTTTCTTCCTTCATGGTTTGCCACGTAAGGAAGAAAAACAAAACAAAGGATAGGTGAGAAAAGACGAGAGGTTTTTTTTCTTTAAACCTGTGGAGGAAACGTGTTGCCGCCTGCTTAAAATTCAGTGAATAAGATTACTGATTGAACGGCAGGAACCTGATTTGGGAGCACCTAGAAAATCACCTATTCCTTTTGGATGACTCTGCAGGTTTGGTCACCTTAAGGCATGTCCACAGGTCATAATCTGTAAAGTGTCTTTGAGCTGTTTGAGGTTAGGTGTGATTGTGGTTATATTTCCTTTTAAAAGGGGGGGAGGGGGAAGAGAACATTAAAGTTAAATTCCTGGCCTTTATATCTAACTTATAAATAAAAATTACTCCCAAGCCTAAGACAATTTAAGGCTTTAAAATTGCAATCCTACTCTCATTCACCTGAATTGAATTCCTTGATCATAAAGTGGACTGTTGCAAAGAACCTATGGAGAATTGGACTCCATCTGTCAGGTGTGAAAGTATGCTTAAATGAAGCTTTTGCAAAAGTTTTGGAATTTTCATTTTAATGTATGTACTGGTATGTAAAGAAGATCCCATTGTAGACTTCTTTGTGATATATTGATGTGGCTCTTGGTTGTGTTAAATGACATTAAAAAACACATAGAAGAATGCCAGTATTATCCAGTGTCAATGAAATGGGGAAAACTACATTGGAACGTGCTTAGAAGTGAATCTTGTAATGGCTCCTCTATCTAAGAAACAACATTTGCAAGTATTGAAAAGGTACAGTAGCTGAAACATTAAAAAAACTTTATCTAAAAGTTAGAATGGAAAGACGCATTGGTTATTTTCTATCAAGAGAAAGAACTGGTAGGAATAGGTGCAGAAATGGAGCCAAGCAAAGAGGATGAAAAGAGATCTTTGGTTCCGGAATAATTTAATGTAGTGAAATGGCTAAAAAAGATTGGGATAGGTATTTTATTAGAATTGTAGAATTAAGGTTAATAATGATTAAGGAAGACTAGAGGATTAAGAAGGAAGACTGAATTATGAATAATTCATAATTGGTAGGAATAGAACATACCAAACATCATAAATATAATTTCTGAGAGTTTGCTAGAAGTACATACTTCGCTAAAATATTGAGTTCTTAAAATAATGTACAAGTTTCTTCATAATTCTTATTTTATTTCTAACAATAATAGCACTTACTACTAGAATACCTCAAGTGGTGAAAGCATCCAACAGATTTCAGTAGTCTTATAGCCTGTAAAATAGGCTGGTATTAATAATTTTTATTGAATATGGTATCTGAAGTTGAAACAATAGTATTTAATAAGCACACTTGAACTCTCATAATCAGATAGTTTGCAAGCAAAATCTACCAGCAATCCTTAAAACAACTCTGTAAATAAATAAATAATACTTCTCTATTGTTGATCATTTTATGGAGGGTGAGAAATAATAGTTTGAGATAAGCGTGTTAGTTTCTGATAGGGAACCATTTTCATTCCCATGGTTCTGGCCTGTGACATTATATTCCATGATATTCCAAGGTATGTTAAGACAGTGGCTTGCATAAATCAGACAGTCAAGTGTGACTTGAACTAGGGCAGGGGTAGGCAAAGCTGGCTCTTCTATAACTTGTGGACTTCAACTCCCAGAATTCATGAGCCAGTCATACCAGCTCAGGAATTCTGGGAGTTGAACTCAAATGTCATAGAAGAGCCAACTTTGCCTACCCCTGAACTAGGGCAATGCTAGCTTCCTCTAGGCCTAAGACAAAATCTTTATCATCTAATGCAGTGGTTCTCAATCTTTCTAATGCCAAGACCCCTTAATACAGTTCCTCATGTTGTAATGACTCTCAACCATACGTCTAGCACCAATTCTCCCAACAGAGCTTTAAGCTGATTGGCAGGAAACGCTTATGGTCAGATTATAAAAATATGTTCTAAGGCGCCAGAATAGAAACTTTAATTCCTAACACCATGGGAAATTTGTCTTTTCCTATGGTCTTAGGCGACCCCTGTGAAATGGTCATTTGACCCCAAAGAGGTCTCGACCCCCAGTTAAGAACCACTGATCTAATGGTATGTTTCTAAGAACTACAGGACGAACACAAAACGACAGAAACAATGTAATTTTTGAAAATTTAAATAAATAAAGTTGTTTACGGTTCAAAATAAGGAAAAAGACTATGGCAGATGCAGAAATGTGGACATTCATCCAGTTGGTTCAGGTTTAAAAAGTTGCTAAGAAGGCTTCTAGAATAGGATGAAAGGATTGACTCATCAGGCTAGGTAAAGACAACCCCATCTGTAAATGAATGTTCGGATCCTTCTAAGCTGTCGGTCTAATAATCATGAATTTCTCTAAGCAATGAACATTTGAAAGAATATTTCATTCTTAGAAAGCAAGGAAAGGTTATTTAAAAAGAACAGCAACAATAATTCCAAATTTTCCAGCTAAATAATTTTAGCTGTGAGGAACATTTTTCAGAAAAGATCTGGGAGCTGGTAAAGTCAATGAAAGATCTGTTGTCCCCAAACTGGTCTTATCTACAAAACAGAACCCCCAGAGATTCAATGCAAATAACCCTGCTGAAAATTTTAATTGATGCTGGGGTTGCTGTTGTCCAAAAGGCCATACCACAGCATTACTGATACAATAATTACAAAAATGTTGGAATTATGGAGCAGAATAGCACAAGAAATATTGTGTGGGTGGAATGAAAAAAATATTCATCCAGATATTAACAATCGTAAAAGCTAATAACCAACAATCGATAAAGAAATTGAAGAGTTTGAAGGAAATGGTTTGACACTAAATTGACCAAGAAGTACTGACAATAAAAAAAAAGTTTTAAAATGGCCTTCATATAATATTATTGAAAATCTGTAGGAAGGTCACAGACATGAAGTTTATGCAAGGAGAATAATTTTGAGCTAGAAAAGTTCTGTAAGGAAGATTGGAAGGGGAAAGATAGATAGATAGATAGATAGATAGATAGATAGATAGATAGATAGATAGATAGATAGATAGATAGATAGATAAAATACGGTGTAGGAAATATTTGGAAGCTGTTATTTCAGGAGGGTTACAAAATATTCATTAAACTCCTCAGGAGTTTGATATTCATCAAACTCCTATGCTTTCCATATTCACCATTTTTTATTTCAAAACTATAAGCAATAGCATTCAAATGCCCAGAAAGAATGCCATCTTCTATTTCCTTAGGGCACAGGTTTCAAACTCATAACATCACTTTGCTATCACATGACATATTATGATGTTTTTCCCCTTTGCAGAGCTGGGGTGGGCATGGCCTGGGGTGTGACGCATATGGCCTGCGGACTGCCAATCTGACACCCCTGCCTAGGGATTCAGTGAACTATTCAATTTGATCAGAGGTGCCCAAAGTTTTGCATGCAACACACACACACACACACACACACACACACTCACACGCACACACAAAATCAGTTTTGCATTTATGGTAATAACAGATGTATTAACTATGATCCTTTTTTACAGAAAGAGGAACTGAAGTAGGGATAGTTATTTAAAGCTACTTAGTGAACTTCTCTTCAAAAATAAATCTAAATTAAAGTTCATGACCTGCCTTTCTCAATATGAAGTGTTGGTGGATATTTCAGATATATTGCGAGTTCTAGTTCCATCTATGACAGAACGCTAAATTGGGAAGTATGCTCAAGACCTGACATTTATTCATTGTATTCTAATATACAGTCAATACTTTACTTACAAATATTATACTTAAATATCTATATGGGAAGGACTTAAATGCCTATCCTTAATAGTAATTTGACTGTAGACAACTGTACCTTGAGAATGGTGATATTCCCCTAAAAATAGAGCACTTTCCACTCCTATCAATTTAGCAGTGATGCTTAAAGTGTATATTGCACAAGAATAATAACATCCAAGAGAAACTATGAAAAATACAATGATGTAATGTCAACTATATTGTTCTGCTTTCATTAATCATGTCACTCATGCCAGGTCTTCAAGAAAACATTATAATTCACAAATTACTTCGATAACTACACATGAACATGACAGTTTGAGAAAAAAATCAATGAAGTGTTGTTGCTGTTGGAGAATTATTTTACCATTGTTTGAAATGTGGTTGCAGAGATACAGAACGCTAGGTAACACCGTTGTTATCTCTTCCATTTCTAAACGTGCAGGACATTGATATTTGTGTATGATATACAAAAAAAACATATTAATTGTTGGTGGGCTTACTTGTTTATTTTGGTAAAACTGATCAGTTTTGAATTTCTCCTTTTTTGTCAGAATATTGGAAATAATTGTTGTCTTGGCTGCACAAGACATGTACTGTAACTTGTCAGATGTAACCAGTGATGGGCTACCAACATTTTTACTACTGCACTGTGGCCGTGGCTTATGCATTTTGTTTCAACATCTTTTAGTGCAAATTGGGTGCTCAGGGGTGGAGCTTCAAATTTTGCTACCAGAACTGTATTCCTGACCGTTCCTGTAGGAGTCCATCACTGGATGTAACCATATGTGTTTCTAATTTTCTGTAGATGATCTTGGAAGAATGAATAGCTCTTACGTGTTGTTTTGTGTGCTCAAGTACAAGAGAAATGATATTAAAGTACAACAAACTGGTGTCTTCCAATAGCAGCTCCTCAAATATCTCCAAATTTTTTACCTTATTGTAATTTTCACCTGGCAATTTGTTCCTTCAGCCATTCCTTAACAATATAGGTTAACCTTTAAACATTTGGGGGACATTTTGTTCATCCTAATATGAAAGAAGGAAGGTACGAATCCCAGCGACCGATTAGATCCCACAGAGTGGGCCTTCTCCGGGTCCCGTCAACTAAACAATGTCGGTTGGTGGGCCCCAGGGGAAGAGCCTTCTCTGTAGCGGCACCGGCTCTCTGGAACCAACTCCCCCCAGAGATTAGAACTGCCCCTACTCTTCCTGCCTTCCGTAAACTCCTTAAAACCCACCTTTGCCGTCAGGCATGGGGGAATTGAAACACCTCCCCCAGGCTTGTTCAATTTTATACATGGTATGCTTGTGTGTGTGTCTGTTAGTATATGGGGTTCTTTTAAATCTTTAAATATTTTAAAGTTATTTGAATTATTTATGATTTGTTATACAGTATCTTGTTGTGAGCCGCCCCGAGTCTTCGGAGAGGGGTGGCATACAAATCTAAATAATAAATAAATAAATAAATAAATAAATAAATAAATAATGACTTAGGTACAATTGTTGAGAGAGGGCATATACAAGTTATTCTTAATACCTATTTATCCACCTGCTTCAGTTGAAATAATGATATTTACAGAAAATTCATATAGTTCTTGTTTAACAACTGCTTTGTAGATTGACTGTTCACAATCGTGATGGTGATGAAAAAATAATATTGCAACAATTCTCACATTTACAACCTTAATTGATCTGGAAAGGAAACTTGAAGTAAGATTGTTACCACAGTTACAATTTTCACTTAGCTATTCCTTATTTTTAACAACCAAGGTTCCTATTGTGATTGCTAAATGAGGACTAACTATAGTTGTTAGAAATCATAAAATTGTATTTTGATTATCATAATGTAGAAAATTTGTACTTTGTCATTATCTCAAAGTATTAACATTCTAAAGTAGTATTGAAATCTGACTGTTTTTAGAATACCAATACAGTTTTTATCCATAAACTAAGAATTTCTGGTGTAAAGAAGTATGTTTCAAATCATTATAAAAGCATATTTTTCACTACTTTCTTTTGAATTGATTTTATCACATTTAACAGTAGCTCCTCTGTGGGGCAGCAAGAGAAAATGAGATGCCAAAAGGATCTAATGAGCAAGTAATTGAAAGTAAATGTTTTTAATCTACTCCCTCAGGCTTTAAGTAGCTATGAATGGTTAAAAGATTACTATAACATCCAGTAATTTATTTAGTCCCTTGACTCAGTCTTTTTTATAGCTTTCTCTCTTCTGTAAAATGTGTGCCAATTTTTAAATATTTTAATAAACTTGTAGTAGTTAAGCCATTGGGTTAGAAACCAGAGGGCAATGAGTTCTAGTTCCTCTTTAGGGATATAGTTAGTGGGATGATCTTTATACCATCCTCTCCTAGCCTTTGAAAGGAGAAGTGATAAAATACTTCTGACATTTTGCCACAAGTCCAGTGCCACAAACATTGACTCAAAGCCCCCTTCAAACCATTGTACCTGGCCGGCAAAAGTCTGAATAAGCATAATATGACAGAAAAGAGATTCAAAAGGGCTTATGCTTCCAAATGGAGGTTATCTTGATATTTACAAAATATATAAAGGAAGGAGAACCTGTAGCTTTTGAGAGCTAAATAGTGTGTGTGTCTGTGTGTGTGTATGTAGGTCTTTTCCTGTGTAAGGTTGATAGAATCCTAGAGATGTTTCGATGAGGTCCCACTCATCATCTTCAGGCTGGTGCTTTCGGCTTTGTGCTTGGGTGACCTCATCGAAACATCGCCAGGATTCTATCAACCTTACACTGGAAAAGATCTGAATATACATATACTCGTAAAAATCTATATCTATCTATATACAGTTAAGACTTCATTATTGTATGTATGTAGATTGAAACCAATTTTAAAAAATGGATGAGAAAATATATTAGGACCCAACTTTTTTACCCAGAGTTTTCCCCCATCATAATTCTTGATTATATACCTCCATTTATGACAGTTGTTCTATTTAGTCACTCATAACAAAAAAATATGTTTAATAATAAAGAGGCATTTCACATTTTGAAACATTTTGAGCATCTGTAGTAAATATTCATTAGCTAAAGCTAAAATTATTAATTGTTGTTGAAGTACACACATACCTTAAATTCAGTGAAAACTATTAAGTTTTTATTCAATTTAATATTTCAATATTACTTGGAAACTGGATCATTTAATTATACCATCTTTTGGATATTCATATAATGGGTTTTGAAAATAATACTTTACTTGGATTCCTCCCTTATTATTGTAAGCCTTCTAGAGTCCGTGTATCAGTGAAACTGACACAGAAATTTAACAAATAATTAAATAAATTATGAAAGCATTCCTTCAGATTTTACAGTAGTGCTTAATTTTCAACCTAATTGCAGTTATACCCATTCCGTATTGAGTTCTCAATGACTGTGGTGAGAAAATAGCAGAGCTTCAATCAAATGGACACTATTCAATAAATCCATCTTAATATACCTAAGGAATTTTATTAAATGCCAGACTGAATGCATCTCTGCTCTTTTGAGTTTGTAATCCCACATAATAGAAAATTCACCCTAGCCAAGGTTTTTTTTTGTATTGCTGCTCACACTGAGTGCAGGTTACTAGGCTTTTATGTTGCTATTCTGAATTAATGGAGGATGGTACTTGAGAAATAAGAGTATTGCCAGATAACTGCTTTTAATATTATAGCACTTTAATATCTTTGTGGCCTTCTGTAATCAATATTGTTTTTGATTTATTTTTCAGCTGATAGTGTAGATGTTGATCTATTGCTTTGTTGCTGATAGTTTTAGCACAGATAATTCACTTACTTTAGTGCAGGGTTGTCAAACTCCCAGCCCACAGGCCGGATGCATCACATGCTGGCTATGCCCATGCTGTTTTAACAAAGGGGGGAAATCCTTATATATCACGTGATGCCACCATGATGATGTGAGTTTGACACTCCTGCTCTAGTGAGACAGTTGGGGATCAATATCCAAGTAGGATTTCTTTTCATTGATGAGCTGTTTATGTTTAACTGTGCTGCTCATTACTATTGAGATACCTAAAATTAGTTTTGAATAGATACACACTTCTATCAAGTACACTTCTATTCTATTCTATCCTATCCTATTCTATTTATTTATTGGATTTATATGCCACCCATCTCTGAGGACTCGGGGCAGCTTACAACATTTAAAAGAAACAATGTAAACATCCTAATCCAATTAATTGGATTAGGACCCAGAGGGCTTTCAGAAGGCACTTGGGGTTTTACTGGACTCACTTGTACACAGTTCGGCAGAGACCCTTACTGTGGCCTGGAATATGGCAGCAGCGGGGCCTCTTGACCGCATTGCACCTTTGCGATCTCTCTATGGCAGTAGATCCTGGAGATCTCCTTGGTTTACTGAGGACCTCCAGGGGATGAAATGCCAGAAGAGACATCTAGAGGAGCGCTGGAGGAGAAGTAAATCCGAATCCAACTGAACACTGCTAAGTGCTTACGTTAGGACTTACCAAGTGGCACTCCGGGTGACAAGATGCGTATATCATGTTGCCCTGATTGCATCTGCGGAATTTCGGCCAGCGACTCCCTCCCTCCCTCCTTAACTGGGGGGAGGGGTTGATGAACCCTTGCAGGGTAGTGCTGAGGACTTTAATAAGTTTTTCACCGATAAAATTGCTCAGATCCGGGCAGACCTTGACTCCAATTGGAAGACAGTGTCAGCTGACAATGAGTCAGTTGAGGTGACGGGCTCGCCTTAGTCCTGGTAACACCTGATGAAGTGGACCATGGGAGCTGTGAGTTCTGCCACCTGTTTGTTGGACCCTTCCATCTGTCCATCCATTATCCTGGAGGGAAGCTTTTGACCCCCTCAGAGAAGGTCTGCAACTTGGGTGTCGTCCTTGAACCACAGCTGACCTTGGAACATCATCTGTCAGCTGTGGAATGGGGGGCGTTTGCACAGGTTCGCCTGGTGCACCAGTTTCAGCCCTATCTGGACAGGGAGTCTTTACTCACAGTCATTCATGCCCTTATCACCTCGAGGTTTGACTACTGTATTGCTCTCTACATGGGGCTACTTTTGAAGAGTGTTCAGAAACTGCAATTGTGCAAAACACAGTCACATGAGCAGTCATGGGCCTGCCCTGGCATGTCCATTTCTCTCCAACACTTCGCAGTCTGCATTGGCTGCCAATTGGTTTCCGAACTCAATTCAAAGTGTTGGTTATGACCTATAAAGCCCTACATGGCATCGGACCAGATTACTTGCGGGACCGCCTACTGCCACATGAATCCCAGCAACTGGTTAGGTCCCACAGAGTCAGCCTTTTCCAGGTCCCCTCAACTAGACAAAGTTGCTTGGCAGGACCTAGGGGAAGAGCCTTCTCTGTGTGGGGGCCGGCCCTCTGGAATCAGCTCCCCCCAGAGATTCATACTACCCCCCTCACCTTTCATAAGAGTCTTAAGACTCATTTATGTCATCAGGCTTGGGCCAATTAGATCTTAGTCCCTGGCCAACGAATGATTCTTGGCATAGAGCCATATAGGGAACAGCTTATACATTTGGTTGAACAAATTTCATGAAAGAATACTTTCAATTCAAAATACATTGGCCAATGAAGGTTAACTAAAACTTCATATGATAAAATGAAATATGATATCCCCTTTGTTATAATTTTCCTTAATGTGTGATTGCAAATAGTAAATCATTAAATTCTAACATTAATGGATTTATTGTGTCTAAACAATCTGATTCGCGCAACATCCAAAGTGATAAAAGAGGAAGAAGAAACAATCTGATAAAATTTGAATTTGTTTCCATTGAAATTATCTTATTATTTTAACTTTCTTATCTCTGCTTGACCAGCCTTCTTCTATTGTTGTATTATTGAGGTCGTAATTTTAGGTATAATAGAATCTGCTACTTATGTACTTTATTCTGTTACATATTTATTTTATTATCATTAAACTGAACCTAGTTCAAGCTTATGTTTCATTACTAATCATTTCATATAACCTCATTCTGAATTTTGATGTCGACTTTTTTCCTTATAATGTCATATGGTCTAGTTCCATAATGGCAAACCTATGGCACATGTGACATAGGTGACATGCAGAGCCATATCCGAGAGCATGCGTGGCAGGGCTTCACAGGAGGAATGCTGAGAGCCGAATTAGGCACATGGGGCAGCATTTGCTGGCTGGGTGGCCAGCTGTCCCACCCGCTGCTCCTTTCCTAACTCAACTCATCTGGCACTGAAGCAGCAGGCATGGGGGGTGGGTCAGGCAGGAGTGCTGTGCCACCTGTGGTTGACTTTGCATCTCCACAATTTTTATCAAGCAGTGCGCATGTGTATTGTAGGGCATGGGTACTGGTATACACGTGCGTGCTACCATTTTTTGCATGCAACAACAAAAAGGTTAGCCATTGCTGGTCTAGTTATTATTATTATTTATTATTTATTAGATTTGTATGCCGCCCCTCTCCGTAGACTCGGAGTTGCAACAGTCCAACCAATTCAAATGGCTGCTGCCATTGTAGCCAATGTTCTCACTCCAAGCAATTTGATTTGTAACCTAACTACAGTGGTACCACTACTTAAGAACTTAATTCGTTCTGTGACCAGGTAGTAGAAAAGTTTGTAAGTAGAAGCAATTTTTCCCATAGGAACCAATGTAAAAGCAAATCATGTGTGCAAACCCATTAGGAAAGAAATAAAAGCTCAGAATTTGGGTGGAAGGAAGAGGAGGAAGAAGAGGAAGAGGGCAGTTGCTGCTGAAGGAAGAAGGTGAGGTGAGGGGAATCAACCCCCCACAAAAACTTTAAGGCTTAAAAAAAAGAAAAGAGGGACTCTGAGGCAGCGAGGAGGAGCACGCACCCCCATACACCAGGCGTGAGGCTGCCTCTCATACACTGCGTCAGAGAGAAAAACCCAGGTGGATGAGAGGGGGGAGCCGCCTGCTTCTTTGACCGAAAGGCTGCTGCTGCTGCTGCTGCTTCTGCCTGCTTCCTCTTCCTTCCCATGCTGAAGAGCTCCCCTCTCCTCTCGCTCACTTGCTTTGTAGCTCGCGTCTTTCCTTCACTGTGGTAACTCCTCAGTTTGGCTGAAGCTGAGTTAATCTGGCCGGGGTGAAGCACCCCCTTTTGCCTTTCTGCAACCAGATGCTCCGGGAGGCAACCGTGCACCGGGTTTATTGACCACAGTGAAGTGGTTTATTCCCTCTCCAAGCGCCCAGAGAAAGGAAAAAACTCCGTTCACTCTGGGCTGCCCAGAGCGAAAGGAATATTTCTTTTCTCTGGGCGTTGACAGAGGTTTATTCCTTATCCAAGAGGCCAGAGAAAGGAAAATGTTTCATTCACTCTGGACTGCCAAAGCCTCCTGAAGTGACACCGAAAGGCTCCTCTGGCAGCCCAGAAAAGCCCGAGATGGACAGGATTAAAGGGGGAATGGCAGGAAACTGGCCGGGCCTTCGTGCTGCTCTCAAATTTCCTGGGAAATTTTTTTGAGGTTGGGTTCTTAAGTAGAAAATGGTTCTTAAGAAGATGCAAAAAAATCTTGAACACCTGGTTCTTATCTTAAAAAGTTCTTAAGTAGAGGCATTCTTATGTAGAGGTACCACTGTATAGGTCAATAATGTATTTATTTTTATTTCTATTTATTTGTTAAACATGTACAAGATAACAGGTATAGGTATGAATGTAAACATAAACAAAGGAAGTAAGTACAGATAAATGGGGACAATATTCTGTAAAATGGCTCTATAGAGAGCTTTAAGGTTGGTTCACGTCAGCAAACGTTTAAATAAAGAACCTCTAGAAACTGCCGTTTAAGTAATAAGGGCTCATCACTGCTAAACATGAAGCAAAGCATGCATGTTGCTTTATCTCATTTTCCTTTGGAGTGTTTCTTCGTCTTTTCCTGCAGAGTTGCATTATGGCAACTTATCAAAGATGATATGCTGTGAGGCAGAGCACCCTAGTTATACAGTAGTTTTCCAGGCTGGTTATACTGTGGGCAAACTGGTATCATATTCTGAAGTTGTATATAGTGTTGGGCGAACCCAACAAAATTGTGGTTCGGCAGGTTCGTGCGAACTTGGCGGCTGGTTCAGGCAAATTTGTGGAACCCGAACCCGCCGAACCCTTCTGACTTTGCCCTCCTGTCTTCTGCCAAAGCAGCCTGCGACCGCCTCAACGTGCCTGCCTGTCTTTGCAGCCGGCAGGAGAGCAAGTGAGCGAGTGGGTCTTCCACACCCCTCCCCTCCCCCCCACTCCTCAAATCACAGTCTCCTGCAGGTAAAGGAAAAAATAATAATAATAAAGGGAGGGGGGAGGGAAAGCCATCGCGGTCATTGAGGAATGGGGTGGGGTTTATTTATTTATTCGATTTTTATGCCGCCCTTCTCCTTAGACTCAGGGCGGCTTACAACATTTTTAACAGAGCAAGGCTATTGCCCCCACAATCCGGGTCCTCATTTTACCCACCTCGGAAGGATGGAAGGCTGAGTCAACCTTGAGCCGGTGATGAGATTTGAACCGCTGACCTTCAGATCTACAAGTCAGCTTCAGTGGCCTGCAGTATAGCACTCTACCTGCTGCGCCACCCCGGTTCATATTTTGCGGGTAATGAGGATGAGTAGGATGGCCGCTTGCTGTGTGTGTGGGGAGCGATTCTCCATTGGGAAAGTAAAACGGTGGCAAGTTTTTTGGCAGGAACCACCTCGGCGGCGGCTTTAACATGCCGAGAAACTTGCCACCGTCTTACTTTCCCAATGGAGAAACTCTGCCCACGTACACCGCGCACGCCCATCCTCCTTCTGACATCAAAGGGGAGGGGGGCGGTGGCAGGCAGAGGGGAATCCCCCACCCCCACTTCCCCAGCCTCCCCACGATGGGCTTCTGGTGGCGGGGCTTTGACGTCACGGAGGCAGCTGAACGCCGAACGTGACTCCAAACTTTGCCCGAAGTTCTAAAAAAAATGGTGTCCGTGTTCGGCATGCCGAACACTGCAAAGTCCGCACAGATCCAAATTGTGCGAGTTCGGTTCGCCCAACACTAGTTGTACTCCCAAATTTCCTCTAAGATGCTTGAAAAGTCTTTGTCAAACACAGAAGAGGATGTATGACCTGCCTCCCTTTCATCATTCATCAAACTTTTTTGTCCTGGAGTTTACCAGGTTGGATTGTTTGTTTGTTTGTTTGTTTGTCTATTTTGTCCAATACACAATAATACACAATGAAGGTAATAGAGAACACCTTCGAGGAAATAGAATTAGAGAAAGAATAGAAGAGAGAGTATAGGATAAAATAATCAATGAGAGAATAGAAGAAAGATATAGGGATAGAAGAGAAGTTATATGGGATATAGGAGAGACAATAGGACAGGTGTCGGAAGGCACTCTAGTGCACATTTGTAATTAGTACTCTGAGGTCCTTAACCAAATGGGGGTTATTTGTGATAATTTGATTATTCAGTTTGTATTTGGAGTTCTGATTCTTTTTGCTGATGTGTAGGACAGAGCATTTACTAGTTGAGATTTGAAGTTGCCATGTGTTAGACCAATCAGAAACATAGTCTAGGTTACATTGAGCCTCTTTGGTTCACACTGATATTCTTCAGAGATGGATAATGTTCTTTTGCAATTGCTTCATTAAAGCAAATCATATTACCTCCATGACAAATTAGCTATAATTTGCTAGTTTGTAGCAAATTAAACTCACTTTTTGTTAACTTTGCAGGGTGCTCCAGATAAGAACTACACACTCAGAAGTACTAGCTGTATCTTTATTGTAAGGTTACATTTAAGTCTGAAAGTACACCTCTCCCCCATAGCCTTTATTGTCTAAGAAACTAGGGAGGGTCCATTTGAGTCAGTTGCCACACCTCATTCCTTTGGGTTTAGCTGCCATTATCTGACCATTGCCTAATCTGTGGCTCCTCCTCCTGTCTCCCATTCACTTCCTGTCTCTTACTCTCCCATATCATTGTAGTTTTTACATAACTGTAAATAGTTGATCTATGATGGGGTGGAATATGGAAGGGCCGATGCTATCTTCCGGCAGCAGATCTTTTATTTATAACATTCAGGCAATTAAATTTCAAAACTTACCTTTTAATCTGTGTGTTGATTTTGTATAGATGATGCTACAGATTTCAGAAATTCCATTCACAGATAATAAAGCTAAACACACAATTTCCCCTAAGAAACAGAATTAGAGGATATCAATGAGATTTGGCAATTGTAGTGGATTGAAAAATTCAAATATTTGCTGAAAACTAAAGTTTACCGTTCATTCTTTTTTTGCTAACTAATGAGTCAAATATAGCTGTGTTTAATGAATCTTGCCTCAGATTGGAGCATGGAAGTATAATGAGTAGATGGGGAATCAATTTTCTAAATAAATAAATGAATTTTTGGGGCCTTGGTTAGAATAAATTGGGGGCTTTCCTGAGAATTTCCAGATATCCAGAATCAATTGCTGTATCTATGTCACTACATATTTGGAGGCAATAATAGAATTGTTGATGCGATCATGAATTATGAATATGTTTTTGTTGCTATTAAATAATTATATAAACCATCCATTTAATAATTATATGTTAATCCACATGAAATATTTGAGGCTGATGCTACAATACTTGTGGTAAAAGTTTGAAAGAGAATGAGACATAGATATTAGTATTCTATGCCAAGATTCTTTGGGGTGACTTACTGGTGTTCAGTTTCGCCGTGAATTTCATTGTTGTAAAATAGTATTACAGAAGGCATTTTTTTTCTTGAGCATTTTTAAAAGTTTATGCATATAACTAGTATTATGGATACAGTTTGCCAAATGAAAATTGAATCATAAGCTTATGTATTTGCTGATTTGTGCTATGTAGGCATTTCTGGAAATTTTAAAAACTGTTGTTTAAATGATTTTTCATTGTGATGTTATCAAGTAAGTGCTAGGAAAAGAGAATTTTTCCCACTGAAGACAACTTTAACAGTGTTAAAGCTGTTGAAATATAAATTTCTGGAGTGAATGAAGTCATGACACAGCAGCACCACATAACAGAGAAGACTGCCAGGTACGTTTAGATAATTGACTGCAGGGAATAAATGCCAATTTTAATTTTAATTGCAAATGGAAATTTTGGCAACTCTGGAAATTCCAATGTACTATATGTTTTCCAAAATGAACGGATTTGAAAATTCTCAAAATAGTATCATTGTATGGATGAAACAACTTCTAATTCTTGTTGATTCTGACTATCAATCACAGATAGATTCCTCCCGGTTTGCACTGGTTACATAGAACCAGTAGCAAACTGCTGGTGACACCACGGTGACATCATGGAACTGATTCTGTCAGTGCCAGTCCATAGACACTGGCATCTTAAAAAAAAATTGGGGAGGAATTTTTTTTCCTGATCTTTTTTCTTCTGCACATGCACAAAAACAGAGTTTCCGGCATTGAGCATGCGTCACCATTTTGTTTTTGGCTTTAATTTTTTTTAAAAAAATCAGCACTTTGCAGCTACATGGCGCGGAAGGAAGTGAACTGATGGCAAGGTAAGTTAGAACCCACCCTGGCTATGTTTTTGTAAATGGATTGACTTTAATGTGAAGCTTCATTACGGATTCCCGGGGCGGAGCTTTGACGTCACAGGAAGGGGTAACAGCGGCGGAGAGGGGGGTCGTGGCCATCTTGTGCACTGAAGGGATGACCAGCTGGCCAGAGCCCTCCCTGCCTCCCCCTCCCAGCCAGAGCCCACTTGAAGCTGCCAGCCGGGATCCTGAAGCGCTGGGGGGGGAGGTGTCAGGCTCCATCATGTGGGCGATGGCTGGGAGGGGGAGGCAGGGAGGGCTCTGGCCAGCTGGTCGTCCCTTCAGTGAACAAGATGGCCACGACTCCCCACCACCACCATTGCCCCCTCCAGGCGACCTCACCCCATGACATCAAAGCCCTGCCCCGGGAATCCCAGCATGGGCAGCAAGCAAATGGGATTCCCTGCCTCCTTTTGCTTGCAGCACCATTCCCGAGATGGGGAAATCCCATCAACCCCGGGCAGCCTACCTTCTTGCCAGGGGGGGGGGTGTAGAAAACAAAACCCAAGCGGAACGTATCTAAGGCGGGGGAGCTGCTGCATGCACCGGGGTGGGTATTTTGGGCTCGGAAGCAGCGCTGCTCTCTCCCCCTGTTGCGCTCATTGCCCAGGGCAGCCTGTGGCCACCTGTCTCTTTTATTTCTTATGGAAAAGGTGCGGCTGCGGCATCCGAGCCTTTTCTGTAAGATATAAAAGGAGACAGACGGCTGTGGGCTGCTTTGGCGGAAGACGGGAGGGCGGGGCCAGAAGTGTTGGGGTTGGGTTTTGGGTTCGGGTTTGGCAAGCTTACCCGAACTCCGCCGTCAAGTTCGTCCGAACCCGCGAACTCGAACTTCATTGGTTTTCACCCAACACTATTGGTAAGCTATCTTCTCTATGAAATTGTAAACACACTTAAGTTTAATGTGGAAAATATTGAGTTAATTTGATTTACATAGAATTTACTGTATAATCTATAATAATGTAATGTATAATTTTTACATTGAAATAATAAAGTCCAGGTTTATCATCTCTGGTTTGGTGTGTGTGTGTGTGTGTGAGTATGTGAGTGAGTGAGAGCGAGATTTGTTGCTGTTGTTCAGTTCATTGTATACAAGCTGCTTTGGGAATCCAATTTGGATGGATAAATCATACATGATTCTTTAATGAGCTTGTATTTTTACAAGCATTCTTTTTAGTACTTGTATTTTTTATTTTCTTTCAGAGTGAAGTTACCTGAGTGGGTGGATGGAGGAAGATGCTTCTCCCAGTCTTAGCTATAAAGAATATATTTTTAAGATATTGCTGAATGTTCTATGTGCCAAAGAATCATGCAGTTGACTATAGGGTAGGCAGGAAGAATAAATATTTAATAGGAGAAATGAAATTAGTAGTTGAGAAGAAGTCAGATGTCTTTTTCAATGATTATTGCTCATTTTGTATCTTTTATCATCACATTTTAAGAACACTTGGAAGCAGCAGCTAATAAAAGCCTAATAAAACATTGAAATGTAAATTCATTGTAACCAGCCACTCCTTGCTTAATGCTTAATGCTCTGTTTTGAAGCTAAGTGCGTCATTATGAGATAGAATGAAGACTACCTTTTCTCAGTTGTAATTCAGTATGGAACTTCATAAAAATTATCTTAATAAATATTAACATATGAAAAGGCAAGAGAAGATCTTGTTATATTGTAAGACAAGACAAATGAATGTTCTCTCAAAAATTACTTATTGGAAATATTTCTAAAATATGCAGGTAATGACAAAAAATAGTATCTTATATTTAACTTTAAATTATATTCATAACTTTTTTTGGAATTAATCCTTTCTTTCTTTAATGGATGCAGGGCTCTGCTTGCTCTCTACCTGAAAAATATACACTGCTCAGGAAAAGGTTGAATGTGTCAACTATATTAAAACTAGATTTTTTTTTGTTTAATGTTGGCATGTAAATAGATATTCATTAATGAAAACCCCCCCCTGTGAATTATAAAACACAATTTCTCCTTTATATAAATCTAATCTGAGCATTTAGATTTGATAGAACATTTGCTGAAGAAACTACTGTGTGAAAAATACGTTGTGCTTAAAGAAAAAAAATCTTGTACTTGAGCATTTGACTTCTGAGCAGGAGTGAATTCTAACTTAGCACACTACCGGTTCACTTCCTTCGGCGCTGTGTGGCCGCACATGCGCAAAGTGCATGCACGCATGCACAGTGCAATTTAAAAAAAAAAAAACCAAATACAAGATGGTGATGTATGCAGAGTGCTAGAAACTCAGTTTCTGCACATGGTCAGAACAATTTTTTTTTTTAAAAAAAAATCCAAACAAACAATCAAACAAACAAATAAATAAATAATTTTTAAAAAAAAATGGTGGCGCCCATAGACTGTCACTGACCAAACCGGTTCCGTGACATCATGACATCACCAGTGGGTCACTACCAGTTTGGCCAAACCAGTCCAAACCATGAGGAATCCACCTCTGGTTCTGAGTCATTTAAACTTCAAGGAATATGTGAATAAGAATACTTTTCAACAATATAACATGGGTTAACCAACGTTTTGGCTTGCGTGGGCCTCCCTGAATGAATGAATGAATAAATAAATAAATAAATAAATTTCCATTATTTTTTAAATAAACCTTGTGGGAGCATATTACTGGCTTTCCAGGAGGGCCAGGACTGAGAGCCAGGAGGGATGTGGCTGCTCTGGATGGTAGATCATTAGGTTCTTGTTAGCAACTCAAGAGAAATTTAACGGTTAAGATAACCTGTGAATTCCAACATTGGGAACCAAGAGCTATCCTTGAATAGTAAGAACAATACATATATGTAAATCCTGACTTATGTTGATTTATTATTTTTTGCAAATATCTGGTATATTTGTGTGTGGGTGGTTTTTTAAAAAAAAATGCAGTCTTGATGTATATCTTGGAAATCATTTCTCCTTACTTTGAATTTTACGTGCACACTGAGAAATCAGGTTGTACAAAATAAATAATAACTGTATGCACAAACAAATGGAAATGATATGCGTGAATTTATGCCAGATTAGAAATACCGACAGAAGGAAAATACATCCAATTACAGCAAGTTTACAATATTAGAAAAAACTGCTGTGTATAAATAAAGGATGGACACTGTCCAGGTTAGGTCTTTAGTACATTACATGCTTATCTATCTATCTATCTATCTATCTATCTATCTATCTATCTATCTATCTATCTATCTATCTATCTATCTATCTATCTATCTATCTATTTGAAATATTTATTGGTTGCTCTAAATTTTAAATTCTTTGGACAATGTAAAATTATTCCGTTTAAGACAATTTAAGCTATACTTTGTAGATGGGACTTTGAAATTGTGGTATTTGGATATACAGTAGTTCTTTCTCATTTTTACATTGTCTTACCTGGGAAGTGTTAAACTTTAACACAGAACAAGGGATTAAATGTTTGTACATTTTTTACAACGGTTAGAATTTTATGTCAAAGTTGAGCTTTGGCATAATTTTTGTTTTCTTCATAGTTTCTTTTCCCCTCTTTCCTCATTCTTAAGCTGAAAGAGTCATTTTTTTCATATTTGCATCTTTCTTTGAAGCTATTTATGTGTTCTACTCTTATTACATAAGAAAACTAAAGGCTATTGCTTTCCATAGTGCACTTAAAAACTAGATTGCCCTTTTTTAAAGCAGTGATTCCTGACTTCATCTGCTAGATATGAAAATATCAGTTTACCTATATTATATTTGAAATTTTTTTATTAATTCACAAAATACCTGCCTTTATCCTTTAGTGTACTGTATAATTATACAGTAGTGTAACAGTAGCTTAGAGCTGACTCTGCCTAATACAGTGATGGCGAACCTATGACACGCGTGTCAGCACTGACACGCGTAGCCATTTTTGGTGACACGCCGCGGGGGCGAGAACACCGCCTCCCAGCTTGGCGCGCCTGCGCAGAGCGCAGGCTCGCCCACACGCTGCCTTTGGCAGCACAAGCATGCCTGTCCGGCCGGGGGAAGAATCACCCCGGTCGGATGTCCATTTCAGCTGGGGGGGGCGCCGCCTCCCAGCTGATTGGCGTGGCGCCAAGCGTCGGAGCCCACCACGAATGGTGGTTGGCTCGCAGGGGCCGCTCGGAGCAAGGGGAGGGGTTGCAGGCCTATTTCAGGGTCTGCACCCCTCGCCCCTCTGCTCCCTGCTCGCCTTCCAGAACGGTGTTATAAAGGGAGACCGGGAGAAAGAGAGGGAGGGGAAGGAAGGAAAAGAGAGAGAGAAAGAGAAAAAAGTGGAAGGAAGAGAAAGAAAGGAAGGGGGAGAGAGAGAGAAAGAGAAAAAAGTGGAAGGAAGAGAAAGAAAGAGAGAGAGAGAGAGAAAAAGAGAGAAAAGTGGAAGGAAGAGAGAAGGAAAGAAAGGAAGGGAGAGAGAGAGAAAGAGTGAGAGAGAGAAGATAGGGAGAGAGAGAGAGAGAAATGATAGCATAAAGGGGAGAAAAAAAAGAGAAATGAGAAAATGATTGAGGCAGAGAATGAAGTGGAGTGTTTGGCATAAGAACTTTACAATCCTAAAAACATTATTGCCTTTAGTTACAGTACTTAGCATTTTCTTTGGAAATTGGGCAGCATATCAATATAATACATTACTATTTTTCCCAATTAGTTTGTGCTTCTTTATCAAAGTTGGGGCAAACATTTATTTATATGCAACAAGTTATAATGTCAGTAAATCAGTGATGGCGAACCTGTGGCAGTCCAGCTGGACTGCCACAGGTTCGCCATCACTGGAAGAATTCCCCCTCCCCCTCACTTATCTTAGTTCATGGCACCCCACACAAGTTAAATAACAGCAAGACCAACAAAAGAAACCAACTGACAGATTAACAAAGAAGTCACTAAGTAGGTAAGTTAAATAATTATGCATATTTGTTATTTAAACTATAAATATCACAAAATTGTTTTTTTTTCTCAAGGTGACACACCACCCGAGTTATGCTCAGTTTTTTGGCGAATTTTGACACACCAAGCTCAAAAGGTTGCCCATCACTGGCCTAATATAACAATTAAATTCTTGGTTCACCTTGTAAGATATTATGTTTCTTTTCTAGGGATGTATCTGTAGTGATTTCACACCATAAAGGACACCTGTGCTTCTCTTTGCAATTACTATATCTTTCTTCCTTATCAAATGTAAAGCAATTATTTTTGTATTTGGATTACTACATAAAAGATCTCTGTAATCTTGTTGCTCTTTGTCTCTGTGCAAGAAATCAATGACTAGTTTTGTATCAATAAACAGTTGTTTGGATTTTCTGTAGTGTTTTGGTACTTCTTCATGAGCTACTTTTTCAGTAGTGTTACCAAGATAAATTACATGACTGTGTCCATTCATCAAGAATCAAGTTCAATATATAAGAGACTCTACCTTTTATCTTTGAATGTATCTAGTTTTTTATAGGTGTGTATTATTCTATGTTGTACACTTCATTTGTATTCATTGAGATTAAACATGAGCAAAGCAGTCTGTTTAGTCAGATAGATATCCCTTTGATTGATACACAGTTGTGAATTCTTATTTAATGTTCAAAGAATAGAAATATACTAATTTGAAATTGACTAGGACAATTAGAAAATGTATTGGGATTTTCCAGGGATTAATACATATAAAACCTGTAAGGAATAATATCTATAAAATCTGCAATAAATCTTAATAAATTTTCAGTACTTAAAGATAAACTAAAGCTAAGTTGTGGTCTTTTGAAGTCCAGAGTAGAGGGACAAGGATAGGTGGCAAGGGCAGATTTCCTTATTGGGACAACAGTGGTTCCCCGAGCAGCAGTGATTGAAATGTCATTTATTTTAAAAATTACGATATTACTTATTAAAACAGGGAAGATGTAGAAAAATAGACTAAGGGTTTTTTTTTGCTTAGTCTAAGACAAATGGATATCATATGACTTGAGAGTGGCTGGAGAAAGAAAATCTAGAATTTTAGAGACAGAAAATAGAGAAATTGATCTCTGGAAAACGAAATAACGTGGAAAAGAAATGAATGATTTCAGGGAATTAATATGAAAGAGGAAATTAATTATGGAGAGAAGTGTATTACATAAATATTCAGGGCACACAGGACAATTTTATACCACCCTGTCTTTGCAAGGTCTTTACAGCAGTACTCACAATTTGTTGGATGTTGATCTAAGCTCAACATTATAAACTAGATTTAATGAGCACTAATTAAAAATAAACCATTGAGTTAAACCATATTAAGCGCTTTGTAACTTGATATAGTCATCCATGTTCAAACCTTTTATGTTCTCCTATACCTACTGTATACAGTATAAGGCTCCTTTTAGATTCTTGATGTTTGTGTATGTGTGGATAGATCGATAGATAGATAGATAGATAGATTCTTGATATATTATGATGGTTTTTCTCTTCCCTCCCCCATACTACTCTTAAGATTGTAATAAAGATTTAATTGATTTAAGAGAGAAGTGCTTTTTAAAAATAATTAAAATAGAACAAAATTGCCAGAGAACAGAGAGAAAAATTATAAATTACACAATTATATGTAATTCAATTATATTGTATGGTTATACAGTACTCATATTTTGAAGACAGCATTAATCTGTACCTTTGTGCTAAGCTGATTAAATATCAGAACATTCTGAGTTCCATTATAATAATTAGCCACAGCTATCTGTATTATGATACACATATAATGTACTCTTTATAGAAATACAATCTGTACAAATTGACAGTGGTACACTCAATTTGCCAGCAAATTTGAAAAACTCAAAAGTGGCCACAGGATTGGAAAAGGTCAGTTTACATTCCAATTCCAAAAAAAGGCAATGCCAAAGAATGTTCAAACTCGCACCATTGCACTCATTTTACATGCTAGCAAAGTTATGCTCAAAATCCTACAAACTAGGCTCCAGCACAATATAGATCGAGAACTACCAGATGTACAGGCAGGATTTAGAAGAGGCAGAGGAATTAGAGATCAAATTGCCAACATACACTGGATCATGGAGAAAGTTAGGGAGTTCCAGAAAAACATCTACTTCTGCTTCATTGATTATGCTAAAGCCTTTGATTGTGTGGATCACAAAAAATGTGGCATGTTCTTAAAGAGAGGGAAGTACCAGACCATCTTATTTGTCTCTTGAGAAACCTATATGTGTGTCAAGAGGCAACAGTGAGAACTAGACACAGAACCACTGATTGATTCAAAATTGGGAAAGTAGTCTGGCAAGGTTGTATACTGTCATCCTGCTTATTTAACTTATATGCTGAGCATATCATGAGAAAACTGGCACTAGATGAATCAAAAGTTGGAATTAAGATTGCCAGGAGAAATATCAACAACCTCAGATATGCAGATGATACTACTTTAATGGCAGAAACGAAAGAGGAACTAAAGAGCCTCTGGATGTGGGTGAAGAAAGAGAGTGCCAAAGTTTGGCTTGAAACTCAATAAAACCAAGATCACGGCATCTGGCTCTCTCAATTCTTGGCAAATAGATAGGGAAGAAATGGAGGTAGCAACAGATTGTGTTTTCCTGGGCTCCAAGATCATTGCAGATGTGCACTGCAGCCAAGAAATTAAAAGACGCTTGCTCCTCGGGAAGAAAGCTATGGCAAATCTCTACAGCATACTAGAAAGCGGAGAGTCAACAAAAGTGCATATAGTCAAGGCTTTGGTTTTCCCAGTTTATTTATTTATTTATTGGATTTGTATGCCGCCCCTCTCCAGAGACTCGGGGCGGCTAACAGCGACAATAAAACAGTGTACAATAGTAATTTGGTATTGATGATTAAAAATCAATTAATATAAAAACCAAACATACATACATACATACCATGCATAGAATTAGCCAGTGCCTTTCCTTCACTGTAGTGACTCCTCAATTTGTCTGAAGCCGAGTTGATCCGGCCAGGGTGAAGCGCCCCCTTTTGCCTTTCTGTGCCCAGACGCTCCAGGAGGCAACCTCACGCCAGGTGTATGGGAGGCAGCGCAAGGGAATCACCACAGTGAAGTGGTTTATTCCCTCTCCAAGCACCCAGAGAAAGGAAAATGCTCTGTTTGCTGTGGGCAGCCAAAGCCTCCTTAAGCACCACCGAAGGGCTCCTCTGGCCGGGATTAAAGGGGGAATGGCAGAAAACTGGCTGGGCCTTCGTGGCTCGGGTTCTTAAGTAGAAAATGGTTCTTAAGAAGAGGCAAAAAAAATTTGAACACCCGGTTCTTATCTAGAAAAGTTCTTAAGTAGAGGCGTTCTTAGGTAGATGTACCACTGTATCAATTATATTTAATTGAGGTTTTAAATAATATTGCCCTGGATCTCTATTTCCAGATCCAGATATATTTTTCCATTCTCTTAAGAGAGTAGAAATTTGCTACTGAAGTTATGAATAGCTAGCTTTGCCTTTTGATATATGTGGCAGTATTACATGATAGTATTGAAATTTTCCTGAAAGAAATTGTGATTTCACAAAGGTTTCATCTTTATTTTCTTAAAGCTTTACTTTTTTAAAAAAAAAGAAAACTTTATTTAAAAACAATTCCTTTTTCATATTGTGGAAAGTTTATTTCCTTCATAATACAACAGTGTCACTCTCGCTGCTGTGATCCAATGAATTAGCAATTCATTCTTAATTCATGTTCATCATTTAGTTGCTTCCAACTGTTGGTGCTCTGAAGCAAATCATTTCACCAGAATTGTTTGCCAATTATGCTTTTCTGAGTTCTTATTGTGTCATCAGTGGCATTATCTAGCCACCTTATCTACTATTGGCACTTTTTCAATTGCATTATTTTCCTCCCCAAGCATTAGAGCCCCTCTAATGACTCTTGCCTTTGTATTATGTATCCGAATTATTTAAGCTTTAGCTTCATTATTAATGATTCCGAAAAGCAGTGTGGATATAATTTAGCTAATATCGAATAATTTGTACTTCAAGTACTGCAGTTCAAAGACATCTGTTTTTGTTATTGTTGTTTTGCTTTTCTGATAGGGTTTTAATAGATTTTTTTTTTAAAAAAATTATCTTTAAATTTTTTATAAATACTTTAAGGTGTTAAACACGCTTAATATTCGTTTCTCCTTCTATTTCTCCAATACAAAAATGCCAGTGAAGTGAAACACTTTGGGCTGAAAGAGAATGACTGGCTTAAAGCCACCCAACAAGTTTTCATGCCTAATGCCAGTCTAGAGCTCCAGTCTTCTGGTTTCTCTGCCAGTACCTTAACCATTAGACCAGACTGGCTTTCAGAGATATATGGGTATGGGAGAAAAGGAAAAACATGATTATAATAGTATAAATCTGTGGTTATCAGTGTGGTGCCTCCGCTGCAGTATAATATTTTGTCTTGATGTTTTTTCCTGCAGAGAAGATACCACATTTGTTGGCTTAAGTTGCTGTCACTGTGAATTTTTGAGCTAGGAAAATCAAGTCTGTTACAACTAAAAATTCTTCTCCACTTAATTTGCATTGAGTTGGCATTGCCTGTTGACAAATCATTCTTCTTTTAAATAGAGAGCAACTTTTATATACATTCAACAAAAGAATTATTTTACATTCCTCATTTCTAGTACTCATCAGCATATATGAAACTTCTGATGTTTGCCCCCAAAATTTTAATTTCAGTTTCTGTCTCTTTTAATTTTGCGTTTAAATGAAATAGACAGTATAGAAAGCTTGCTTTACCCAATTTTGAACAATTGCTGCAATTGAACGATTTCATTTTCTTATTTCATCATAAAAATTATTTACTAATCATATGAAGTAACAAACTTAATACCGGAGAGTAAATCCAAATGTTTTCTGCAGAATTTTATTATTGTTTGCAGCTGAAATTCTATGTCAGGAGTGTCAAACTCGTGGTCCACGAGCCAAATGCATCACATGGTGGCCACGCCCAACCCCGTTTTAGCAAAGGGGGGAAATGTTGCGATATGTGACAACAAAGTGATGCTGCGAGGCACCTCTGTTCTATGTACACTTTTGTGAGAATAACATTTTATTTACTATTTCACAACTGGAAATAGTAAATGTAGTACTGCAAGCTACTTCTGCTGATCACCGGCTACCAGCAGTTTGGCAGATCGAATCTCAGTAGGCTCAAAGTTGACTCAGCCTTCCATCCTTCCAAGGACAGCAAAATGAGGACTCAGATTGTTGGGGAAAATATGCTTACGCTCTGTAAACTGCTTAGAGAGGGCTGTAAAGCATGGTGAAGTGGTATATAACTCTAAATACAATTGCTAATGCTATAATATGCATAGTATCCATAGCTTGAGTTACATATTAGTTCAGAATGTTACCTGAACCTGTTATAAACAATATATGAGACAATCAGATTTTTTTTTGAGAATTTGTGCATGTTTTCTTTGCTGGCTTTTGGATTCACTCTATAAAGCTTTGATGTAATTTTGCACCTCCATCCATCCCCCAGCCTACCCAAACTGTTATTTTAAGTGAAATTCTTATGATTTTCAACACTTGTGGAAATATTTTGGAAGCCACAGAAACAACATTTCTGATACCACAATAAACAAGACTTCATGCTTGAATTGTGAACAGGCAGGTGTTAATGCACTGCCTAATTGTTCCCACTTCGCTCTTCCTGTTTGATTGAGTGGATATGCATATTCAGATTGGAATACCCATACACTATTTGTATTTTACTATGAATCAGGAATTGATTCAGAGATAGAAGCCGTGATAATGTGCTTGACTTACGACTTTCAATTGTTTCAAAAGTAACAGATTTCTTTAACTGCACCTATTACTAGTAGGAACAAAGTAACATGATTCAATCATAAGGGCCACTTGTCAATCAGTTTAAAATAATTCTAGCATATTGGGAGGTGACTGAGTAGAAAAGATAAGGAATATTATTCAGAGTGAAGTGACTTCAAACTTATATGTTTCCCATTCACAAATACTATATATTATTTGAATGTAGCATGAGTTTGTGGCTATATCCAAGATTGAAAAAGGCTTCAGGAGTAAACCCTGAGGCAAAATCCGAAGCCGGAATCCTGGAAGCAGTTCGTGACTGTGTACTGATAACTCATTCGTTCTGATAACTCCTGCGATTTAGCTGGAACCAATCATATTGGCTTTTGCCATTCGATTGGAATATTTCAGACACACGAAGAGGGGGGATCTGCAGCTTGGGTAACAGTCTATCCTCCATACTAACTTACCCAGGCTTCATGCTCTGGGGAATTCAGGGCATGATACCATGGTCTTTTGAGACTGAAGGATGCCAGTGCATGCATGAGTAGAAGTTACAATATTTAATGGCTGAATGTTTTTGTAATCTAAAAGCCAGTACTTTATTGAATTTATTTCTCTTTTTCCAGGATCACTGTCTGATATAGTGTAATAAGAATTCTGCTTTGAAAACGTAAACTTGTTTTTAATATTTAGCAGAAACCAGATCTTTGATTGCTCAAGATATGAAAGGTCATACAGTTATTCTTTTAATTGTTTTTAAATGTAGCATTAATTGGATTTATATTATTGTTCTGTTTTTTATATATGCTGTGAGCTGCCCCGAGTCCTCGGAGAAGGGCGGCATACAAATCCAATTACATACATACATACATACATACATACATACATACATACATACATACATAAATAAATAAATAAATAAATAAATAAATAAATAAATAAAATTGATTATATTTCAGCTTTGACCCTGTTTCATCCCTCTTCCCAAGGTGTGTCATCAGTCACTTTCTCCACTGAAACAATTTCATGGATTGTAGAGATCACTCCCCTCCGGCTACTGTGGGTAACTGTGGAAACGGCCTTGACAGAGTTATGGCTGGAATGTGCTTTTGTTTTGAATCACATGCTGACTCGCCGCCGCTTCAGAGTTCGTTTTCCCATCCCCCTTGCCTATGACAACTCAAGAGCAGGCCATGGATGTTTTGCTTGTTGATATATTGATTCGATATTCCGTCAAACAGCAGCTTTCAGCATTAAAACATACTGTTCCACGCTAGGCCCCTAATTCCAAAATCATCATATTACCTCAGTGCCACTTAGTATAAAACACACAAAATTTGCTCGATTAACCAAAAATCGCATATAATCCACAATCTTTTCCCCAATTTAGCCAAGCAGGTATGTCTGAGAAATCTCATATGCAGACATGAAGGTGGCGAAGGTGATATCATTTGCTTACTATCAGATCTTAACACCTACTGTTCAATGGCATATTGCATTTGATTATGGAAATTTTGCTTTGTGATGATTAATAGCCATTGATGATCATGGGTTTATCTAATCTTTATCTTATCTTTTAAAGCTACTGTACAAAAAATTGCCAATCTCAGTACATGTTTCATACATTTTTGAAGGGGTTTTTTGTATTTAAAATTATATTGGTTTATCAGACTGTACAGACTGTGACTGACTGGAGAAGTAGGAGGTGAACCACCGTAGAATGGTGCTTCTCACTCCCAACCCCTCCAGTTGGTGCAGAAGGACATCATAGTTGATGGTATCGAAAACTGCTGAGAGGTCAAGAAGTACCAGAATAGAGGAATATCCCTTATCCTGGGCCAGCCAGAGATCATTGATCAATGCAGCCAAAGTCATTTCGGTGCTGTAGCTGGGCCTGAAACCAGACTGCTGAGGGCCTAGATCAGTGATAGTGAACCTTTTTTCCCTCGGGTGCCAAAAGAGCATGCGCATGCACTATTGTGCATGCGTGAGTGCCGACACCCATAATTCAAGGCCTGGGGAGGGCAAAAACAGCTTCCCCTGTCCCCCAGAAGCCCTCTGGAGGCTGGAAATGGCCTGTTTCCCAATTTCTGGTGGGCCAGTAGGCTTGTGTTTCGCCCTCCCCAGGCTCCAAAGGCTTCCCTGGAGCCAGAAGATGCTAAAAATACCCTCCCCCATCCCCCTGGAGGCTCTCTGGAAGCCAAAAATTCCCTTCCAGAGCCTTTCTGTGAGCCAAAGGTCAGCTGACTGGCACACACATACACATTGGAGCTGAGCTAGGGCAACAGCTTGTGTGCCATTAGATATGGCTCCGCGTGCCACCTGTGGCACCCATGCCATAGGTTTGCCATCACTAGCCTAGATAGTCGGTTTCATCCAAGGACCTTTGGAGCTTAAGCGCCACCGTCTTCTCAACAACCTTCCCTAAAAAGGGGACAATAGTTGTTTAAAATAGTTGGATCCAGGGAAGGCTTCCTGAGGAGGGGGGCGCACAATTGCCTCATTTAAAGGAGCCAAGAAGGACCCCTCCCTCAAAGAAGCATTGACAATCACCTGAATCCAACCTCGTGTCACCTCCCTTCTGTCCGAAACCAGCCAGGAGGGGCATAGGTCCAATAAACAGGTGGCGGAGCTCACAGCTCCCATGGCTTTTGTCCACTCCATCAGGTGTCACTAGTTCAAACTCCTCCCACACAACATGACTAAGACATGCCCCACTCATCTCTGCATTCAAGGCGGAGTCCATGTCTATCTGAATCTGAGTGACTTTATCTGCAAAAAAACCTTATTAAACCCCTCAGCACTGCCCTTCAAGGGTTTGTCCCCCTCCTCTCATATTAAGGAGGGAGCGAGTCACCCTAAACAGGGTGGCTTATTCTGCTCATGCAATCAAGGTGGAGTTATACGTGCATCTTGCTGTCTTGAGCTCTACTAAATAAGCCTTAATATAAGAACATAATAGTTTTCTGTCACATTCAGGTTTACTGTCCCTCCAATGCTCTTCTAGATGTCTCTTCTGGCATTTCATCCCCCTGAGTTCCTTGGTATACCAAGGTGATCTCCTGAGTCTACTGCCACAGACACATTGCAAAAGCGCAATCCGGTCTAGATCCTCTGCGGCAGCCATATTCTAAGCTGCTACTAGGGACTCTGTTGAATTGTGTATAAGCAAATAATGATGTTGTTGTTGTTGTTGTTGTTGTTGTTGTTGTTGTTATTATCTATTGGTGTCATCCTAGAGATTTGCAGAACATTTTCATCCCTAAATTGAATCAGTTGTTCCCTGTAAAGAGAAGGTGGTGTAGGTTTGCTACTGCCTTAACCTTTCCCCCCCCAAGATCCATTTTATTTTTTTCCCTTTGGAAGCTTGATGATGTCATGTTTTTGTTTATTTTTTTAATTTATTGGTACCCATCATAGGTTAACTCTGAGCGTCTTACAGTCATAAAATACGTATTTATACATATACATTAATACAGTGGAACCCCGACATAAGAGCTGCTCTACTTAAGAGCAACTCGAGATAAGAGCTGGGAGGGGAGAGATATTTTTGTTCTACTTACAAGCCCAAATTCGAGATACAAGCGCCAAGGAGCTGTCTCCTGAAGCCAAACGCTAACTTCCGCGTTCGGCTTCAGGAGACAGCTGCGAAGCGGCGCGCGTGTTTTAAAAGGTTGCAGCCGGCCTGGAGGGCTCGGGGGGGTGCTTGCAGCTTTCTTTCTTGCTCTTTTTCTTTCTCTCTTTTACCTTCCCTTCCTCTATTTCTTCTTTTCTTTCTCCTTCCCACCTTCTTCCCTCCCTCCCTCCCTTCACTCATTCCTCTCTTACTCTCCCCTTTCATAAGTTTCCTTGCTTCCTTCCTCTGTTCCTGTCCCTTCCCTCTTTCCTTCCTTCCTTCCCACCCTCCGTCCATTCATTCACCCATTCCTCTCTTGATCGCTTAAAGCCGGTCCCTGGTGCAAAAAGGGTTGGGGACCTCTATCCTACAGGATTGGGTGGCAGAGAAGTTGAACATATGTAAATTTAAAAGTTTAAGAAAGTTTACAAGTTAAGTGAAAGAAACTTCATTATTCATTTATATGTACATGTACATTTCTTCATTAAAAACATGTCTTTCTGCATAATTTAGACTAACTTTGTGAGTTTTTTGAGGGCTGGAACCAATTAAAATTATTTACATTAATTCCTATGGGGAAAAGTCGTTCGAGATAAGAGCTGCTCGACTTAAGAGCCCAGGTCCGGAACGAATTAAACTCGTATCTCGAGGTACCACTGTACATGAAAAAATTTAAACCAAACATTAAAATCTGACAGCACATGGGGACCTTGGGGGGGGGGGCAAAGTAGAGGAAGATGTGGGATCCTCGGAGGTGCAATGGTTAGAGTCAGTACTGCAAGCTACTTCTGCTGATCACCAGTTGCCAGCAGTTTGGTGGATCGAATCTCAGTAGGCTCAAGGTTGACTCAGCCTTCCATCCTTCCGAGGTCGGTAAAATGAGGACCAGGTTGTTGAAGGCAATATGTTTACTCTCTGTGAATTGCTTAGAGAGGGCTGTAAAGCACTGTGAAGCAGTATATAAGTTTAAATGATATTGCTGCCGTGTTCCCCATTGGGGCCACAAGCCGACTGGCAGAGCCAGCTCTTAAAGTCCTTAGGAATGGCAATACAACAGGGTTGTTGTTTTTTAAATAAGAAGCAAGTAGCACTTATGGCATTATAGGAATAGTAGTTTTGTCTTAATATAATTAATGAATTATAATGAACAAGTGTTTTGAGGGTTAAGAATTACACACTTCATGTCACAACTTATAGTATTTGCTATTGTATGCATCAGATGATGTAAATATTATTGCTAAATTCATTCCTCCGTATGTGTGTTTGTATGGGTGTGCATGTGCACTTGTAATTCTGTAAAATTATGATTTGCTACCGATATCCATTCAGATCATCAGCCAGGATTCAGCTACTGTTGTAAATAAATGCTTTCATCCTGCTCTGTAGCTGTTCTGTACTATGAGGTGTGCTGATAGAAGTCAGAAGCTGTAGTCTGTTCTATCTTATTGCTTTATTTAACTGTAGCTGGTGAATTTCTTGTAGTCTGATAGGCTGGCCAAGTATACAGAAATTCTGAGTCATATATACCTATTTCTGGATATCCAGTATAATTAGGCACAGCTTTGTAGCACTACAGTCTAATAGTGTTTCAAGTCCAAAGAATATGTTTAAGTAAGGGAATAGAAAGAAAATTAATGTTTCACAGCAGAGTTCTGTGTTTGTTCCATTTTTTTTCCTGCTCAGTGAATTTGGCTTACTTCCAAATGGGTATATAACTCTCCAATTTTTCAAATGCAGTCTTATGTAACTTTTAGTGTTTCGTTTGGAATGGGTCTGTATCAAACGTATAAGTTTGAAAGCCATCTGCTTAACGTTGGAAATTAATTTAGTTATCATAAAATAAAGGCATAATTTCATAAGTAGGGAATTTAAGTCTTCTTAGAGCCTTTTCTATGTATGTTTACTTGCTGGTGGTCTCTTGCCAAACTTATCCAAAAAAAAGGAGGGATAAGATGTTGAAGCATGCACTAAAATAGCACGGTCTACCATAAAGAACTGAAAATGTTATTACTAGGCATCCTGGAACATTTGGCTGTTTGAAGACTAAATCTGGGAATGATGAGAAATATAGAAATTCAATCCCTAGTGCACCCTGGTGATGTTAACTCAAGAATGGTCTTGTTTTGCATGTACATTTTAAAATATTAGTGTTAGAGGCACCTCAACTGTAAATGGTTCTCAGTCTTGTCCAAAGGAGATTCAGGATAACATATCTCTTTTACAGGTTGCTTAGCAGTTATTCATTTTTACTTGCCTACATTTGCTCTTAAATGGTTTATTCTAGTTTAAGCATGGCTGCAGTTATATGAGGTATATTGATGTAATGTTTTGTGGTAAATTGCCATGCACTCAGTATTTGGGGATGTATTAAATGCAATAATTTCTCCATCAAGCACAAGAAAGCATAGTAGTTAGGAACTATATAAGTGGGTGTGACTGTGTGTCTGAAATTTTTGAGATGGCATGGATGCATACCTAAATTTTCTATCTGATTGCTCTTAGTAATTTGTGTATCTTAAGGCACCTCTTTTTCCTTCTACTTTCTCAGCATTACGAGCTTCTCATGAAGGCTGGGCTTTAATCTACATTGGATTACTATATTTTACTAGCATATGAATCTGAACTGTTTAGAATAGGAAAACTGAATTTTGATACTGATTGTTTATCTTGATGTTTGGTTACTTAACGAAGGAGGTGGTTGTTGTTCTAGTTTCTGGTAAAAATTTAGCAATTACAAATAACTCTTATTAAATGCATCATTTCATGAATAAAGAAACTGTAATTTTACTCTCTGTAATAAAGCAATAATATTTACATCATCTGATACATACAACAGCAAATACTGTAATAGCTCTCCTGTAATTCAAACACATTTCATACAGCACTCGGTCCGTTATCTCTCTCTTAGCTGCATTTCTCACATTCCTCCTTCTGCTTCACTTAAACAAGATTTATTTTCCTACAGCATAACTTTGAAAAACAGTAGCACTGACTGATAACAATAGAAAATACTTTGGCTTACTTTAGCGTGGCAAAAACACATCTATTTTTCCTTTCGGCAACGTTGAAACTCCACGCTTCTTCTCCACTGATCCCCTGACATGCCAAATACATCACTACAATATTTGACCCATTCCTCTCCTTAATATCTTCTTCCAGACCTCTGCTCTCTACGTTTTTGGTCCCTTCTGAATTTAGGGTTAACCCAGTGAGCGTCTGATTCTCCCTCACTAGATCCTGAACTCATAGCCCCATCCTGTGGCTGGCCTCCCACCTGTTCTACTACCTGTAACTCTGCCCACCCACCCACCCACACTAATTCATAAACACTATCTGAATACGAGTCCTCAATATCTTCATCATCCTCCAACTGATCAGGAATATGTACAACAGTGGCCGGCCGGCCAATAATCTTTCTCCCAGCTCTGGAACAATTTACTCCTACAGATTAGAATGACTCTCTCACTGCTTTGTCGACTTTCATAATCCGATTACTATAACTTGGCAAGGAACAAAAAAAGGTTATAAGAGATGGTCATTGAACACAAATTTACTACACGATGAGAAATATATAAAGATGATTAACAGAGAAATAAAATTATTTTTAGAAGAAAATAGGAAACAACCCACTACAACACAAATACTGTGGGACACACTAAAGGCATACACAAGAGGAATAACAATATCATATGCAGCCAAAAAATCAAAGGAAGAAAGAGCAGAACACAACTACCACACAAATAGAATAGTAAATTTGGAAAAAATCCTCCAACAAGACCCCACAAATAATCAAACAATAAACCTACTAAGAGAAGCCAAATATAAAATAAATACTTTAGAACAACAAGAACTTGCCAAAGATATAAAATATTTAAAACAAAAACACTTTGAATCGGCCAACAAACCGGGTAGATGGCTCTCGCAAAAAATTAAAAAAGCGAGAAGCGATAAACTAATCTATCACTTAGAAGATAAAAACGGAATATTACAATACGATGAACAGCAGAAAAAAGAAATAGTGAAAGATTACTACCAAAATTTATATAAAGAGGAATCAGTAGAAAGCACTAAAATAATGAGAATAATATACTAAAGATAGAAGAGCCAGATAAACAACTTTTAAACATGAAAATAACTCTACAGGAAATTCAATTGGCCTTAAAAAAACAAAAAAATAATAAAACGCCAGGACCAGACGGACTTCCAGGAGAATTTTATAAATATAATAAAGAATTATTTGAACCTATACTACTAGAAATTTACAATGAAATCCTGGAACAAGCTAAAATCCCGAATACTTGGAGGGAATCATATATCACAATGATACCTAAAGAAGGCCTGGACAAACAAAAAATAAGAAATTACAGACCAATATCCTTACTAAATGCGGATTACAAGATTTTTATGGCAATTCTCTCAGAAAGATTAAAAAATATATTAAATAAAATAATCAGCCCGGACCAAAACGGATTCCTACCTAACAGACAAATTTCAAATTGTACGAGGACAGTCCTAGATATCATAGAATACTGTGAAGTCCATCCAGGAGAACAAGTAGCCCTGGCATTCCTGGACGCACAAAAAGCTTTCGATAGCGTCAACTGGCAATACTTAATAGCTGTAATTAAAGAATTGAAACTGGGAACCAAATTCGAAAATATCATTAAAAATACTTATACAACACAATCAGCCAGAGCAATAATCAACAATGACATGACGGAACTAATTTCAATAGAAAAAGGGGTAAGACAGGGATGCCCAATGTCCCCTTTGTTATACATATTAACCCAGGAAATACTACTAAACAAAATTCGACTAAATAATGAAATAAAAGGAATTAAGATAAAAGATGAAGAATACAAATTACAGGCATACGCAGACGATATTGTACTTTTCCTAGAAGATCCTATAAGATCTGGCCCAGAATTAATCAGAGAAATAGAAATTTGTGGGGAACTCTCAGGACTAAAAATCAATAAGCAAAAAACGATGCTTATGACTAAGAATATGACTATAAAACAAATTAAAAAATTGGAAGAAATTACAAATCTACAAACCACAAAAAAAATTAAATACTTAGGACTAATACTATCAAATAAAACTTCATCTCTTAAAAAAGATAACTATAACAAACTCATACAAGAAACTAATAAAAACTTAGAAAAATGGAAAGATTTGCAACTATCCATGTTAGGTAGAATCGCGGTGATTAAAATGGACATCTTACCCAAATTCCTCTACCTTTTCCAAACTGCCCCTATTAATATCGAACAAAATTTTTTTAAAGAGATTAATAAAACTTTTTCAAAATTTATTTGGCAAAACAAAAAACCCAGAATTCAATTCAGATACCTCCAAGACACCAAAAACAGAGGAGGATTAGGACTCCCCGATCTGAAACAGTATTACACTGCAGCGTGCCTAACATGGCTAAAGGAGTGGATTAATCTTACTAATAAAAGAATACTGGTACTTGAGGGCCATGATCTACAGTTGGGGTGGCATGCCTATTTATGGAAAGACGATAAACAAAAACAAACTGTCTTTAACAAACACATGATAAGAAAATCTCTCCTTAAAACCTGGTATGAGACTAAAAGAAAATTTTACAACAAAATTCCTAGATGGCTATCTACCATGGAAGCCATAGTATATCCAAATTTAATAGACCCTACCAAGACCATAAAATATAAAGATATTTTACATCCAAATGGAGAAATTAAAACTAAACAAGAATTGGAAATACAAAATTATAGGATGGACGAGTGGACATATATGCAAATAAAATCAAGATATAATAAGGATAAACAAATACCAGGTATAGCAAATTCCACCCAATCTCTAGACAAGATCTTAACAGGAAACGCTGAAAAACAGATAACTAAACTATACCAGATTTTATTAGAACACGAGAAAGAAAAAGAGATGATTAAAAATCCAATGGTAGCCTGGGAGAAAAACCTACAAAGAAAAATCCATATAGCAGAATGGGAGAAAACATGGAATACAATAACCAAAATCACCCTATCATCAGCCTATAAAGAAAATTATTACAAACTATTTTACAGGTGGTATCTACCACCGGCAAGACTTGCCAAAATTTACCCAGCACTACAAAATGTATGTTGGAAATGCAATAAAGAAAAAGGAACTTTCTTCCATATGTGGTGGTCCTGCCCTAAAATCCAAAAAATTTGGGAAACAATTTACAAATGGTTAAAGGAAATCACGAAGGAGGAAATAGAGTACTCACCGGAGGGGATGCTACTCGGAATTTGGAAAAAATCTTACTCGAAACAAACCCTTTTTTTAGTGACTCACATAAATACAGCTACAAGAATTGCAATTGCGCAAACATGGAAGAACAAACAGACCCCCAATATAAATTTAATAATAGAAAAAATATATACATGTGCAGAAATGGATAAATTGACAAACCTACTTAAGGGAAACAGAATCAACGAATCTAAAAGCATGTGGAACAATTGGCACGAGTGGATTCAAAGGAAAAGATTTGTATAACCTTATACAAAATAGCAGTACAAACCTTAAAAAAAAAAATGAAAATACCATTTGAATGTTTTTACCCTGTTTTGCATTGCATAGTATTAAGTTATTATTATCCATATAACAACTGTAACCGGTAAAAAAGTTGGATAAGACCTGTAAACTGTATAAACAAATTGTGATATATGTATCTATAAAACAATAAAAAGATTTGCAAAAAAAAAAAAAAAAGAATGACTCTCTCACTGCTAATATATAGTGGAGTTGTCAACACGGTTCTTTTCTATATAGGCTGTAGCCATTGGAAGAGAAGGTGCTACCAAATATTTGGAAGCTGATGCCTTGGTATCTCGATATATAGTATAATTTAGTTGCCGATAATAATAGCAGATTTTATATTTTAATGTTATTTCTTGTTTTAGTTTTACACTAAAGGTATTTCTTTAAGCTTCCTAGAGCCTTGAGTCCTGAGTGGAATGTAAGATATCTAATAAAACACTGCATTAGTTGCATATTTTTGTCTAAAATTTATGATAGAAGAACTTTTGTTATATCACTTCTGCTGTTATTCATTTCAAGATTGGACATATAATGTTTATTATATGAGCTTATGATACTCTTTGTCTGTAACATTTTATGCCATCAGGATTCTCATCAGTCAAATGGACTAGTAATATAAATAATACAAATCTCTAAAATTTTCACCTGCCTATCTATTCAAAGACCAGTTGATCAACAGGATTAGAACATCTTGGGAAGTTTCCACACATTTTTACATAATATTTTTTTAATCAGTGGCAAGGTTTTGGCATTAAGTTGGATATATATAATATCCAACTAATATCATTGGAATCAGTACACTCTGTAAAAAATCCAGCCCTCAGTTTCCAATGTGCTAAATGGAGATATGGCTAGTGTATTTACTCATATTTTTGAGTCTCAGTGCAGCAGTTTTGGAATAGACTATTGTGAAGGATGCTTTTTAATATGTCATAAATGGACTTAACGTAGTAGTAAGTAGTAAACAGGCCACGTTGCAGGTGATGCTGAATCACTCAGGTTGATCAAATCACCCCCAACACCAGAAAGATCTCTTCATCTGGATGAATCATTAGCCAATTGACAAATTGGGGTATGCCCGGTGACTCGACAGAAAAACATGTCATCTTTCCCCGGCTCATCTGATAAAAGGGAGTAGAGCTTGTGGCTTAGAGGAAAAATCATTGGCTAGCAAGGCATAAGCAGCCCAGGTTCAAATTCTAGAAGAGTATGGCTTGGCTGACAAAAGCTAAAAAGCTTGAAATAGATCTATATCAGTCTCCCTTTATTTCTTTATCAATTCTTTGCAAGTTTGGAAAATATGGTTTGGTGTCTGGATGACTCCTGCAGTAGGGCTAAAAAGGCAAAGGGGAGCACACACACACACATACCCAGACATGCAGACACACAGAGTGGTACCTCTACTTAAGAACGCCTCTACTTAAGAACTTTTCTAGATAAGAACCGGGTGTTCAATATTTTTTTGCCTCTTCTTAAGAACCATTTTCTACTTAAGAAACCGAGCCCGGCAAAATTTCCCAGGAAATTTGAGAGTGGCCCCAAGCCCCGGCCAGTTTCCTGCCCTTCCCCCTTTAATCCCGGCCATCTCGGGCTTTTCCGGGCTGCCAGAGGAGCCTTTTGATGGTGCTTAAGGAGGCTTTGGCATATACGGAAACAGAGCAGTATGCTTCAGACAATCTGTGACCATACCCCACAGATACCTGGTTGCCCAGTATGTGACACTTGGGATGCTTGATTAAAATGGTTCTTGGTCTTATATAGCAGGGTTAATAGATTGTATTGTTTGCTTTATTGTTTGATAGAAGGCTATTGAGAAAGTGCTTCCCAAATATTAATAATCTTGCATAGGAGGTGTAGAGTCCTCACACTTATGACAGTGCTGGAAGCTGGTCGTGCCTGGTTGGCTTTGACGCAAGCAGCCGGCAAGTGGGAAAATAAAACCTTGCTATTGGCTCAGAATTTGACAGCTCCACTATAAAAGAAGCTGTCAAGCTGCTTATTTCCCTATTCTGTCTGTTGGTGCTGAAATAAAGTTAGTTGCTGTTAGTTACTTCTGAGTCTGCTTCCATTCCTGTCTGCCTGACCCACTGACTGGCGATGAGGATGGGATGTCAGCGGTCAGAAACACTGCATTTCAGTGACTGTTTTCTCTGATAGCTCTGAAGCTCTGGCTCCATCTGGGGCTGTCATGAGAGTCAGATCTTTTCTGGTCAGCAATTGATGCTGGAGTTGGAGAACAACAGATGAGCTGATCCAGGATTAGGTCATTGAGGTCTGAGAATTCACAGTTCACAGCGGCTGTCTGAAGGGCAGCTATGTAATAATTGATTGATTCTCTTTCTTTTTGGAACCGCTGGTGAAATGCATGCCTCCTGGCAACACACAAAGGACACGGCGAGTTGTGGTTCCTCAGTTTTTCTATTAGGGTCTCCCAGGGAACCATCTACACAGGCTGCAGTGCTGTTAGGGCTCTGGCCGTGGCAAACATTTTATGGCCACAGAGCTGAGGAAATATCCTAATTTTCAAGACCTGGACAGCTCCGTAAAGTCATTTGCCCTCAGGATGCATTCGAAGTGCGTTAGATAATTATCCTAGGTTTCAGCTTGAACGAAGCAAAATTTGGGGTAACATGTCCAGCCTAAGAAAGACCACTAACAGTCAGCTTCAGCAACCTCTCATTGCCTGACTAGTGAACAGTTCAACTCAAACTTCAGCTCTAATGAATCTCTCTAAGAAGTCTGGATTTTGTGCATTCCATTAAGCTTTGTCCAATCCCATCTTCACCGCCAATGTTTTCTTGGGAGTTTCATTTTTACAGGCTTTTATAAGTTAACAGTAGTGCCCTACTTCCATCACTAAAAATGCATGATAATCCAATGTAACTATATAAAGATCAGTGAGACACATTCCACAAATCCCATATCATTCTGTGAATCACTCTAAATTCAGTTAGCTCTACAAAAATTATAAATTGTATTTTAGGAACTGAAAACATTTTAACTAGTGAGTAAAAAGACATTAAAAAATAGAACTCTTAATAAACATAATAATGAAGAGATTGGATAAGAAGTATTACTGCCCTTTAAAGGCATTGACACCATGGAGATATGCCAACCATTTTGAATTTAAGATATTTTGTCCTAAACATGATGTACCGTATTTTTCGCTCCATAAGACGCAGTTTTTTTCCTCCCAAAGTAGGAAGAAAAATCAGCCTCGTCTTATGGAGCGAAGATGCAGGCAGGGTGGGGGGGGGGAGGCTGCGAACTCCGAAGCGCCATCCCGCCGGCTGGCTGGCTAGCTGCTGCCTGGCCCCCTCCCTCCCGGAGGAGGGTCTCCCTCCTCACCACCAGCGGCGCTCCCCACGCCAGCCAGCCAGCCAAGCCCCGCGCCCGCCGGAACCGGCTCCTCGCTCTCCCCCCGCCGCCCGCCGCGTTTGCAGGAGGTGGGGAGGGTCGGGCGGCCCGCCAAGGCCAGGAGGGACGCCGCTGCCCCCCCTTCCTTCTCTCCGCCCGCCGCTGTGCCGAGAGGAAATGCCGGCAAAGGCTTTTGTCAGCGGAGGCCGGCGAAGGCGATATTCAATGTCGGGGGCGCACGGGCGGCTGGCGCGTTCCCTATCTCCCTGCTAGCCCACTCGGAATATTCAAAATAAGAAAAGCCTTTGCCGGCGAAGGTTTTTCTTATTTTGAATATTCCGAGTGGGCTAGCAGGGAGATAGGGAACGCGCCAGCCGCCCGTTCTCCCCCGACATTGAATATCGCCTTTGCCGCCGGCCCCGCCTCTCCTACAACCCCTTGCTGAGAGCTCTCGGCAAAGGTGAGGCGGGCAGGGCGTGCGCGCGTCACCGCTAAGAAGAACGGAGAACGAGAGTGAGTGAGAGCAACAGACAGCAAGATAGTGAGAAAGAGAGAGGGAGAGAAAGGGGGGGAGAGAGAGAAAGAGAGAGGGGGAGAGAGAGGGAGAGGGAGAAAGAGAGTGGGAGAGGGGGGAGAGCTAGCAAGAGAGGGAGAGAGAGAAAGAGAGAGGGAAAGGGGGGAGAGAAAGAGAGAGGGAGAGGGGGAGAGATAGCAAGAGAGGGAGAGAGAGAAAGAGAGAGGGAAAGGGGGAGAGAGGGGGGAGAGAAAGAGAGGGAGGGAGAGAGAGGAGATAAAGGAAGAGGAGAGAGAGAAAGGAAGAGAAAGAAAGAAAGAGGGATAGAAAGAGAGAGAGTGAGAGATGCTCAGTGAGCCTTTCTTTGAAGTTGCCTTTCTTTCTTTCTTTCTTTCTTTCTTTCTTTTTCTCTCTTGCTCTCTTGCTCTTTCATTCTTTTTTCTTTCTCTTGCTTTCTTTCTTTCTCTTGCTTTCTCTCCTTCCTTCCCTCCTTCCATTTCTTTCATTCCCCCTCTCTATTTTTATTTCTCTTTCATTTTCTTTCTCTCTTTCTTGCTTTCTTTCTTGCTCTTTTTCTTTCTCTCTTTTACCTTCCCTTCCTCTATTTCTTCTTTTCTTTCTCCTTCCTACCTTCTTCCCTCCCTCCCTCCCTTCAGTCCTTCCTCTCTTACTCTCCCCTTTCATAAGTTTCCTTGCTTCCTTCCTCTGTTCCTGTTCCTTCCCTCTTTCTTTCTTTCTTTCTTTCTTTCCTTCCTTCCTTTCCTCCCTCCATTTCTTGCTTTCCTTTTCCTTCCTCCCTTCTTTCCTCCCTCACTCCCTTCTTTCACTCCTTCCTCTCTTCCTCTCCCCTTTTTGGCTCAAAATATTTTTTTTCTATTTTCCTCCTCTAAAATCTAGGTGCGTCTTATCAGCAGGTGCGTCTTATAGAGCGAAAAATACGGTACATCTTTGAGACAAGTATTTTGGATTCAAGAGAGATTATTTTGGCATTACTTGAAATGTGGTCATTCTCTTCCAGTTATAAGGTAAAAGGTTCCAAGTATGGCCAGAACATGCCCGGTAAGATCAGAACACATATTTTCAGTTCAAACTCTTTCAACAATATAACATTTTGTATATTATTACAGTTAATGGTAATTTGATTGGAATTTCCATTGCTAAGTGACCATATTACAGGTAATCATCAATTATGATCATAGTTGAGTCCAAAATCTTCATTAAGCAAAACAGTTAAGTGAATTTTGCACCATTTTTTAACCTTTTTGCCATAGCTGTTAAGTAAATCACTTAATATCATTATTAACATGGTTGTTAAGTGAATCTGGCTTCCCCATTGGCTTTGCTTGTCAGAAGGTGGATTGTTTGGGGGGGGGAATAAATAATAATAATTACAAAAAAAATGTCCTGCGATTACACTACAGGATTTGTTTTGTTTAAGGAAACAAATTACTAAATAGTATTGTGGATTTTAAGAAACATGAACCCATAGATGAACATGTATTCTTATTTTGCAGTGATATTCCAATATTCAAAAGGAGAGTTATCTAAAATTGATATAACCAAAACGTGCTATCAAAGGAATGGATGTAGTCATTCAGGATGCAAAATTACATGAACCCAAAGGAATCTTGCAAGATACAAATTATTGTGGATCCTAATGTAAAGAGAACTAGAACTTTATTTCATTTGAATATTAATGAATATTGAATATTGATTTACTTTGTCTTGTTCTAAGCATGGATTACAGTGATTAATAATCAAAATTCAATAATTAGTAATCAAAATTCTTTCAGCTGCAGGCTATACAGAATAAAATAGGCCCAGATAATCTGATTTATATAGAAACTAAGAATATGCATTGTTGTTAGCTAAGAAATTAGTTTTTAATAAGACTCAGTAAAGACTTTTACTTTAATGCCACTGTATTATACTTTCCACGTCATTTGCCACAATGTTATCATATCAAATGCTTGTAACCATTAATATTTGAGTTCTGTGTATGCAAACTGTCATACTCGTATGTTTGAATATTATTCTAATGGGTCATAAATTTATTCTTATAATCTAAAATAGTAAAAGTACTACTGTAGATTTCTCAGATCCTTTAAAAAAATTTGTACATCTACACAAATGAGGAAAAAAGTTTAAAATATTTCTCAGTCTGACCTTGTCTGTGTACATTCTTCTTTCATGTCATGTAAATTATGTACTTGAAATTAAAATTTTAATGCAAGGAATATCTGAAGCAGGGATGAAATACTCCCAGTTCGGGCATGCCTGCTGATGGTTGGAGAACCGGTGGGGCCGGCAGCAGAAGTCTTCACCCACCTGCCTGGACGCCACCATTTTAGTTCTTTTACCCTCTGCGCATGTGCAGAATGCTTTGCGCATGTGCAGAGGGTAAAAGAACCCTAATGGCAGCATGCAGAAGGGTAGGCAAAGCCAATGTGCGCATTTTACCCCTCATCTGAAGGATTCTTTTTACTATAAATTTATAATAAAGCTCAATTGCAGAAATAGTTTTAGATATTTTGATATTGGAAGGATTCAAACTCAGAACAATCATGAGGAACGGGGTTGGAACATCTTAAAAATATCCCATATCTCTTAAAAATACCCTGTCACCTTTCTTCTTCTTTCCATGTCTACCCTTTCTTCCTCAAGAGAAAGCCTTTTTCTTTTCTTTTTCTTTTGTAATTTGGAAAACATAGTGAGGAACTAGCTGGGAAGAGATTAGTGGTGGAGGAAAGTTAATTGGTCATTTCATGTTGAACAGTCAAAAGCCCTCAAAATGTTCTGTACTTTTGAGTAGAACACTTGAAAAGATGGATTCATTTTCTGGTTGAGCTGCAGGTGTTTGCACAGTTCCAGCCTTATGCTTTTCTGAAGTGAATGCTTGAATTTGTTAATGCTTGCATAGCCAGCTGGCTAGCTTTTACAGTCTTCTAGAGTTTTTCTGTTCCTTTATTAACTGTTATTTAATCTTCTTAGTTTAAAATTATGTACCAAGTGTACTTAATCCAAATGACTTGATGGTAATATATTTTCCCCTTTTTCCCCTATTCAGTAAGATCACTTAATAATTGTAAAATAGTCTTAAGTGTAATGCATATTCAACATCTACAGATAGATTGCTGTTAATTTTTTAAAGATAGCTTGTTTCAATTTATAATTTTCCTTTATAATTGTTCATTAATAAATGGTTTTATGAATGAAAACTTTACTGTACATTTGAATAATCAGTATTAGATAAAACAAAGAAGATAATTAGAACTTCAGAAATTAATTTTTATAAATTTGATGATTGAGGATCTTAAAGATCAAAAATACAGTCAGAAATGTTAATATTGTACAAAAATAGTTATACAGTGATCCCTCGAGTTTCGCGATCTCGATGTTCGCTAAATGCTATATCGCGAGTTTTCAACCCGGAAGTAAACAACACCATCTGCGCATGCGTGGCCTTTTTTTTCTATGGCCACGCATGCGTAGATGGTGGAGTTTCCCCACCGGGCTGAGCGGCTTCCCCTGGGTCTTCCCCCTCTTGCCCCGGTAAGTGGCGCGAGCAAAGGCGTGGGCGCGCGCGCGGGGCCCGCTTCCCAGCTGGGAAGCAACAACACCAACCGGGTGGGTGGGGGAAGCCCCGGCGGCGCGCGCGCGAGGCCCGCTTCCCAGCTGGGAAGCAACAACACCAACCGGGTGGGTGGGGGAAGCCCCGGCGGCGCGCGCGCGAGGCCCGCTTCCCAGCTGGGAAGCAACAACACCAACCGGGTGGGTGGGGGAAGCCCCTGCAGCGCGCGCGCGAGGCCCGCTTCCCAGCTGGGAAGCAACAACACCAACCGGGTGGGTGGGGGAAGCCCCTGCGGCGCGCGCGCGAGGCCCGCTTCCCAGCTGGGAAGCAACAACACCAACCGGGTGGGTGGGGGAAGCCCCGGCGGCGCGCGCGCGAGGCCCGCTTCCCAGCTGGGAAGCAACAACACCAACCGGGTGGGTGGGGGAAGCCCCTGCGGCGCGCGCGCGAGGCCCGCTTCCCAGCTGGGAAGCAACAACACCAACCGGGTGGGTGGGGGAAGCCCCTGCGGCGCGCGCGCGAGGCCCGCTTCCCAGCTGGGAAGCAACAACACCAACCGGGTGGGTGGGGGAAGCCCCGGCGGCGCGCGCGCGAGGCCCGCTTCCCAGCTGGGAAGCAACAACACTAACCGGGTGGGTGGGGGAAGCCCCTGCGGCGCGCGCGCGAGGCCCGCTTCCCAGCTGGGAAGCAACAACACTAACCGGGTGGGTGGGGGAAGCCCCTGCGGCGCGCGCGCGAGGCCCGCTTCCCAGCTGGGAAGCAACAACACTAACCGGGTGGGTGGGGGAAGCCCCTGCGGCGCGCGCGCGAGGCCCGCTTCCCAGCTGGGAAGCAACAACACTAACCGGGTGGGTGGGGGAAGCCCCGGCGGCGCGCGCGCGAGGCCCGCTTCCCAGCTGGGAAGCAACAACACCAACCGGGTGGGTGGGGGAAGCCCCGGCGGCGCGCGTGCGAGGCCCGCTTCCCAGCTGGGAAGCAACAACACTAACCGGGTGGGTGGGGGAAGCCCCTGCGGCGCGCGTGCGAGGCCCGCTTCCCAGCTGGGAAGCAACAACACCAACCGGGTGGGTGGGGGAAGCCCCGGCGGCGCGCGCGCGAGGCCCGCTTCCCAGCTGGGAAGCAACAACACCAACCGGGTGGGTGGGGGAAGCCCCGGCGGCGCGGCGCGCGAAGCCCGCTTCCCAGCTGGGAAGCAACAACACTAACCGGGTGGGTGGGGGAAGCCCCGGCGGCGCGCGCGCGAGGCCCGCTTCCCAGCTGGGAAGCAACAACACTAACCGGGTGGGTGGGGGAAGCCCCGGCGGCGCGCGCGCGGATAAGCGGCAGCAGCGAGGCGGCGGGGAAACCCCAATCTTCGGCTCCTCGCTGCTGCGGTGGAAGTAAAAACACCATCTGCGCATGCGCAGATGGTGTTTTTACTTCCGCACCGCTACTTCGCGAAAAATCGATCATCGCGAGGGGTCCTGGAACGGAACCCTCGCGATGATCGAGGGACCACTGTACAGTGTTCCCTCGATTTTCGCGGGGGATGCATTCCGAGACTGCCCGCGAAAGTCGAATTTCCGCGAAGTAGAGATGCGGAAGTAAATACACTATTTTTGGCTATGAACAGTATCCAAGCCTTCCGTTAACATTTTAAACCCCAAAAGTGCAATTTCCCATTCCCTTAGCAACCATTTAGATCATTTCTCACCATGTTTATTTATTAAAGTTTATTAAAAAAATATTTATTAAAGGCAGATGAATGTTTGGTGATGATATATGACGTTATCTGGTGGGAAAAAACGTGGTATAGGGGAAAAAACCTGCAAAGTATTTTGCAGAAGAGACGGAGTAACGACTCGGACACCAGAGCTGGATTTAAACTTGGGTCATTTTTATTAAAAATGAAATTTGCATAATTTATTATTTAAATTAGCATAAGTTAGCATAAATTTGCATAAATCAACATATTCAACTATGACCCGGAAACAGTGGACCTGCAGGGTCAAACAAAAACTTCCGGGGCGGAAATGACGTAAAAGGTCAACATTCCTGGGCAACTAAGGGCGTAGTCGATGCTGGTCCAGGTGAGGGACCTCTCCCTCACCTGAGACCCTGCCATGCACTCGCATGAGGGGGGTCCCGCCGGCTCACCCCTACCCTGGGACTTCAATAGCGGGACCCAAAGACAGGTTCCCCCCAAGTGCGCAGGTAGCACCCACCATGGGCTTGGAGAGAACCTGTCAATCATCCCCAAAGATGCCCAAGGGAGAACGCGCAGTTGCTGAAACCACCACCCAGATTTCCGCCCCTAACCTGCCACGGAGCGGGGGTCAGATCTCTATCTTGGCCCCCCGACTCCCCCCTCTATCTGCGCCAGCTCACGCAGAGACCGCTGCAGGTCCTGTAAGAAAATGGCGTTCCCCTGTTCTGACAGGTGAACGCCATCGGCCCGGTAAAGCCACGGCCGATCTACGGTGATGAGGGGATGGGCCACTACAATCCCACCTAATTCCTTGACTGTTTTTCCCACGGCCTTATTCACCCTACGCCTAACCCGGTGTATGGCCCTAAGGGAAATGGCGTCCCTCCAAACGATCCTTGGGAGGATCTCTGACCACACCACTTGCGTGGTGGGCCATACTGTGCGAAGCCACCGCAGGTCTTCGCGCGCCTGGATGATCAGTGGTAGACCACCAAGCAGGCACAGGTCATTGCCACCGAGGTGCAAGACCAGCCATCTGGGTGCGGCTATGGGTTGCCAACCACCCAGTCCCATCTGGGCGCGACCCTGGGTAGCCGCCCGCCCAGCAGCGCCGGGTACCGCTCTGAGATGCTGAGTACCCAGCAACGTCGGTAGGAGCCCCTCCCACCGCATACCCCTCCGGCCCATCCAAACAACATTGACCCACCGTCCCAATGACAGCTGGGTCCCAATGGCGCTTCTGGCTGCTGAGCGGCCGGCCCAGAAGACCATGCTGTGGCCACACAGCAGCGCCGTCGGTTTCTGCCTGGACTGGGAACCTGGAAGAGGACACACACAGAGAGGTTACCTAGCCTAAACCCTGCCCAGAATCCTCAGCGGGCCTAACATAACCCAAATATGCCGCTGACCGCCAGCGGCCGATCTCCCGAATCCGTTGGGCCGGGAAACCAGAAAGTGCCGCGCTAGTGGCGGCGCCGATACGGAACGAATGCGTTCCGTAGCCGGCGGGATCCATGCCTACCTGAGACATTGCCTTTGACACTAACGCCCAGAATTGATACCGGGTCAGGGGGGTGCCATCCCGGTGTTGAAAAAGGTACCCACGCCCTGACCCCCGCAAGCCCCAAAATTGCTGCAAAGCAGCCACCGGGCACACAGACTGATCGGTGGCCGCACTAAGCTCAATTCTAACCCCTCTGTGTAACTGATCTGTCTTGGAATGTCTCACCAAAAGGGAGACACCCCCTTGCCTAAAGGTCAGATCAGTAAGCTGGAAAGCCCGGAGCGACAAGTCAGACTGCGAGGAGGCCACTGCCTCGCTGACCCTAAGGGCCCCAAAAAACATAACACAAGTTGCTGCCCTAAAAAGACGGGCCTCGTACAGAGAGGCACACAGACTGTCAAATGCCTGATTAATCAAAGACAGCTGCTGAACCGTCAGGGCCTGACGAGTGTCGGAAGGGAACCCCTGTCGCTCCCTCACCCAGCCTTCCAGCATCCTCCGGATGCGAAAATCACCCGAAAAATCACTAAACCCCCCCGCCTTGGACAGAAAGGCGAGGCCGGCTAACCTAGACCTGATAGTCCTAACTGAAAGGCCACGCCCCTTCAGCAGGACACAAAATTCAGCTAGGTGCTCAACCGGGGCAGGCCAGCTATGGGGGTAACCCTTACCCTGCCTGAAATCCCCAAACTCCTTACCTGCACGCTGGTAAGCTCGCAGGGTGCCAGGTGCTACAGATAAGGCGATCGCCCTGGAGGCCTCGTCTCTCCAGCTCTCGGGAGCCCACCCAGGCTCCACAGGTGGGCTGGAAACACCTCTGGCGACTCTCGGGCCCACGGGGCCAGGGTCCGACAACTGACACGGGACAAGGCGTCAGCCACCCCGTTATCAAGCCCCGGGACGTGCCTAGCCAAAAACAAGGCGTTCAGAGACAAGGACCTGTGCACAAAATGGCGGACAAGCCGCATTACCCTGTCACTCTTAGAGGACAGGGCGTTCACAACATGGACAACCGCTAGATTGTCACACCAAAAATGCACAGTCTTCTCCCTAAACTGCTCTCCCCAGAGCTCTAAGGCCACTATCAAGGGGAAAAGCTCCAAAAAGGTCAAGTCCTTAACCAATGAACAGGCACTCCATTCCGGAGGCCATGCCGACCAGCACCACTGGTCACCTAACACTACCCCAAAACCGCAAGTCCCTGCGGCGTCTGAGCAAAGCTGCAGCTCCGCTTCCAAAAGAAGCTCGTGCCGCCAGAAAGACAACCCGTTAAAATGTTCCAAAAACTCCCGCCACACGCAGAGGTCAGCCCTGACCCCAGCGCATAAGCGGGTACGATGATGGGGCAAACGTAGCCCTTTCATCGCATCATACAACCGGCGAGAAAAAGCCCTGCCTGGCACCACTACCTGACAGGCAAAATTAAGGATCCCGGCCAATTCCTGGAGCTGCCGAAGAGTAACCTTCCTGCAGCCCAAGACCGCCTCGAGCTTGCTCCTAATTTTAATCAACTTATCCAGGGGCAATCTGGAAGATTGCTCCTCTGAATCCAATTCAATACCGAGGAAGGTAATCCTGGTGGCAGGGCCTTCGGTCTTCTCAGGGGCTAAAGGCACCCCCAATTGAGCACAAAGGGCTTCGAAGTCCCGCATCAAAGCAAAGCATTGCTCCGAGTGCGCCGGCCCGGCCATCAAGAAATCATCAACGTAATGAACGACCGACCCCAGGCCACTACGCCTCCTGAGCACCCACTCCAGGAAGGTACTAAAGCTCTCAAAAAGGGAGCAGGATACAGAGCAGCCCATTGGCAATGCCCTGTCCACATAAAACCCACCTTCAAAATGGAAGCCCAGGAGCTCGAAGTCGCCTGGGTGAATGGGGAGGAGCCGGAATGCCGACTTAATGTCGCATTTTCCCATAAAGGCTCCTACCCCACACTCCCTAACCATGGCCACAGCCGCATCAAAAGATGCGTACCGGACTGAACAAAGTTCGTCAGGAATGAAGTCATTCACTGACTCCCCTTTTGGAAAAGACAAGTGGTGAATCAACCGAAATTCACCGCTCGCCTTTTTGGGGACCACCCCCAGGGGGGACACTCTAAGATTCGAAAAGGGGGGCTCCGGGAAAGGCCCGAGGACCCTGCCCTCAGCAACCTCCTTTCGAATCTTAGCCCGGACAATGTCCTCATGTCCGACAACCGACCTGAGGTTATCCGACATGAAAGCCTTCCTAACACCCACGTAAGGGATCCTAAATCCCTCGGAGAAACCCCTCAAGAGCAACTCGGCTCTCGGGCGAGGGTGGTAGTCAACCAACCAACCCTCGAGAACAGAAACATCAATTGGGCTGGGCCCCTTTTCCCCCAGTTGATGGGGGAGGTTTCCCTGGCCCCCCGCCCTTCTTATCCGCCCCTTTCTTGGGGCGGGGACAGACTGATGCCGCGTGGGACCCCCCACAATTCCCGCAGGCATGCTTGTACTTACAAAAGGGACGAAAACACGCCCCCTTTGCAGCAAACTCATGACAAGCGGGCGAGGCCCCCTTGCCAGCCACCCCAGGAGTCGCCTTGGCCGGCGAAGCCGCGCCAGGCTCCTCCTCCATGAAGTGCCCACTATCCGTACGCTCACACCCTTCCTTTCCAGACATATGCGTGGCCCGGAACCAAAGGTCCGGAACCACCATATCCCACGGCAAGTTAGGCTCTACCGCCATCCTCATACGAAAGCCCTTATCATAATGGCGCCATATGGTGCCCTTATACTCGAAGTGGGCCCTGGCAATCAAATCAATATACTTAAACATGGCAGAGGCCATAGCCGGCTGCCTCTGAATCACCACAGACCCATAAGTAAGAAAAGCATACAGCCAGGAGCTGAAGCATTTCGTTACTTTGGTCTTCTTTGTCTTCTCCCCCGGGACAATCTCTTTCTCCTGCTTAGGAACCTCTCGGTTCAAAAGCGAAAAAAGATCCACATATTCGCCCCGCCATATAGCCTCCTTCACAGAAGGGTGAAGGTGGCATCCGAGAGGGGTGGACGGCAACCCGCACGGGATGGCCCCTGCCTTAATGCAGGCGAACGGGTCCCATACCGTGTTGGCTGCAACACCAAAAACTCCTGCACCATGGGGGTAGGGCAAGACAGGGAGCGGGGGCATAATAGCAGGGGCAGGAGGGACCCACCCCCCTACCCCGGGGACCGCAGGTACACCCGTAGGACCTGGCCCGGGCAGCGGAGCAGGGCCGGCCGCCAGCGGCCCCGAAGGAGGAACCGGCTGCGCCCAGACCTGCCCGCAGGTGCCCGTGGAAGACCCCGGAAAACTGGACCCACTCCCAACCCCCGACGGGGGGAAACCCGAGGTGGGTGAAGAAAGAAAGGACAGCGGTGTCGTGTGTGGTGCAGCCTCACCTGCCCCGTACGGGGTCGATGACATCCACGGGGGCCCATCGTTGCGGGGCCCGGGAAAGCCGCCATCGGCCCAGCCGGGGCCGGTCGTCCAGCAGGAGCCATCTGCCCAGCCTGGGCCGCAACCGGATCTCTTCCCAACGCCGCAGGAACTTGCTCAAGGGACCCTCCGGGGCCCGAACCGCTTCTCCACTGCTCGAGCTCGTCGAGCCTCTCCAACACCCTGGCCCAAGACATGGCAGGAGAAAGATCAGGTTGAGGGGCAGGAGGCAACGAAACCACCCCCCCTTGCACGGGAACCACCCCCGTAGGCCCCTCCCTACTGGCCCGAGCCCGGGCAGAAGGCCTAAGGGCCCTCCTGGGTCGCGCAGCCGGCGGAGCCATAGGGGCAGTGGCAGGCCTCTTCTTTGGAGCCATCCCTAAATCCGCTTCCTTACTGGGATTCGATCTGGCAGCCTCTGCCTTGTAAGGCAGAGAATTAGCAGTTGAACCACCAGACCTTGATCCCTACTTAATGTAAAGGGAGAAGCCCTTGCAAACCCCCTAGGCCCCCTTTTCAAGGCCCAAAAAGAATAAGCTCCCCCTCACGTGTAGGCCGATTAATGCCTAAAGCCGGCCTCCAATCCACACCCCAAGACCGGGGACCCCCAGAGGCCAAACCGCCCCCACCCCAAGTCTAGGCGGGGCCCCAACCGCGCCCTCCTCCCGGCCGGGAGGAGGTTACCAGTCCCCCTCGGGCCCGAGGGGGATCTCCGTGAAGAAATGAGCTCCGATCGAGTCCTCCGACGCTCTGACGGCTTTTCGCTCCCTCTGCCGGCCACAAAATGGCGGCCGCGACACGAGGGCACCCAAAATGGCGACCGGAGCAGCTCTCAGCCGAGTGTCTGCTCCAGTCCTGGGTCCGGGCGAAAAGGCTTGCCTCGAGGCCTGCCGCCCTTAAATAGGGCCGGCAAGCCCCGCCCGGTCCCCACGTCATGCCCGGCCACGTGGGCCAGGCATTCCCGGCCGAAATCTCGCCTTGCGAGATTTCGGCCGAAAACAAGATGGCGGCCGCCATAGAAGGGTCCGAGTCTTCCCGGCCCTTCCGCAAAACCGCCGTGGGCCGGTAAGTCGAGCCGGCGATATTTTAATTAATATTTTTGAAAAACCGTGGTATAGACTTTTTGCAAAGTTCGAACCCGCGAAAATCAAGGGAACACTGTATTTACACTTACTATATTGTGCATGAAAACACCTGTGTCACTTGACATTGTATGATTGATGTTATTCTGATTCAGTCTTTCAGTTTGCAACTTTTAATATAATGAAAAGGAACATTAATACATAGAGACCATTTCTTGAATTATGTATAATTATTTTAATTACTTTTAAGTTAATTAATGAAATGTTTGACAATATGTTCCTCAGTACTCTGTTCAAAGGTTAAATGCAATTCTGTGTCTTTAAAAGAGACTGTTGATCCAGAATTAATGTGAATGATATTTTGTTTAAAAAATACAGTGAAACCTGGAGATCTCATTCTTTAATCCTTTAGGGTTTTTTAATTTCGAGACTGCATAATTTCCATTTTTACCATAACTTATTTCTATATATGACAAAGAGATATTTCCCTTATTGCAGACAGAATTCTGCAAGATCAGATAATCTCTTAAAATAGTAACCTAAGAAAAGTGAGAATAAAAATATTTAGTCAGCATTGTCTACACTAAGTTACCTATTAAAAATCATTTCCCATTTGCTCCATTATTAACTATCCATATACATTTATTTATTTGTTGAATATGAATTAGGAATACAATTTTGACAGTCCCTACTCAGGCACAAACACTCAAATTGACCTGTAGAAAATCAATTCTTGGAAAAGGTGTTGCTTTTTAAACACCTCGTATTCTCTATAAGAATTTAAACAGTGGAATTCTCTACAGTGATATTTTAATTTATCATAAACTATGCTGTACTTACTTCAGTGTTTTGTATTTTTTTTATTGTACAAGCTTCTTTGTTGTTTTATCTTCAAGGTTCCTCTTCCCACTTATTTATCTTTGGCTTCTAATTTGAATATGTTGAACTGGTCCTTTGACAGATTGCAAGGATGAATTATAAAGAAGCAAGTCCTCTGTTTCTTAACGATTCTGCCTTGAAATATTCCATGCTGAGCAGACCATCCATAGATGAAGCATTTTAAAGAGGGAGAAACAAGTTAATGGCTCCTGGCTTCTATTACGGTTTTTAACCTTCCACCTGTCCATTCATTTCTTAATAGATATAGAGCGTTTTGATTTCAATGCTTAAACAATAAACTGCCAGTAAAACCTTCATTGTGCCTTCTCCATATTTTCAGTTACAATGATGAGGATGGGCAGGTGAAGGAAGAACTGAATGGCAGAAATAAATTGGGCATAAAAATTCCCAGATTCTATAGATATGCATGGCTCTAAGTAAATTTAAGATTTTCTAAAATGCCTTAAAAAATAATCATCCTTTGGGCAATTTTTTAAAAAAATCTAGTATTTTAATAAAAGGTGAACTTCGTCGTGCCATCAATCTGAATATGCAGAACAGTGGTTACATTTTATATGGTGCTTCATGTTTCCAGATCATTTCCTGCATATATTGATTTAGAGGTTAGCTGGTATTAACTATGATTTTTTTACTTTTCAGATGCAAAACAAGTATTAATCGTAAATAATACTGAAAATAGAAGGTTTGAATACAGTCATGCAATTATTGATTTCACTATGAACCATATGTGGGTTTTGGAATGACTTGTTGCATATCGAGCCTAAATATGAAATATTTTTTTTAATTTACATACCATCTTTTTCACCCATTAGTTATATTTGAATGAAGAGCATCCTTGGATTGAAAATAAATTATTGAATTGGTCTCTGATGCAAGGGTGGGTTCTGGCTTACGTCGCTACCGGTTCGCTTCCTGACATGCCACGTAAGCACATCCACAATGCTAAAAACTCAGTTTTGGCGCAAGCACAGAAGCAAAAAACAGCTTCTGCATGTGCACAAAAAATGAAAAACAAGATGGCAGTGCCTATGGCACTGTCAAGAGAGACGGTTCGGGAGCATGTCCAGCCGGCCATCGCTGCCAGTTCCGTGAGCGGTGGGAAAATCCCCCTAATGGTTCTGTAGAACTGGTGTGAACCAGTAGGAACTCACCTCTTCTCCGATGCCATCAATAATTTCTTTGCTATTGTAACTGTTAACGAGCAAAGTCAGGCAACACCAAACAAAGTCACTTTCTTACTAGCAGGCTTTAACAGACATTTTTCAGATCTGTGATACTGAGATGATGATGATTTTCTCTGGCAATATTTCAAACTCTTAGACATTCCATTCCTGAAATTTATTTTTCATAAACTGCTTACAGGTAATTTCATTGTCAGAAAAAATTTCCTACTGGTATAGTTTTGTTGTATACTTAGGTATCCTAGTTTTGCCTTCTCACTTTCCAGAATGAACAAATGAGATGATATGTGGACCAGAATACCTCCGGAACCGCCTTCTACCACACGAATCTCAGCGGCCGATAAGGTCCCACAGAGTTGGCCTTCTCCGGGTCCCGTCGACGAAACAATGTTGTTTGGCAGGCCCCAGGGGAAGAGCCTTCTCTGTGGCAGCCCCGGCCCTCTGGAATCAACTCCCCCCAGAGATTAGAACGGCCCCCACCCTCCTTGTCTTTCGCAAATTACTCAAGACCCACCTATATCGCCAGGCATGGGGGAACTGAGACACCTCCCCAAGGCTTTTATATTTTATGTTTTGGTATGTATGTGTTGCATGGTTTTTAATTGTTGGGGTTTTATATATCTTTCTCTTTTAATATTAGATTTGTTGCAATGTTATATTGTCTTTGATTATTGTTGTGAGCCGCCCCGAGTCTTCGGAGAGGGGCGGCATACAAATCTAATAAATAATAATAATAATAATAATAATTATTATTATTATTATTATTATTATTATTATTATGTGTCTATGAAAAAACCAAGAAGAAAGTAATTCAGTCTCAAAAGACATGTTGTCTGTTTATACATTTGTACTATAAACAAGTGGAAAAGCTTTCGATGTAGCTCTACATCTTGTAACAGATGTAGCTCTTTTAATATTTTAAAACATTACTATCTGGGACTCCTTTGAACTTGTGATTCTTGAAGAGGTCAGTAGATTTCTCTGTGAAATGAATTCAACTCAGTTAGATCCTTGGTTCTCCTATAGTCCTCATTTAGGAATTGTCTCCTTTAGTGGCTATTCACAGTTACAACAGTAATGAAATTATACCTTTACAACTACAGTAATTCTTATAATCTTCAGAGATCTATAAAACAAACCCAAGCTGAAGTTAAGATCAGCAGCACAGTCACGGTTTCACTTGGCAACTGCTTCACTTAACCACAAAATTGCTTGTGCCAGTTGTAGTTGCTAAATGAGGACTGCCTTTATATTATAGAGAATGAGTACTGCAAAGAAGATAACATCTTTGGTAGAGGGGCACTTGTGATCACATTTGAAATTAGTAATACTGTGCCACCTTTTCATGACTTGGCCATCTTAGATGATAATTGAACAATCTCCAGTCTGCTGTTTCTTGATAGGTTTGTTAAGAAGGTAGGTTCAAACCACAGAGAGCTCTGGATGAGATGTATTATGTAGATCTCCAACCTTGGCAACTTTAAGACTTGTGGACTTCAACTCCCAGAGTTCCTCAGCCAGCAAAACAAAGCTTTGAAGTCCACAAGTCTTAAAGTTGCCAAAGTTGGAGACCCCTGATGTAGATAATTTCAAGTTGATTTCAAGACTGCTTAAGAGTCAAAGTCTGTAGGGTTCTGAGCTTGCTTGTTTTCATGCAGAGATTACCCAAACTAGGTGACATCATCAATGCTAGTAAGGAGTGCTGTTTGCTGTCAGTTTATATTCCAGTGGCTTGCCTGAAGTGTATTGGTGGAGGTGGTCTTAGAGATTCTTTGGTTGGTCTTTTTGCTGTTGACTTCTTTGGCAGATTTCTTGATTGAGGTATTGTTTACTTGATTGTTGGTCTGATGTTAACCTTGAAGTTAATCTATGCTGATCTAGGTGCTGATTGCTGGTGACAGATGTTTGGGTCTTCTTCTATTTTTGAGCTGAATGATCAAAGACTGCATTGATCATTTTTGTGAATTAAACCTCTTTTCTTTTTAGTAGCATTTAGTATCATCAAACGTGGTATCATCAATTTAGTATTTAGTATCATCAAATCTTTTTAAGTATCTGTGAAGGTTGAGGATTGGAAGCACTGTTCTTCTGCAATGCTGCTTCTTCCTGAGTGGATGGTTTTTTTTAAAAAAATCCAGGAGGTGATGATGTCGGGCTGGGTGGGTGGAGCCTTGTGCTGCCATTCCAATTCTCTGAACCAGTTGGCACAACTGCTACCTACTCACCTGAACTGGACTGAACAGGATTTCACCCCTGTTTTGAACCCAATTCAAATTGCTGATGATAATTTACATGATCTTATAAAATTTACATCTTGCTACCCTAGAGCTGCTTCCTTCAAGTAGAATCTTCCCAAAACTATGTAGCAGAAAAGCATGCTTTGATTACCTATGCCACGTCAAATCTGGAAGCTGGAACAAAATAATCCCAGTAGTAATTCCTTTCTCTTTAAAATGGTATGTGATACGAAATGAGATTGGCTACCATGCTTTTTCACAAATTGATGAAGACTTTTCTTTTCCAGAGAGTATTTGGTCAAGAATTTATTAGAACTTATTAATTCTAATAAATTTATTTATTATAATTTATTAGTAATGGCTTCCTATAGCTGTGATGGCGAACGTATGGCATCTGTGCCACAGGTGGCACACGGAGCCATACCTGAGGGCACGCGAGCCATTGCCCTATGTCAGCTCCAGTGCACATGCTTGCACTGGCCAGCTGATATTTAGTCTTGGGGGGAGGCTTTTTTCACCCTCCAGAGTGCGAAAAATGGCCCAACAGGCAAACAAGAAATCAATTTTTCCAAACTTCTGGTTTGCTCATTGGGTTGTTTTTCACATTCTAGGGGCTTTAGGGAAGCCTGAGAATGGAAAATGGTCCAACTGGGGAGTATTTAAGTATTTAAGTATTTATTAGATTTGTATGCCGCCCCTCTCCGAAGACTGCATGCGCAGTGTGGCGTGTGTTGGCACACATGCGTGCCATGCAATCCCATTTTTGGCACGCAAGCTGAAAAATATTAGCTATCATTGTCAGTTAGTTGGCAGTTAGCTACCATTTGTTCAATGACTGGTTCAAGTTATGACTCTGCTAACAAGGAGGCTTATAGCCTTTCCTTGAAGCTTGAAGTTATTGCAATGATCCTGTAGTCATGTGACAGCATTTGGGCAACCACTTTATTTTATTTATTTATTCTTATTTATTTTATTTTATTTATTCGATTTTTATGCCGCCCTTCTCCTTACAAAAGTTGCTGTATCCTGTGATCATGTGATTACCATTTACAACCTTCACTTCCAACTTCGGACAAGCAGAATCAATGGGGAAAATGGCAAGAAGTAGCAAATGGTGATCATGTGACATTGTGCCTAATGACCATCAGTGTTCCCTCTAATTTTTTTGGGGGGGTGAGCGGAAAAGTATAGTGTCTGAGCGGCAGTCCCTTCGGGACTGGGTGGCACAGAAATAATAAATAAACAAACAAACAAACAAACAAATAAAAAACCCACCCTGTTTTGCCTCAGAGAATTTCAAAATAAAATACTGTACTTTGTGCCTATAACAGTGAGCTCATAATAGGGCAACTCTATCAATATCAAAATGCCACTTAAATAGTTGAGCTAGTTTCAAACTAAATTTTGATTTTCTTTCTCTCTTTGTTACTCCCATTCTTTTTCTTTCTCTTTTCCTTCCTCTCTTTTTTCTATCTGTTTCTCTCTCTTCCTCTCTTCCTCTCTCTCTCCTTCCCTCTCACTCTTTCCCTCTCGGCTTCTGGGCAGGTTTGGAAAACTCTGAGTTGATGATGATTTTTAAGTGAGCGATTGCTCACTGCTCAGCTTAGAGGGAACTATGATGACCATGTAGGATTCCCTTAGCTGTTCCAGTACCAGAACTGCCATTGTAAATTGATATGGTCATGCGATTTCACACTTTATGACCACATTACCTAGCAACTAATCCACTCTTAATTACCATTGTCAACCAAGGACTACCAATCAATCAATCAATCAAACCAACAGAATAGAGCTGGAAGGGACCTGGGAGGTCTGTTTGTCCAGTTGCAGGAGACCTTTCTTATGCTAACCAGTATGGCATGATTTTACAGTTGTTTTCAACTTGTAAATTGTAGGCCACCCACATTTGTTTCAATAAAATAAAGTTAAAGGTTCCCCTTACTCATATATGCTAGTCGTTCCTGACTCTAAGGGGTAGATAGCAGAGAAGATCATAGTTGAATGTTAGATAACTTAATAGAGCTACTCCATATATATGACATTGGGATTACATACGCACATTCACTGTACCAAGCTGGCTCTTGATTGATTAGTGAATAGAACATTGGAATATTATTTAATGTGGCCAAGTTTAATCATATGTTCAAAAACTAGCTTTGATTTGAATGGAGCTTGTATTTCTTCATTCTTCATTCTTTTTGTTTCTTTTAATCTCTTGCTTGAGTTAAAGGGCAAAAATAAAATGAAGGAAAAGAAGAGAAGCATTTGATATTCTGCCCTGGTGACTTGTTATGATTGTACAAAAATCTGGATCCAAAGCACTAAAATCACATGTGGGCACAGAGACAGTATCTGTGTCACACTTTAAACCAAACATCTTTTCCCAGATCTTAGACCTTTTGCTATATTCAAAGAGACTGTTTCCATGTGGCTCCAGGGCAACTTTAAAAACAAATCCTCTACTGAAGTGTTTATAAAGATATTCATCGTAAATGTAGATTTACTTCTTTAACAAAATACACTTTCTTACCTTTTATCTGACGACTGGCATGAAATCACTTTGAAGGTGGCTAAATTTATTTTGAGTGGATGTGACAGTTCAAAGTATTGGTGAGAAGGATCATGAATGTGTATTATTAAATACACATATTGTTTGGAGGTTAATCATATGCTCGGCATTTATTTATGTTTTGCACGTATATGGAGATTTATAGAAAGTGCCCAATAATTTTGATTTGATTTTCATGCAAAAAAAACCCTATGAAAATATTTCCTAGGAGGTGCAAAATGAGAGCATATATATGATAACGTAGTTATTTGGACAAGAAGCAATAATGTAGTCTATTCATACAAGGGTACAGAAAGTATTTGACAGTCAATGTAGTTATTGTTCATTAGAGTCTTATGTGCTGGATAAAGTGTTAGAGATGGCTTTTTCTGAGAAGGCATGTTATCTTTTCAGTATGGCCAAAACCAGCATTTACTTCTACTTTTCAGCAAAATGGGCCAATAGTGTACAATTAGTTTGCTTAATGAGTGTGGTATTCACTTAATACTTGCTGTAAAAAAACCTGCATAAAATCAGATTGGTCATGTGGATATTGTGCTTTACAATAATCATGATTTACGATGATTGGGTAGGCTCCATTATGATGGTAAGTCGAAGATTACCTATATTTTATAGCATGATTTCCTTTCTGATTTGCATCTGCAGTATTAAAAGTACATAACCATAATATCTGCTTCTGCAAGTGGGATCCAAAGAGAAATCATGAATGGCAACACTGCCCGTTCTCATTAATTGTGGAATTAAACCAGAGTAAAACAAAGAAATAAGTTGACTCTGATGATAAAAAAATCAATACCTGTACATCTTGTCTAATATTATGTCATTGTTCTTCACCCTTTTTTGAATTCTCAAGAGCCTGCAGTCATTCCCATTTCAATCACTCTCATTAAATGATAAATATAAGAGACATTATCTCACTGAAATCTTCTTGATTATGGGTTTTTGCCTAATTACATATCTGTGGTGAAAGGGGATACTTTTTCATGTACTTCAATCTGAAATTAAGTAAAGCCTCTCTTGGCAGGCTGGATTCCAAGCGACTACATGGAAAGGCTCAAGTTACTTTCTTACTAGTAATGTGGAAATGATAAGGCTCTGCCATAGCCATTTTTATATATATATATATTACATTTCCCATTGTGCTCTACAACCAGGGGCTAGTGGCTCCCTTTTAAATCAGGATTATTTTACACCCATAACTAACTGACACATTATCTTTATTCCATAATCCAGGTACCTCAATAGCCCAGCCATAAGCATCATCAAAAAAATATCTTGCTAAATGGAAATTATACATGAAATAATAAATGAATTTGAACTTATGACTATTTTAAGTTTGCAAAAATAATTACATTCATTTGAAAATTAAAATTCATAAGATTATATCCACTTGAAAATTAAAATCACTATGGCTTGCTTTTCAGTGCAAAATAAAATTGCTAAGGTATTACTGCATTGACAAAGTTAATTTGCTTAAATACTCATTTGTTATTCTCATTTCAATTATCAATTGTCAGTATTGCTATTGGCTCTAGACAACACAGTATCAAGACCTAAAATGGTCACCTAACATCAAAAACATCATCAAAAAGCACAACAAAGAATGTTCTTTCTGCGCCAGCTCAGGAAGCTCAAACTGCCCAAGGAGCTGCTGATACAGTTCTACAGAGGAATCATTGAGTCTGTCATCTGCACCTCTATAACTGTCTGGTTTGGTGCTGCAACCCAACAGGATCGACACAGACTTCAGAGGATAATCAGAACTGCAGAAAAAACAATTGCTGCCAACATGCCTTCCATTGAGGACATGTATACTGCACGAGTCAAAAAGAGGGCAGGGAAAATATTTACTGACCCCTCACATCCTGGACATAAATTGTTTCAACTCCTACCCTCAAAACGTCGCTACAGAGTACTGCACACCAAGACAACTAGACACAAGAACAATTTTTTTCCGAACGCCATCACTCTACTAAACAAATAATTCCCTCAACACTCAGACTTTCTACTAAATCTGCACTTCTATTCTACTAGTTTTTCTCATCATTCCTATCACCCGTTTCCTCCCATGTTGACTGTATGACTGTAATTTGTTGCGTATATCCTAGGATTTTTATTAATATTGCTTCTTCATTGCTTATTTGACCCCTATGACAATCATTAAGTGTCGTACCACATGATTCTTGACAAATGTATATTTTATTTTATGTACGCTGAGAGCATATGCACCAAGACAAATTCCTTGTGTGTCCAATCACACTTGGCCAATAAAAATTCTATTCTATTCTATTCTATTTGTTCTGCTCCTAAATCAAGTAATCTGTCTAGAAACTTAGAAACAATGGATGTTACAAACTTACAAATAGAAATTGATGTGATCTACATTATTTGCTACAGTAAAAAAAGCATATTCAAGAGTGGCAATAGAAAGTACTTTGCAATCACCGTTTAAGCACTTAATTTGCATGCTCGGGAAGCAAACAAACCGGACTTTGAAAGCATTTTATGTGAATAATCATAAAGCTTTAGCTCCTTTCAGGGAAAGCAGCATGCCTGCTCACTCTGTCTTATTCTATTCTATTCTTTTAATTTCTGGAATTTGTAGTTTATTAGTATGTACTTTAAAAAAAGCTGTATATTAGAAGAAAAAAATAATTCCAGTTTTATTTGTAGCAGCTATTAACTTTATTGCTACCAAAAACTGACTTTAAAGTGAAGTAAGTATAATTGGTTTAAGTTTCGGGTAGTCCTTGTTTAACAACAACAACTCATTCTGTGACTGTTCAAATTCATGATGACATTGAACAAGTCAACCAGACAGCCAATCCTCAGCATCTCTGCAATCATTGGATACTTGGCAACTAGTTTGGACTTGTGGTGGTTGCAAATGTCTCACAGTCACCATTTGCAACCTTACTCCCACAATAGCTGTTGCTAAGCGATGCAATCACATGACATGGAGCTTTATGGCCACTTCACTTAGCAATGAAAATTCCAGGTCCAAATGCTGTTGTTATAGGTAGTCCTGAGTTAACAACAGTATTTGGACCTGGAAATTTACCGCCACTCGCTGAACTCCTCTGGTTGCCGCGGCTTTCAACTCTGCCAGTTTAACCCCAGGCCCATTGAAAAGGAGAACATTTTGTTCTGTTCATGGGTTTACAGGACACCATCTTTAAAAACAATCATCCAACATCCATTAAGCATTTCATATCACAACTGTAGACTCTGTTCATTCAAATGCTGTCCTTTGTTTTTTAATAAGAAGGCTTTTTTCTTCTTGTTGTTCCCTTTTCCAATTATTTAGAAGGAAAATGAGTTAGGGATTCTCCTTTAAATGTCTGTTATGCTAATTCCTTTTAGCTCACCTTTGCAATCACCCACCAATCCTTCTTATAACTATCAATTTTATGCATATTGTTGGGACTTTTAGCTTTACTTTCAGCTCAGGGGTGGCTTCCACTTAACCTACCTTCCGGTTCGCATTGCAACAAAAGTGTGTTTGGTTACCTCAAGCAAGCTCCCCTGTCATGTCGCGCAGAATACCTGGAAATGATTCTTTGTACGTGCGCAGAAGCCTTTGTGCATGTGCGGAGGGTTTTTTTGCAAGTCACGGCAATCAGAGGAGTTCAGCGAGTGGCGGTAAATTTCCGCTACCAGTTCTAAAGAACTGGTCTGAGCTGGCATCAACCCACCACTGAATTGGAGACATTGTTTTTGTTTTGGGATTCCTGTGCACTTTTGCTGACTTAAGTATTTTATAATTAAAACAAATAAATGTATCCAGATTTCAGAAGTAGCAGAAACACTCTTTCTTCAGAACCAGAAATGGTGGTTTTCAATCTTTTTCCCTTATAAAGGAAACTCATGTGTGAACATGTAAACTTGGGTCTCACTGTGGCTCTTTTCTACAATGCTAAATCTCACACACAGGATCACAATGTTCTTACAGTTAAGTAGTACTGTAATTGAGTCTGCTACATTTATAGTTAACACATATTAATTCATGTACTATCTAGCACAGTGGTTTTCAATCTGAGGGTTGGAACCCCTTTTGGGGTCGAACGGCCATTTCACAGGGGTTGCATAAGACCATGGGAAAAGACAAATTTCACATGGTGTTAGGAACTAATGCTTCTATTCTGGCACCTTGGAACATATTTTTATAATCCAACCAGTCTACAGAGAGGGGCGGCATGCAAATCTAATAAATGATGATGATGATGATGATGATGATGATGTCAACAATAGGAAGCTTCTCAAGGTGAAGCAAACTAAGGACCAGTACAGAAAAAATGTAACTCAATGTTGTATGGACAGTTGGCGGAACAAAGCATTGCATGGCCAGTTCTTGGAGAAGATTGAAGGCAAAGTGGATAAAGAAAAGACCTGGTCATGGCTTACAAGTGGAACACTCAAAAAGGAGACAGAAGGACTAATACTGGTGGCACAAGAACAGGCCATTAGAACAAATGCTGTCAAAGCCAGAATTGAAAAATCAACAGACGATCCAAAGTGCAGACTCTGTAAAGAAACAGATGAAACTATCGATCACATACTCAGCTGCTGCAAAAAGATCGCACAGACCGACTACAAGCATAGACATGATGCTGTGGCACAGATGATCCACTGGAACTTGTGCCGGAACTATCATTTACCAGTGTGAAAGAACTGGTGGGATCATAAGCCCGAAAAAGTGGTCGAAAATGAGCAAGCAAAACTACTGTGGGAATTCTGACTTCAGACTGACCGAATTCTGAAACATAACACACTAGACATTGTGATCGTGGAGAAAAATAAAGTATGGATAATCGACATCGCAATCCCAGGAGACTGCAAAATTGAGGAGAAGCAGCTAGAGAAATTAGTGAAATACAAAGATCTAAAAATCGAGCTGCAACGACTCTGGCATAACCAAGTGAAAGTGGTCTCAGTGGTACTTGGCACGCTGGGCGCAGTACCAAAGGATACTCAGCAGACATTTGAAAACCATCAGAATTGACAAAATCTCCATCTGTCAATTGCAAAAGGCCGCTTTACTGGGATTGGCAAACACAATTCGTCGCTACATCACGCAGTCCTAGGTGCTTGGGAAGCGCCCGACTGGTGATGAAATACGAAATCCAGCATAGTGATCTTGTTTGCTGTGTTGTACTGATAATAATAATAATAATAATAATAATAATAATAATAATAATAATAATAATCAGGCATTTACAGTAGAGGTGTCCCTCGGACCTTTCTGCCAATTATCTTAAAGCTCTGTTGGGAGAATTGGCAATAGAATTATGGTTGGGGGCCACCACACCATATTAAGGGGTTGTGGCATTAGAAAGGCTGAGAACTAGTGATCTAGCAGAAGAGAGGATACATAATTTTGTACTACATGCACTGCGCAGTAATATAAAATGAGATTGAGTTAATCTTAATATTGTGGCATTTTTGCTTTAAAATTATATTCAAAATTCTTAAAATTAATTTTCCAGGCATGTTCATTAACAATGTTTTAAATACAAGGCATGATTAATAGCTTTAGTTTTTTATGACTTGTATAGTACAGAATTTCAGTGTGTCATTTAAGACTGATGAGTGTAAGAATGTCAGACAACTGAGGTTGTATAGGGTGAAAAAACTGCTGTACTTTGATTCTATAGAATCCCGTGCAAAGGTTTCTGGAACCGGGGTTACCTCTGCTAGATTATGTAGCTGACATGGGTAGGATAAACTGAACAAAATTTGAAGATGACCCAGGGGAAAAATATCCTGAGAAATTCCCACACTTCCCATTGACTTTGTATTCCCCTGTGAATTTGTGAAGAGCTTTATATGTCAGGCTGATATTTTAAAGAATGATATAAATATAGAGAACAATAATGAATAGATTCTTAGATCTATATTTTTGTTCTGAATGTGCTAAATTACATGTTTGCACTAAAGACATATGCAAACAGCCTGGTAATCTATTCTTCTGAGATTGCAGAAACATAGAATTTTAAAACTGTCCTAGTGATTTCAGAGTAAATAAAGAAAATATTGTTTAAATGGTTGTGGTTGGAAATAAGCATTATGATGTAAAACCATTTTTTGCTGAGAAATGTCACGAGAAACTTAGAATGATTATTAGTCACTACTGAACCTGAGAAAATGATACTGATGAATACTATTGATTTCTATCAAAATGTGGCGTACAATTTTTTTTTTGTATGAGGTGACACATTAGGAAAAAAAGAATTTCTGCCGTTGATTTGCCTCTGAGGAAATGTCTTCACTAATCAGCGTCATTTACTGTTGTGAGAAAGGCCATGAAGGAGAAGGAGAAGGTGCCTTATTTAGGCTGGGTTTGAGGATTTGTTCTCATATTGGGGATTATTTTGTAGTAGACTTTTTGTCACCACAAAAAGATTTCTGTACTATACAAGTAAAAAAAATGGTCAAGGGACATCCGGTATTCAGCCTGCAGAACAAAACAAGACAACTTTATCCAGTCAAAAGAAGAAAAAAGAAAGAATAATAATATTGTTGTGGTTAGCTCTGGCCCTGCTCCTGCCCCAAGGACTGTGGATGTGGGGGAGACATCCACATGCTGCAGGCCTGTCTCCCCCCATGGAATCTGAGGATGAAGGCTCCTCTGACCAAGAAGAAATGAGTGACAGGGAAGAGGAGAGTGTGGCAGACAGCTCAGAAGGAGATCAATTATCTAGCTCCTCCTTGGATTCAGAACAAGAGTTAATGATACAGCCAGGCATGAGGAGAGTGATGCATAGGCAACAACAACTGAGAGATTATTATCAAAGAAAATGAGGCCACCTGTGGTTGGGTGGGGCTGTGGTAATTAGTGAGGCTGCTATAAATAGCAGCATGTGGGTTTGGCCATTGTGGAGGATTATCTGATCGTTGTGATTCGTGACTGCTTTACTGACTTTGACTTTTTGGGTGCTGATTTTTCCCTGCTTTGAAATTAAATCAGAGCAAAGTGTGTTTCACTTTGGGAAAGAAGAAGGACTGTGAATTACCTCACAGCTGCAAGCTAAGTATCACAGAACTGATAAGGGACTTGTACAAATTACCAGTTTGTTTGGAGACGAGTGCTCCTTGCTATACCAAAAGAGGGCTTGGTTTAAGTGAATTTTCATTATAAAGAACATTGTTTTGAATTTTCAAACGTGTGTGTGTCTGAAATTTGTACCTGTGCATTTTTGGGAGGATTCTACCAGAGAGCCGGACAGAACACATATTGCCTCAAAATGTAACAAAGAAAGCTGCCTTGGTTATAGCAGCTGTTGACCAACAATCTGAAACCCTTGGAAACTTTAAGACTTGTGAACTTCAATTTCCATGCTGGCTAAGGAATTCTTAGTTGAAATCCACGGGTCTTAAAATGGCCAAGGTTTGACACCTCTGCTTTAAAATCTTGGGTGTCATTGACGGCTAGAAATCTTTACCAATGTTTCCCACCTCCTTGCAAAAGCCTTATTTTGAGTTCCTTTTGCACAATACAGTACTACTGTGCTACTTCTGCAGCACAGGCGTGTTTCTTTTCCTCCTCAAACCTTTTAATTCCATGTTTTTAGTGTTTCTTTTCTGAGCTTGGCATAATAACATGGCTTACATGAAGGGGAATAGCATACATGTAGCCATATGAAACTTATTCATCTTTAAATTTCTGCCACATGCAGTTTAGAATTGTTCATGGAAATCATATCTTCACATTGTTCTTGTTCTTAAAGAGATTTCTCGCATGCTGACAAGTTTTCATGCAATAATTATTGGTACGTAATCTATGATCTACATTTTTCATTTATTGTTGAACTTTTTTTGTAAAGCTTTTTTGGTTTTAAAAACATTTTGTGTACCTTTTTTACTTTCTTTGTGTATGCAGAAATTATGGAGCTCTTTGTTATGTCTGACAGTTAAAACAGTAAATTTTTAAGGAGTGAAACAGCCTATTTGGTATATGTAATCTGTCTATAACTAATCAGGTCATAAAGCACTTCTTATTCTAAGCGGAATGAAGAGAGAAAAGGTTGATCTAATGAATCATTACTTCATATAAACACAATAAATCTTATGATAGGTTTTCCTGAGATGACACTAAATAAGGGCACCTGGGGATCAGGTAGATTTCTATAGCAACCAGTAGGTAGTCTGGCTGCTGGATTAAGATAGAAACACCAGGTGAGGCCTATAGCTAAAATATATGAAAAAGAAATATCTCCTGCTAAAGAGATTATTCTAATAAAAGTCATTCAACTATTTATCAAATCACTACATCTACCTATAATAATTTAGTTGATTGAGACATCTCATATCACTAATTTTCTAAATAATTTTCAGGGCTTCAGTGAAGATTCAGTGCTTCCTTAAAAATTATGAGTTACGTTCAATATTTTCCCCGCTATATCTTTCTAATTATAGCCCAAATATACTCAAATTTGAAATATTAAGGTCTTAATCAGTACATTTCATCAAAGGAAAATATGTCCATTGAGAGAGAGTTTTATTTTATATCAAATAAAATATGGAGTCAAACAAATAGGAAACATAGAATATTTGAAATACTGTAAAAGAATAGAATAGAATTCTTTATTGGCCAAGTGTGATTGGACACACAAGGAATTTGTCTTGGTGCATATGCTCTTAGTGTAGATAAAAGAAAATATAGGTTCGTCAAGAATCATGAGGTACAACACTTAATGATTGTCATAGGGGTCAAATAAGCAATGAAGAAACAATATTAATAAAAATCTTAGGATACAAGCAACAGGTTACAGTCATATAGTCCTAAGTGGGAGGAAATGGGTGATAGGAATTATGAGAAAAAACTAGTAGAAATAGTAGTGCAGACATAGTAAATAGTTTGACAGCGTTGAGGGAATTATTTGTTTAGTAGAGTGATAGCATTCGGGGAAAAACTGTTCTTGTGTCTAGTTGTTTTGGTGTCCAGTGTTCTGTACCGATGTTTTGAGGGTGGGAGTTGAAACAGTTTATATCCAGAATGCGAGGGGTTAGTAAATATTTTCACAGCCCTCTTTTTGACTCGTGCAATATACAGGTCCTCAATGGAAGGCAGATTGGCAGCAATAGTTGAGATCTAAGGGAATGCGTTAATATCAGTTATTTTCTAGTTCTTTTACTAATGGAAAAAGTGAGATAGGTGTTTCATGGCAATTTTATTTCTTAGAAATTATATTACTTAATTTTTATCCAGGAGCAGTATGCTGACTATTCTTCAAGGATTATTGAAATGATGAATGAACCATCAGGATATTTATTTATAGTTTTACTGCATGTGGCTTTTGTATTTGACCATAGCAATCCTTTTTATTTCTTAAAATAATATTTTTAAAATCTGTCTTCTTAAAATAAGCTCTGCAAAACTGCAATTGATTTAACAACATATGGGTGAATCATTTAAAGCATTTTTTTTCCTGCTACCCTAGCCGTGGGAATTAAAAACTAGGTTGTGTTTTTTTTAACCATAATTTTCTTACTGTCCTACATATTAAATATGTATAAAGCAGCCATTTCCAAATTGGCACCATGTGGCTCTACTGGAATTTTACTCCCCAACCTCTCAACCTTTGACCCGCAGATTCATTGCTCAATTAAATCTCTGAAGGTAGCATTAACACAGCCTATGAAGTGAAATAACTCTCTTCTCTTGCTCTGGTTTCATAGCAGCTGGTACTCAAGAGCACCCTTCCTAGATGTGATGCAGAAAGAATCCACAGTACTTGTGTTGTAATTAACATCAGAATTATTTATTGAAAGTAGGTCTATGTTTTTTGTCAGATTAAAAAATCCCAAGTTGAGTACATTACAAAAATGAAGTATATATTGGAGGTGGCTAGGAGGACTTTTGCACAAGTCCGCCTGGTGAACCAGTTGTGGTCCTATTTGGATAGGGAGTCTCTTCTCATGGTCACTCAAGCCCTCATCACCTTGAGGCTTGATTATTGTAATGCGCTTTACTGGAATTACTCTTAAAGAACTTGTCCAGAATGCAGTTGCACGAGCTGTTGTGGGTGTACCTAGATACACCCATATAATTCCATCACTCTGCAAGCAGCACTGGCTTCCGATTGGTCTCCAAATGCAATTTAAGGTGTTGATTATTACCTATAAAACCCTACATGGCTTAGGACCAGATTATTTATGGGACCATCTTCTATCTCACACATCCCAGAGACTGGTCAGAGCCCACAGAGTTGGCCTTCTCCAGGTCCCGTCATGCTGGCTGGCGGGGCTGTGGGGAAGGGCCTTCTCTGTGGTGGCTCCGGTCTTCTGGAATCAACTCCCCCCCAAAGATTTGTACGGTCCCCACCAGTGTTCCCTCTAATTTTTCCCCGGTGTGGGCGGAAAGGTATAGTGTCTGAGCAGCAGTCCTTTTGGGACTGGGCGGCATAGAAGTCTAAATAAATAAATAAATAAAGTGTGAGCGCACACTATCAGGCGTACGCGAGTTCTGACATCCATAATTCGCTCCCCCTCCTTTCTCTCTCCTCCTTCCTCTCTCATCTCTTTCCTTTCTCTCCCTCCCTTTCTCTTTCCGTTCTCTCCCTCCCTCTTCCTCTCTATCCTTTATATATGTCTCTTTCTTTCTCCCTCCATCATTCCCTCTTTTTCTCCCTCCCTTTCTCTCCCTCCCTCTTTCTCTCTATCCTTTCTATCTGTCACTCTTTCTTTCTCTCCCTCCTTTATTCCCTCTTTGTCTTTCCCTCCCTCCCTTTCTCTCTATCCTTTATAGCTCTCACTCTTTCTTTCTTTCTCTTCCTCCTTCAATCCCTCTTTCTCTCCCTCCTTTTCTCTCTATCCTTTATATATGTCTCTTTCTTTCTCCCTCCATCATTCCCTCTTTTTCTCCCTCCCGTTCTCTCCCTCCCTCTTCCTCTCTATCCTTTATATATGTCTCTTTCTTTCTCCCTCCATCATTCCCTCTTTTTCTCCCTCCCTTTCTCTCCCTCCCTCTTTCTCTCTATCCTTTCTATCTGTCACTCTTTCTTTCTCTCCCTCCTTTATTCCCTCTTTGTCTTTCTCTCCCTCCCTCTTTCTCTCTATCCTTTATATCTCTCACTCTTTCTTTCTTTCTCTTCCTCCATTCCCTCTTTCTCTCCCTCCTTTTCTCTCTTTCCTTTCTCTTCCTCCCTCTTTCTCTCTATCATTTATATCTCTCTCTTTCTTTCTCTCCCTCCTCTCCCTCCCTCGCTTTCTCTCCCTCCCTCCCTCTTTCTATCCTTTATATCTCTCACTCTTTCTTTGCTTCTCTTCCTTCTTCATTCCCTCTATCTCTCCCTCCTTTTCTCTCTCTTTCCTTTCTCTCCCTCCCTCTCTCTCTATCCTTTATACATCTCTCTTTCTCTCCCTCCTTCATTCCCTCTTTCTCTCTATCCTTTATATCTCTCTCTTTCTTTCTCTCCCTCTTTAATTCCCTCTTTGTCATCGAGTTGGTGGCATGGCCGGTGGATTCACACACACACCCCGCACGGACGAACATCAGGCTGGCGGCGTGGCCGGCGGATTCGCGCCTCCCCCCACATGGATGGACATCGGGCTGGCGGCAGTGCCGGCGGATTCGCCCCCCCTGCACGTACGTACATTGGGCTGGCGGGGTGACCGGCGGATTGCCCCCCCCCAGCACGTACAGACATCGGGTTGGCGGTGGGCAGCCAGCTTTGCTGACGCCGGCCAGCAAAGCTGGCTTTCCGGGAAAACAGCGCACTTTTCAAATTCGGGCTGGCGTGGCACAAACACTTCTATAGGACTCACTCGCCTTGCTGAGGCCGTGCCGAGGCCCGCTCGCCTCATGGAGCCCCACTCCGCCTCGGCCTCCTCCGCCGCCCGGCTGGGCTGCCTGCGGGACTCGCACAGAAAAGCAGCGAATTTGAAAAGCGCGCTGCTTTCACAGAAAGCCGGCTTTGCTGGCCGGCGTCAGCAAAGCTGGCTGCCAGCCGCCAGCCCGATGTCCGTACATGCTAGGGGGGAGCAATCCGCCGGCCACCCCGCCAGCCCAATGTCCGTACGTGCCGGGGGGGAATCTGCCGGCACTGCCGCCAGCCCAATGTCCATCCGTGTGGGGCTGGGGCGAATCCGCCGGCCATGCCGGCAGCCTGATGTCCGTCCATGCGGGGGCCCCCGAATCCGTCGGCCACACCGCAAACTCGATGAGAAAGAGGGAATGAAGGAGAGAGAGAAAGAAAGAAAGAGAGCCCCCCCCCGCACGGACGGATATCAGGCTGGCGGTGTGGCTGGCGGATTCGCCCCGCCCCGCACGGACGGACATCAGGCTGGCGGCGTGGCCGGCGGATTCACACACTCCCCGCTCGGACGGACATCAGGCTGGCGGCGTGGCCGGCGGATTCACACACTCCCCGCACGGACGGACATCAGGCTGGCAGTGTGGCTGGCGGATTCGTCCCCCCCCCTGCACGGACAGACATCAGGCTGGCGGCGTGGCTGGCAGATTCACACCCTCGCATGGACAGACATCAGGCTAGCAGCGTGGCTGGCGGATTGGCTCCCCCCCGCACGCACGGACATCAGGCTGGTGGCGTGGATGGTGGATTCACCCCCACACACACATGGACGGACATCAGGCTGGCACATTCAGGGGGCCCCACACACACGGACAGACATCGGGCTGGCGGGCAGCCAGCTTTGCTGACGGGCGCAGGGTTCAAGCCCTGTGCTGGCCAGCAAAGCCGACTTTCCGGGAAAGCAGCCGACTTTCCGGGAAAGCAGTGCGCTTTTCAAATGCGCTGCTTTCCTACACCTTTTACCTGGGCAGGGTGGGGAGGCGGCCACCTTCTCCCCCCCCTGCCCAGGAAAGAGGTGCAGGAAAGCAGCGCATTTGAAAAGCACGCTGCTTTCCCGGAAAGCCGGCTTTGCTGGCCGGCATGCCCTCCCCTTGGCTCTGCCTCCCGATGCCGCCACGCAGCTCACCTCAGAAGCCTTGACGCTTTGCTGGCCTGCACAGCGTGGGGGAGGAGGCGGAGTAGGCCGATTCTGGGCCCGTTGCCCCTGGCTCCAGGGGGCAGCTCCCAGCACGGCGGCTGGGAAGGAGGCCAACGCCTCCTCCGACGCCGAAGGGAAGCGGAAGGGCGTGGGAGGAGATGGGCGCGGCCGACGGCAGAGCCCAGGAAGCCGGGGCTTTCTCTCCCACCAACCGCTTGGGAGGGGCGGATCAGCTGTCGGTCGGGGAGAAACCCGCTCCGCGCCAGCTTGGAAAACTCTGCGCTGTCCTTAAAATTTGCCTGCGCTATAGCGCGCTGCGCAGCTTACAGGGAACTATGGTCCCCACCCTCCGGCCTTTCAAAAGGCCTTAAAAACACGGCTCTGTCAGCAGACTTGGGATCATTTAGTGCTCTGGCCAGTAATGATGAATGAATGTTGTATGAATGTTTTATTATTGGGATTTTAAAATTGTATTTTTATTTATTTTATTGTTGTATGCCACCCTGAGTCCATTAGGAGAAGGGCGGCCTATAAACAAACAAACATATGCATTAGAAGAAGAATATGTATGTTGAGGTATGGATTATCATTTGTTGGTTTAGCAAGTGCTTTTTCAAATTTATGTCTGTCATTGATGCTGCACCAAATATGATTTAATCTCTGCAAAACCATGCAGTTTGATGGAATACATTATCTCAAAGCTCACTCTTCCAACGTCATTGAATATGTTTTTAATTGGCTGACAAAAAAGTGCCATCTACTTTTACTTCTAGAATGCTATGATAGTGATGACTAGGAAAAATGTTATTAGATAGATAGATAAATAAATAAATAAATAAATAAATAAATAAATAAATAAATAAATAAATAAATAAATAAATAAATAAATAAATAAATAAATAAATAAATTCCATATTTACAGCAGCACGAAGGTTAAAACTTCAGCCTGATGATGGTGAATGTGATTTCACCGAAACGTCGCATACACACTCAAAATTGTATATATGTATATATGTATATTTATATATATATATATATATACACACACACACACACACACACACACACACACACACACACACATAGTAACTCAAGATCGCAAACATACCTTATTCTTCTGATTCCTATTTTCCTTACGACACCAACCTTGTGAGGTGGGTTGGGCTAAGAGAGGGGGACTGGTTCAAAATCACTCAGCTGGCATTCCTGCTTTGTTAGATGCCCCACTAGGTGTTCTTTTTCATTAAAACTTTGAGATAACTTTTTTATTTACTGAAATTTAATAGTCAAGGCAAGTAGCAAAAACAAAATGATAATAATGAAAAGTTAATTCTTATAGAAATGATACTTCTTCGACTATTAATAAGAAATTTAGAGTGTATGATTTTGTTGGTAAGAACTATCTCAGGTTTCATAACATTTCAGCCATTAGTATCATGTATACTGGGCTCCCAAGTGATATGAAATGCATTTGTTGTATTGGACATATTGTAATATCGAAAAAATGTTATCAACTCCAGCCGTAATTAATATCAAAATTAAAAACTGATTGCTGTCAGGGAATCTTTTTCTGATTGAAAAAGATTTGGATTCTACTATATTTCTATTCTGAGTTTCTTATATTTCACCAATAAAGACTAAACTTTACTCATAAATTTGGGGAAAGTTCACTAAATTGTATTTAAGTGACTGGATCCAAAAATGTGTTCCCATGTATATTTGTTGAATGAAGAAAGATCAATGTTTCTTTTTCATTCTTGTGTGAGTTCTCATGCTTTCACATTGGAAAAAAATCACCTCCATTATCAGTTGCTTTTCTTAAGCAGAAATATGTTCATGAGAACAATTTATTGTTTGCTAGTACAGTATGTTGTTTAGCTAGACCAGGGGTGTCAAACTAGCAGACCTTGAGACGGATGTGTCACATGCAGGCCACGCCAAACCCGTGTGTGTGTGTGTCACAAAATGTCAGAAGACGGCAACGGGATGTCACAAGTTTAACACCCATGACCTAGACAGACTATGCTTTGAATAGTTTTTTCAGGAAAAACAGAAAAATTACCAGATAGAGTTTAATAATTAGTTTAATTCAGATAGTCCCTTTTGCTAAAGATCTGTCTGACTTGATATCCTGTCAACTCTGGAGGCATCTTTGAATGTCTAAGGCAGTGTTTCCCAACCTTTTTTGAGCCGCGGCACATTATTCACATTTTCAAAATCCTGGGGAACACCGAACGGGGGGTGGGGGGGTGGCTAAAGAAAAGTTTTGACAAAAAAAAATCTTCCTCCATTTCGCTCTATTTCTCCCTCACTCTTTCTCTCTCTTCCTTCCTTCCCTTCTTTCTCTTTCTCCATCCCTCTTTCTTTCTTCCTCTCTCTTTTGCTCTCTTTCTCTCTCCCTCCTTCCCTCCCTATATGTCTTTCTCTCTCCCTTTCTCTCTCTGCCTCTCTTGCTATCTCTCTTTCATTCTCTCTCTTTTTCTCTCTCTTTTTCTCTCTCTTGCTATCTCTTTCTCTCTGTCTCTCTTTCTCTTTCTCTGTCTCTCTTTCTCTCTCTCTTGCTAGCTCTCTTTTTTTCTCTCTCTTTCTCTGTCTCTCTCTCTCTCTCTGCCTTTCTTGCTATGTCTCTCTTGCTCTCTCTCTCTCTCTCTCTCTGCCTCTCTTGCTATGTCTCTCTTGCTCTCTCTCTCTTTATCTCTCTTCCTTTCTTCTCTGCGGAGGCCGGCGAAGGTTTTTCTTATTTTAAATGTTCCGGGTGGCAGGGGGATGCGGAGCCCGCACGCACACACACCCGACATTCCAAATCCTGCCTCAGCTGTGAGAAGAAAAAAGCGCTCGGTGAAGGGACTGCATGCAAGAGGGGCCGGGCGGGCGTTAGCAGCCCGATGAGGAGGACGAGAAGCCGCTGCAGCCACCCCCAATCCCCCCCCTTCCCTGGGTACCTTCCAAAGGCCCGTGGAAAAAGGTAGGAGGTAGCAACGAGGCACGAGGACAAGCAGGCAGCTTGGCGGAGGGGAAGCGCTGACGGGCTCTCCTCCTTCCCCACCCCCGCGCTTCTCTCCCGCCCTGGCTTTTGCTTCGCCCGCAGATTTCCCCGCAGTTCAAAAGGAGGCAAGAGGTGGCCTGGATGAAATTGCGGGGAAATCATGGGGCGAAGCAAAAGCCAGGGTGGGAGAGAAGCGCGGGGGTGGGGAAGGAGGAGAGCCCGTCAGCGCTTCCCCTCCGCCAAGAGGTTATTGCCGCCGCCTCTGCCTCCACTCAGGCAGCCATTGTGGTTGAGCTGAGCGAGAGGAAAAGGCGCGGTGACCACGGTGGCTCCCTGAGTGGAGGCAGAAGCGGTGGCAATAACCTCTGTGCTTTCTACGGCAGCGTGGCTGAGCTGGACGGAGGGAAGCGGCAGCTCCCACTCGAGGAACCCATGGCAACGGGCGACGGCTTGGTGGGAGGCGACGGCGGGAGACACAGGCGGTGGGAGGAGAGGGAACTAGGAAGCGACTGTGAAGCCCAAGACCATCCACAGGACGACACTCAGGCATGGGCGCCGGCAGCGCCCCGCCCAGCTGGAGCTTCTCGCAGCACACCTGGCCATGTCTCGCGGCACACTACTGTGCCGCAGCACACTGGTTGGGAAACACTGGTCTAAGGAGATCAGTGAGACTGGTAGGATTTGGAAATATGATTTCTATACATGCCACAGTATATTCTGACACATATTATTTCTATACAAGTGGACTTCCATTTCCCTCTGTAATGGGATATGCATATATCTTACGTTGTTTATATACTTGACTATCTACCCATACAGAATCGCTAGTTCATGCTGAAAATATTTGTCAAAGAGGAAAGAGACAGAATCAAGTACAAAAAAAGGAAAAAGAACTCCAGATGTTATAGAGAAAAACCTATCTGTACTGGGGTGGGTTCCTACCAGTTCAGACTGGATCACCTGTGCCAGTAGCATCCCACTGGTGATGTCACAGTTGGTGCCAGTCCGTAGGCGCCGACATCTTTTTTGCACAATTTTTAGCAATTTTTTCCATCTTCTCTTCTTCCGCTGCTTGAAAAAGGGCCCTCCTGACCACCCCTGGGTTAATACTCGTCTTTATTTCTTTGCCCAAAGTACAGCTGATCAGCTCCTCAGCTGTGAGCATGCATGGAAGCAAAATTGCACAAGGAGATGCATGTGCAGAGTGAGCGCGCATGTGTGAAACGTCACAGTGCGAACCGGTGCTGAAGGTAAGTGGAACCCACCCCTGATCTGTACTTCTTTCAGATACCAGTCCTTTCTCAGGGATTCTTCTTTCCTCTCTTCTCCTCATGTAACCTGTGTTAGCCCGCAAGCATTTTCTTGAGATCATTTACACATAAAGAATTGTTTGTTCACCATGATCATGCAGAAAATATTTTTCCCCAGGCTACAATGAACTTCTGTGTTTTCAAGTAGGATGTGAATGGTCTTTATTTATTTCATTCATTACATTTATTTATATACAACATTTCTCCCAAGCTTCTGGACAACTATCACAATTCAGAGGTCATCTTGCATCACAGGAAGTAAGAAATAGAGCCTTTACTATAAATAGCCTAACTTCTTACCCTACTGCTACTATAGGCACAACATATCTTCAGATATGTTACATATACAAATGGAGATAGAAAATATTTTATATTTATTTAGCCAGATTTCCCAGCATCAGGACACAAATCTTAAAAGTTGGAATTTAAAATGAAAGGCTATTGATACTGTTAGACTGTCAAAAGAATAGCAAATTCAGTTTCGGTTTAAATAAAAATGTATTCAATGACTGTGAGTTTGGAAAGCTTTATATTTTGACTCAGGCTTTCTGAATTACAACATACACTGCACTAAGGTACTTTGATTTTTCAGCCCATTAACTGATATTTCCCTTTAGTGTTTCCATGACATAAATTGCTGGTAAAATGGACAAAGCCAGGATAATATAATGAATAAAATAATCCATAGAACCCAAGGGGTGAAGACTCCATGACCGAAGAATTTTCAGAACTAAAAGTCTGTTGGAATAAATGTTAGCAGAATGGAAAAATAGAAAAGTAATTTCAGGGAAGTTCTAGTAGATCCCAGGTTGATGTATTGCATTGTTCCTGTCCAGATCACTTGTTGAAAAAATGAAAACGGTATTAGATGTTTCTTTGCCTGCGAATCAATTTTATGTGTGTGGTGGATATTTATTTCCACTCATAAAAGTCTTTCATGAAAGAAAAAATGTTCTGCATTACTCAGTTGCTTCTGCTGTGTCCTTAGAGCATGTAACTATATGAAACTAGAGAAATACAGTTTTTAAAATGGAAGGTTACACCATTCAAGAACATGTTTTGCACAGAGCAAATGTCAGTGTACACATACACAATATTAAATATGCTCATTTGTTCGATTATGGAAATCTTTGACTCAGCTAGTGCCTATTTTACATAATTCAATAATTCAATTAAACATGTACACTCTTGAATCACTTTTAAATATATTTTTAAAAAACCACCAGGAAGTATGAACTGAAACGTTTAATATTTAAAATATTTAATATTTTGTTGTTGCCCATTCCACGCTTATATCTCAAGTTAAACTCATTTGTGAGTGCAGTTTTGGCCCCTTTGTTGTTGTTGTTGTTTCTCTGAATGGAAACTGCAGTCACGAGATCCTAGCAAGGCTACTTTAGGGTGTATAAAAGAGTGCCAAATACAATATGTCTGAATGAAAACAGATATATATGCCAGAAAAATGTCATGATGCTTCATAGAAGACAAGCAAAACTGACTCTCTTAAAAGATGGTTTACGAGACCTATAGTGAGATATTTCATATTGGAATAGCCTTACATAATATATTTCCCAGTGGTAGCTGGCAGGCTATCAAAAACAAAGCCCTTTTAAAAAGTCACAGAAATATTCCTTTATGTGATGCAAAGATTTTTCCATTACTAACTATTTAAGTATTAAAATCAAAATAGCTTGAATAGTGAACTGATAAGCTGATTTTACTCCATGAGGCAAACAGTTCCTAATATATCCCTAAAATATGAATATCATTTTTTCTCCTTGAATCAAAATAAAAAACAAATGCTGAATGTTCTTCATAAAAAGAATTTATGCTAGTTATATTCTCTGTAAATTTGCGACTATACTAAATGCATCTCCTAACTGGTGAGATTCAGGGAAAGGCAAATTGGCTTGCAAGGTTGTTTTTAATTAGAGATATGTACTAGTTTCCATAGTATAGTGTGAACATGCTTTGGCTAAAATTGGGCTTTAGTTGCACTTTTGACATGTAAAAATATACTGATTCTGTTCTTACTACGGTATTAGCAGAGAATGAGCAAATGGAATGAAAGGAGGAAATATTTTTATTTTATTTATTTATTTTATTACTTAGATTTGTATGCCGCCCCTCTCCGAAGACTCCGAATATATTTTTGCTAAGCTAAAAAAGGGGGTAGGATGTAACAGATTTAAATGGATGTTGCTTGATCCTGTCAAGTAGAATTGGATAAACATATGCTGGGAAGTTAAAATGAAAATTTAATTATGAATGAAACACTAAAAAGTATGTCAAACATATGTACAGTGTGTATGTCTACGGAGAGGGGCGGCATACAAATTTAATAAATAAATAAATAAATGTCCATATCAAGATTGTTAATCCTAACCCTAACAAAAAATCTATAGGTTGTGACAAATGCATGTTAGGCTCCAGTTAAAGTAGATAATATATGAACCAAGTTCATATATTGTATTAGTTGTTGCAAAATTTGCGCACAACATTCTAAATTATTCTACAGCGGTGGGGGCGGGACATGTATCCTTTTAGATGACATGAGAATAATGAGAAGTAGAACAAAAGGAAAGAGTAAAGAAAATATGTTTGGGAAATTGTGGAGATCCAAAAATGAATTAGAATCATGATTGTTTGGTGAGTCTATGCTTAGAAAAACACATGATCATGTAGTTAAAGTTTATTCTTCTATAGAAAATTAATTGCCTTGTTTTAAAGCATGATTTATTTCACAGTTTGTGATACATGTTTGTCCAACATGAAGTCTATAAAAGATTCTGACTGTGTGGGATATCATTTGTTAGTGTCAGAAGTGGATCTTGGAATAGAATGGGCATGGAAGGAAGAGGAGAAATTAAGTAAAAGAAAAATGATGGTAAAAATAGATCTTTAAGCAGGGGCGGGCTGCTGGGGGTTCGCAGGGGTTCAGGAGAATCTCTAGCTAAGATTCTATGCAGTTTGGAGAACCCCCAAATCCCACTGCTGGCTGGCCCCGCCCCCCCGGCCTCTTCCAGGAGTCCTCACATGGCTTGTTTTGGATGCAGGGCATGCCTGGAAGATAGGGAAGGTGAAAAGCATGCCTACTGGAAGTTCGGGAAATTCCAGAAGGTCTCTGGAAACTGGAGAGCTGTTTTCGCCATCTTGGAAGCTTGAGGGAAGCTTCCAGAGCTAAAAGGAGGGCAAAAATGCCCGCCCATCATGGTGCAGGAGTCCGACTAGTCTACGCCCACCATGACCACACCCACCCAGCAATCAGGTAGAGAACCCCTTGCTAAAATTTTTGAAGTCCACTCCTGACTTCAAGCAAAGGTAAAACTAGTTTTGGAGCAGGTGTTCCAAAATAGACTAACCTTTCAATGGAGTAAATATAAAATGGATATAAGAAAAAAATATTTGGAAGCTATTTGAAATAAAATGAAAATAATTTTTTTACAGGATCCAATGGAACCCTTTGTTGTGGGAACTATAGAAAAAGGATGGAATGACAAATGGAAAAAGCTTAAGATGAAAAAAATATGGATATTAGAGCATGACTGGTGCAAAACAAATAAATAAATAAACATCTTGTATAATGTAGAGATAGAGAAAAAGAGTCAAGGAGAGGAAGGGAAAGTTAATTAAATGCAAAAGCAAATTTGATGGAATTTTTTAATGGAAGTATATGAATTGGGCTAAACAGAACCTCAAAGAGATCAAATAAAATGGTGGTATAATTTCATATCAAGGAATGCAGGAAATAGTATTTTATAATTTTATATGGGAATGATAAGAATTCTGTTGATGAACGCAATTCAGACAAATACTATTAAATGTTAGTGTTTGAAAAGCAAATATGAAAGTTGGGAGAAAAATGTTAACACTGCAGGTATTATAGTGTAGCTAGAAAATATTAAAATAGAGCTGTAATTGATCGTGTAGGTTATTATATGTGTGAAGACTACACCTGTGCCTGGTTGGAAGAAGGCTGCAGCAAAAGTGGTTGGTTAGTTAACTTTGCCTGGGAAGGTGTTTGGCAGAATTCTAATTAAAAGTACAGAGGGGGTGATAAATAAGAAAAAGTTTGAGTTTATTCTTGCAGAACAGATTTTTGTGCTTTAGCAGTCCATTGAAAAATTGTGCTTTTTTGATGATGTTTTTGATGTTAGGTGACCATTTTAGATCTTGAGATATGATAGAACCTAGAAATTTGAAGGTCTCTACTGTTGATACTCTGTTGTCTAGTATTGTGAGAGGTGGAAGGAGGGAAAGGTTACTCCTAAAGTCTACCACCGTTTCTAAGGTTTTGAGTGTGTTCAGTTCTAGATTGTTCTGGTCACACCACAAGGTTAGTTGTTCAACCTCCCATCTGTAGGTGGATTCATCATTGTCTTGAATGAGTCCGATTACTGTTGTATCGTCTGCAAACTTCAGTAGTTTAACAGATGGATCGTTTGAGATGCAGTCATTGGTGTATAGAGGGAAGAGAAGTAGTGAGAGTACACAGCCTTGGAGGGGGCAATTGTACATGTATCTGATGTGATTTTTCATAGCTTCACCTGCTGCTTCCTGTCTGTTAGGAAGCTTGTGATCCACTTACAAGTGCGTTCAGGTACCGCTAGCTGATTTAGTTTGGTTATGAGAATGTTCAGTGTGATGTTGTTGAATGCTGAACTGAAGTCTACATAGAGGACCCTAGCGTAGGTCATTGGAGATTCAAGATGTTGTAGGATGTAGTGTACAGCCATATTGTATTCCTGTATCTTCTCTTCTTTCTTTGATATATTTTACTACGAGTATAACCTCTATAACTAACTAACTAACTAACTAACTAACTAACTAACTAAATAAATAAATAAATAAATAAATAAATAAATAAATAAATAAATAAATAAATAAATAAATAAATAAATAAATAAATAAAAAATAAATAAATAAAAAATAAATAAAAAATAAATAAAAAACTAAAATAAAATAAAATAACAGCATCATCTGCCGATATGCAAATTGCAGGGGGTCTAACAGTGGATCCGTGATGGTTTTCAAGTGGAACATCACTAGCCTTTCAAAGGTTTTCATAACTACAGATGTTAGAGCAACTGGTCTGTAGTCATTCAGTTCCTTGATGGAGGACTTCTTCGGCACTGAGATGATAGTAGAGCATTTGAAGCAGGAAGGGACGTAGCACAACTCTGGTGATTTGTTGAAGATTTGGGTGAAAATGTGGGCCAATTGGTCAGCACAGACAAGAAGGAGTTATCTTGTCTGGGTCTGGTGCTTTTCTAGGCTTCTGTCAGTGAAATAGATCTTTCATTTTCTTCTCTGTGATCACTATGGGTTGCAAACCCAACGGGATGGGTTCAGTTGTAGAAGACTTGGCTGTTTTTGGTGAGATGGAGGTTGTGCAGATAGGCGGTTGTGCTTTCTTTTCAAACCTGCAGTAGAACACATTCAGATCATCTGCCAGTTGCTGATTTCCTTCAGATTGGGAAGGTGGTTTGCTGTAACCAGTGATGTTTTTGAGAGTTTTCAACATGTTTGCTGGTTCATTTGTTGAGAATTGATTCTTTAGCTTTTCAGAGTAGTTCCTTTTCGCTGCTCTGATCTCCCTTGTTAATATATTTCTGGCTTGATTGTACAGCATTCTATCACCTTTTCTCTAGGTTCCCTCTTTGGAATGACACAACTGCTTGAATTTGGCTGTGAGCCAAGGTTTATTGTTACTGTATACTTGCAAGTTACTGGTTGGTACACATAGGTCTTCACAGAAGCTGACATATGATGTTACAGTGTATTATTATATTATTTTACTGATAAAATAAGAAATGCATATTTTTTAAAAATACTTTAATGTAAGAAATACTTTTGATGTAATTGAATTTTTAAGGTTTTCTATTCAAACTTTATTAAATGAGTAACAATACTACAACTGTTGGTTTAAATAACTAATTGTTTAATTCAATTATTTCCTTAGTCTGGCATAACTGGTTGCTCTAATAATTAAAAGGTGTCTTTTTGATATTCAAGGTAATTCAAGGCCATTGCCATTTCTGCCTTTCAGGACTTCAGAAACTAGTTCAAAACTAACCCTTTTTCTTCATTTTTTTTCTGACTTTGAAATGCAGAAAATGTTGGTTAGGAGGCAGATTTACCAGGCAGATGTAATACATTCAGAGAGAAATATTGGAAGATTTATAATAAGTACAGTAATAACATTTGTGAGAATGTGTTCTTAATGCTACTGCTTGGATGAAATAAAGATAAGATTAGAAAATAACATTGACAGTGTGGCTAAGAGGTTGTGATGTGTTCCTCTCCATTGTGAAGATGCAATGAATCAGGTGAGCTGCATGGTTAGAGACTGAAGAGAAGAACTTGAATTGAGGTAAATGTAGTCCTAAGACTATCACTATTAGGTGGCTTGCTATATATAGATATGCAAAGTAAGCCTTTTAGGCAATGGAGATGGATAACAATGAAGATTTGCCTCTATCAATTATCTCTATATTTTCTTCCTTACACCAATGGTTACACTAGTAATAGTTCTACTTTATAGCAGAAAATTTACAGACTTGAGAAAGGCTAATATCTTTATTTTTTATTTTATTTTATTCATTTGTCCAATACACAAATACATAGGAAGAAAAATAGACATGTGATAATATAAATGAGGGTGAAAGTGAACTTAGAGGAGAGGATATAAGAAAGGAAGAGAATATATGAGATAGGAGAAAGAAAGTAAAGACAATTGGACAGGGGACGAAAGGCACACCAGTGCACTTATGTACACCCCTTACTGGCCTCTTAGGAACCTGGAGAGGTCAATCGTGGAGAGTCTAAGGGAGAAATGTTGGGGGTTAGGGGTTGACACAATTGAGTCCGGTAATGAGTTCCACGCTTCGATAACTCGATTGTTGAAATCTTATTTTTTACAGTCAAGTTTGGAGCGGTTCGTATTAAGTTTGAATCTGTTGCGTGCTCTTGTGTTGTTGCGGTTGAAGCTGAAGTAGCCATTGACTGGTAGGACGTTGCAGCATATGATCTTGTGGGCAATACTCAAATCGTGTTTTAGGCGCCGTAGTTCTAGGCTTTCTAGGCCCAGGATTGTTAGTCTATTTTCGTAGGATATTCTGTTTCTACCGGTGGCTGAAGTTATTCAAAAACAAAAGATGGACAGCCATACTGAACTTTTCTCCTCTCCTGCCAGCCTTTTTTGCTTTCCCCAGAGAGAAACTTACTTGAATTTTCTGAAGTCAAACCATTTCCCTTTACACACTGGATTTCAATAGAGTCTTTTCAGGGTCTTTGCTGAATTGCAGCATGGCCTCAAAGAGTTTGCTGGACCTAATGATAAAACCACTCCAGTATGTTACCTCCTTCGACAGTGAGAAAGCACAACTTTCCTGTGTTCCTGAAGTAGCAGGTTCACAACCTAGAACAGGGGTCCCCAACCACCGGGCCGCGGACCAGTACCGGGCCGCAGGGCATGTTGCACTGGTCCGTGGAGTCAGCAGCTGCCGGCCCTCATGCCGCCACCCCCTCCCTCCAGCGCTTCGCCTCCCGCCGGGCAAGAGGCCTCGGGAGGCAGGTTCTGCCAGCCACAGGACGATGGACGGGACAGAGGGGCGGGAAGGACCGAGAGGCTCAAGCCTCTTTTGGCTTCTGCCGCGGGGCGCTTTTGCGTTTTTGGCTGGGGGGAGGCAGGAGGGCCAGCCTGACCCCCTCTCTCCAGCGCTTAGCCTCCCGCTGGGCAAGAGGGCTTGGGAGGCAGGTTCTGCCGGCCACAGGGCGATGGCGGGAAAGAGGGGCGGGGAGGACCAGCACCCCCATGCTTAATCCCGCCCCCAACCACACCCCTTTCCGCCCCCACCGGGCCATAGAAAAATTGTCTTGCTGAAACTAGTCCCTGGTGGAAAAAACGTTGGGGACCACTGACCTAGAACATCCACTTCACTTGAGTGGCGGACTCAAGAAGCAGACAGAGGAGTGATTTACTCTCCCTTTGAACTGCTCAGAGTCTCCAGCTCCAGGAATCCATGGCTTCAGTAGACAAGAAGCCAACTGAGAAAATCAAACTGAAATATACCTTCCTTCTTTTCCTTTCTTCTCTTTCAATTTTTGGAGGCTCCATCTACCTTTGAAGACCGGATTCCTGTGACCATGCTGCAAACAAAAAGGGAAAGTCCTCCACCTTTCTTCAACCTAAAAATATTATTTTTTTAAATTTAGGTCTCCATTCCCAAGGGAAGAGGTGCTAAAACCCATTGTCACTGGTTCATATGTGCACATGTGCAACACATGTGCACTCCCTCTGCCACTACCAGTTCGTAGAACCGTACCATATTGGTAGAAACCCACTGCTAAAGTGGTCCCTGCTAAATAGGCATTTCTCATAGAAACATAGAAGATTGACAGCAGAAAAAGACCTCATGGTCCATCTAGTCTGCCCTTATACTATTTCCTGTATTTTATCTTAGGATGGGTATATGTTTCTCCCAGGCATGTTTAAATTCAGTTACTGTGGATTTACCAACCACGTCTGCTGGAAGTTTGTTCCAAGGATCTACTACTCTTTCAGTAAAATAATATTTTCTCACGTTGCTTCTGATCTTTTCTCCAACTAACCTCAGATTGTATCCCCTTGTTCTTGTGTTCACTTTCCTATTAAAAACACTTCCCTCCTGAACCTTATTTAACCCTTTAACATTAAATGTTTGGATCATGTCCCCCCCTTTTCCTTCTGTCCTCCAGACTATACAGATTGAGTTCATTAAGTCTTTCCTGATACGTTTTATGCTTAAGACCTTCCAACATTCTTGTAGCCCATCTTTGGACCCGTTCAATTTTGTCAATATCTTTTTGCAGGTGAGGTCTCCAGAACTGAACACAGTATTCCAAATGTGGTCTCACCAGCGCTCTATATAGCGGGATCACAGTCTCCCTCTTCCTGCTTGTTATACCTCTAGCTATGCAGCCAAGCATCCTACTTGCTTTTCCTACCGCCCGACCACACTGCTCACCCATTTTGGGACTGTCAGAAATCACTATCCCTAAATCCTTCTCTTCTGAAGTTTTTGCTAACACAGAACTGCCAATACAATACAGATCTCCTTAGTATGTGCAGGTGTAAATGCTTTTCTCTCTTTGCTGAGATAGAAAACCTCCAAAATTCTGGCTTTCTAGTTGCAGAAGAGTCCCTATATTTCTTTCTTTTTGAATAGCTGAACAATGTATAAAGTACATCCTTTCTTTAACACACATGCCTCTCCAGGGGTGAAATGTGCTTTTTTCCCCCTTAGAGGCCAGGTGGATGTGGCTTCAGGTGGTGTAGTCATATGCCTGGGTCCGCGTGGCCAGGTTGTTATGTGACTGGGTCGGTCAGCCAATTTAGCAGTCCATTTTGCCAGGGAGCGGGGGTTGGACTAGATCACTTCTGAGATCCCTTCCAGCCTTTGCTGTTTTAAAGCATCCTCTGAAGCTGCGTCCAGTGCCAGCCAGGTTTATGGTCTTCCCTCCCTCCCCCTCCCTCCCTCTTTCCTTCCTTCCTTCCTTTAGACCCCCCCCCCCCCAAATAAAAATAAAATATTACTCATAATAAAAGGCTCACAGAAAAAAAAGGAAAAACCAAGCTGCTAACAAAGAAGCTGCCTGAAGCTTGTTCTGCATTCTTGCCCAATAGAGATAATGATATAATGACCGTATAGAAAGTGTTGTACATACTCCTGGTCAGTTGGAGGATGATGAAGAACTTGAGGACTCGGATACAGATGGTGTTTATGAATTAGTGGTAGGCCCGGGGATAGGGGGTAGTAGAACAGGTGGGAGGCCAGCCACAGGATGTTACTATGAGTCCAGAATCTAGCGAGGAAGGAACAGACGTTCGCTAGGTCAATCCTAAATTCAGAAGGATCCAAAAACGTAAGGAACAGGTGTTTGGAAGAAGATATTAAGTGGAGTAATGGGTTAAATACTGGAGTGATGTATTTGATACATCAGGAGGCCAGTGGGGAAGAAGGGTGGAGTTTCAATTTTGTAGTGCTAAAATGAAAGGTGTTCCCGTTCATCTCCCAAGTGAGTAAATTCATTCTGTGTTATTTTACCGTCATTTCTGCTGTTTTTGAATCATGCTGTGAGTACATAAATCTTGGTAAACGGAGGAGGTTGGGAGGAATGCATGAGGAATGTAATTAAGAGAGATAACGGGAGAGAAAGGAATGTGCTAGTATGAATTGCATTTTGAATACAGAAGAGAAGAGAATAAAGATGGAGTTCCTTTGTTTATGAAATACTGCATTTATTAAGAGTTATTTGTAATAGCTAAAGTTCTACCAGAAACCAGAACAGAAAGTAGAAGCCTGACATTTGGTTCCATTCACACAAGCAGGCAAACGGATCCTTAGAAAACCCATTCAATATGGGATATTCTGAAATTTCCCCATGGCAAGATTTGGCACCTAACTAAATACAGTAGTAAAATCAGAATAAGTAGCCCCACATTCAAGACCCGGCACAGGACAAAAATCATTTAGCCACAAATCACTCAATCCCTTTTAGAAACACAAAGTCCATATTGCAGAGGAATCCTTCCTTTTTATCCTCTGCTGAATGTCACTTTGCTTCTGCATTTAAAAACCTCCTTCTTAGCAGCTTCTGAAGGCTTTTCAATTCAAAGCAGGAATCTCCAAAGTTGGCAACATTAAGACTTGTGGACTTCAACTCCGGGAATTCCTCAGCCAGCCATGTGGCTAAGTTTGGAGACCCCTGATTTAAAGTGACAGCATTTGTTTTTCTTCTTTGCCAAGTTCTGATTTTTTTCTTTATTTTCTTTCTTTATTTATTCTTTGTCCAATATACAATACATATGGAAGAGAATAGACATTAAGTAATATATATAAAGATAGAAAGTAAAAAAGAAGAGAAGTAGATGGGAGGGAGAGAATATATATGATATAAGAAATAAGGAGAGAATATATATGAGATATATATATATATATTATATATATATATATATATATATATAGATATATAGATAGATAGATAGATAGATAGATAGATAGATAGATAGATAGATAGATATAGATATATAGATAGATATAGATAGATATAGATAGATATAGATAGATAGATAGATAGATAGATAGATAGATAGATAGATAGATAGATAGATAAGGAGAGAATATATATGATATATAAGATAAGGAAAGACAATTGGACAGGGGACAATAGGCACATCAGTGCACTTATATACGCCCCTTACTGGCCTCTTAGGAACCTGGAGAGGTCAATCGTGGAGAGTCTAAGGGAGAAATGTTGGAGGTTGGGAGTTGACACTATTGAGTCCGGTAATGAGTTCCACGCTTCGACAACTCGATTGTTAAAGTCATGTTTTTTACAGTCAAGTTTGGCGCAATTAATATTAAGTTTGAATCTGTTGTGTGCTCTTGTGTTGTTGCGGTTGAAGCTGAAGTAGTCGTTGACCGGAAGGACGTTGCAGCATATGATCTTGTGGGCAATACTTAAATCGTGTTTTAGGCGCCGCAGTTCTAAACTTTCAAGACCCAGGATAGTTTCTAAAACCTCTATTTCTTTCTCTTTCTTTATCCCTTCCCCCTTCAGGGAAACCCGCAGGGAAAAAAGGCTTTATTAAAAAAAAAGAAAAAAACCCAGGAAGATATGATGTTGCGGTGGGTGGGTGGAGCCTCATGGTACCATCTGAATTCTCTGAACCAACTTCCACATCCACTACCTACTCCCCCGAACCGGGCAGATTTCACCCTTGCTCCTCTCAGCACTATGCATTCATCTCCTTGAATCCAATGTACTGATCTCCAAATTCTTCTATTTTTTTTCAATGAACTGAATAGTGTGCTAAATTCTCACAGATTATTACTGCTCCTTATTAAATTACTGTACTTGGTTTGTTAGCTTAATAGATGTCATGGAATAATAGGGAAGCACAAAATCAGCAGAATGACAGATGGAGCATTGCCATGCAAGCTTTTGAATACGTGTGTAAGGTCAACAGGTGTACAAAAGGGGCAGGATTTTAATTGACAATCCACTAACATTTTGTTGATCTGCAGGGGTTAACATTTAACCCCTGCAGATCGATTTTAAATATTATTTGTACTACGTTAAAAATAATAACTTTTCAGTTGATTATTGATTGTATTTTTACTGTTAGTCTCAAATGTTAATGAATTGTTTGGTTATAGTGTGATTTTTGGACTTCCAAAATATATAAACCTCTTTCATAACCTGTAACATAAATGTCCCAATAGAATTGATGCTGTGATAGGCCTTAGTTATATTATGAATGTAGATATTAATTCTTTTGTATTTGTTGAAAACAAATCTTTTAAAAATATGCAAATATAAAAGCTCGTTCAGCACTTGGCGGATTGCCATGCATATGCATATTTCTCTTGCACCAAAAAGGTCTTCGTAAAATATTTCATCTTTGGAAAACTGCTTCTTGCTTATTTCAGATTTTCCCATTACCTGAGTGCACTGAGTGAAATAATTATATGAAAGATTAAAAATAGATGTTTCATAATGAGCGAACAGAATATTATAGGATTAATATTATAGTTATAATACTCAGATTTGAAAATTAATTCTATGGAAAAGGATTTTTTCCAATATTCAAACAGAATTATTCTATTTACCATTATCGGAAGAGAGTAGGAAATATGCACAGGAGCAGATAAATAAGTTAATTTGGTCAAAGTTTGGTAATTATGCAAATTCATACTATTGCTGTCTTTTCATTGAAAATTTCAGAATTCTTTAAAGTTCTACTAAATATCCAAATGTATCATCATTCCTTATATTATGGGGATATTATGGGAATATACTAGTGGAGTGATGGCTAACCTTTTCTTTCTTGGGTGCCAAAAAAGCATGCATGCGCCGCCACCCCTAATGCAATGCTGCCCCACAGCCAGTTCCTATGGGAACGGTCAGTAACACAGTTCCGGTGGCAAAATTTGGAGCTCCACCCCAGAGCACCCAATTTGCACTGAACGATGTTGAAACAAAATGCACAAGCCACGCCCACAGTGTGGTAGTAAAATTTTTGGTTGCCCATCACTGCCCACAGCCCCCTCCACACATGCACTGCCTACTCTTTCTCATCCGTCACACATGCACTGGCAACACTTTCCAGCCTGTTTTCAAAGGCAAGCTACTGCTTACAAACAGTAGCTGTTTGTAACCCCCACATTCACTAATGCTGAAGATATGACAAAGGAGGATAATGAAACATCTCCAAGAAAACAACTAAGCTCAAAGAGCAACACACACACACACACACACACACACATATAAAACAGCACAATTCAGAAAGGTACTCCATAAAAGTGTTTTGGCATGAATAAAACCCTCTCCTTGAAATATTGAGCCATCCAAGTGTCAACATGTCTATTTAAGTATTTTCTATATTTGTTTACCCATATTCCTATATCTCTTCTTCTATTCTTTCATTGATATGTTCTATTACTATACAGTGGTACCTCAAGATACGAACCCCTCGTCTTACGAACAACTCATGATACGAACCCGGGGTTCAGAAAAAATTTGCCTCTTCTTACGAACTTTTTTCGAGTTACGAACGCCAAACCCGAACTTCCGGGTTCGGCGTTCAGGAGGCTGCTGGAAAGCCCACGGCTGTTTTAAAAGGTGACCGCTGGGCTGGGGGGGCTTCTCAGCAACCCCCCCGAGCTCCGAACCCGGAAGTTCGGCAAAAGTTCGGGGTTCGGGAGGTTGCTGGGAAGCCCCCCAGCCCGGTGGTAAACCTTTTAAATCAGCCGGGCGGCTTTCCAGCAGCCTCCCGAAGCCGAACGCCAAACCCGAACTTCCGCGTTCGGTGTTCAGAGGCTGCTGGAAAGCCGCCCGGCTGTTTTAAAAGGTGACCGCCGGGCTGGGGGGCTTCCCAGCAACCTCCTGAACCCCGAACCTTTGCCGAACTTCCGGGTTCGGGGTGTTGCTGGGAAGCCCCGCAGCCTGGCTGTCACCTTTTAAAGCAGCCGGGGGGCTTCCCAGCAGCCTGGGAAGGCCGGCGGTCTCCATTGCGGAGCCCAGCCATGTGGGCTCTGTTCCCCCTCTTACCAGCCCAGCAGGCAGCCACCGCGGAGCCCGGCCCTGTAGGCTCTGTTTTCTCACCGGCCCAATCAGCTGGCCGGTGGTCTCTGTCGCGGAGCCCAGCCATGTGGGCTTAACCCCGCCCCTCTGTCCCACCCATCGCTCGTATCCAGCAGAAGCTGCCACCCGAGCGCTCTTGCCCGGCGGGAGGTGAAGCATTGGGGTGGGGGGGCTGTCAGGACACCCCCCACCCCAGCACTTTGCATCCCGCCGGCTAAGAGCAATCGGGCAGCAGCTTCTGCCGGACACGGGCAATGAGCGGGACAGAGAAGCGGGGAGAATCAGGAGGCTCCTTTGGCGGCTGGAGGCTGCCTGGCACCCACTGCAGCCAAAACAACAAAGCCAGGCAGCCTCCAGCCGCCAAAGGAGCCTCCTGATTCTCCCCGCTTCTCTGTCCCGCTCATTGCCCGTGTCCGGCAGAAGCTGCTGCCCGATTGCTCTTAGCCGGCGGGATGCAAAGTGCTGGGGTGGGGTGGGGGTGTCCTGACAGCCCCACCCCACCCCAATGCGAGCGGCGGAGAGTCGCCCATGGCCAGCAGAAGATCGCTCTTGCTGACCTGATGCCTCGCGGTGAAGCCAGGCAAGAGCGATCTTCTGCCGGCCATGGGCGAGCGGCGAGGAGTGCTGGGGTGTGGGGGGTGTCCTGACAGCCCCCCCACCCCAATGCGAGCGGCAGGGATTCACCCATGGCCGGCAGAAGATCGCTCTTGCTGACCTGATGCCTCGCGGTGAAGCCAGGCAAGAGCGATCTTCTGCCAGCCATGGGCGAGCGGCGAGGAGTGCTGGGGTGGTGTGGTGTCCTGACAGCCCCCCCACCCCAATGCGAGCGGCGGGGATTCGCCCATGGCCGGCAGAAGATCGCTCTTGCTGACCTGATGCCTCGCGGTGAAGCCAGGCAAGAGCGATCTTCTGCCGGCCATGGGCGAGCAGCGAGGAGTGCTGGGGTGGGGGGGGTGTCCTGACAGCCCCCCACCCCAATGCGAGCGTCGGGGAGTCGCCCATGGCCGGCAGAAGATCGCTCTTGCTGACGTGATGCCTCGCGGTGAAGCCAGGCAAGAGCGATCTTCTGCCGGCCATGGGCGAGCGGCGAGGAGAGCTGGGGTGGGGGGTGTCCTGACAGCCCCCGCACCCCAATGCGAGCGGCGGGGAGTCGCCCGTGGCCGGCAGAAGATCGCTCTTGCTGACCTGATGCCTCGCAGGGAAGCCAGGCAAGAGCAATCTTCTGCCGGCCATGGGCGAGCGGCGAGGAGTGCTGGGGTGGGGGGGTGTCCTGACAGCCCCCCCACCCCAATGCGAGCGGTGGGGATTCGCCCATGGCCGGCAGAAGATCGCTCTTGCTGACCTGATGCCTCGCGGTGAAGCCAGGCAAGAGCGATCTTCTGCCGGCCATGGGCGAGCGGCTGGGAGTGCTGGGGTGGGGGGGTGTCCTGACAGCCCCCCACCCCAATGCTTCGCCTTCCTCCCCAGCCAAAAACCCAAAGGTCCCCACCACAACCCGGGTTCGGGGGGGTGCTGGGAAGCCCCCCAGGCCGGCTGCGACCTTTTAAAACAGCCGCGCCGCTTCCCAGCTGTCTCCTGAAGCCGAACGCCAAAGCTGAACTTCCGCGTTCGGCTTCAGGAGACAGCTGGGAAGCGGCGCGGCTGTTTTAAAAGGTGACAGCCGGGCTGGGGGGCTTCCCAGCACCCCCCGAACCCTGAACCTGGGTTCGGGGGGTGCTGGGAAGCCCCCCAGGCCGGCTGTCACCTTTTAAAACAGCCGCGCGGCTTCCCAGCAGTCGCCGAAAGCTGTTTTTTTGCGGGGGGTTTTTTGGTTGCACGGATTAATTGACTTTACATTGTTTCCTATGGGAAACAATGTTTCGTCTTACGAACCTTTCATCTTACGAACCTCCTCCTTGCACCAATTAAGTTCGTATCATGAGGTATTACTGTATCTTCTTTTCTATTATTTCTTAGATATGTTTTACTATGAGTATCTCCTCTATAACCTTCATCATGTATTTTACTGTGTGTGTGTGTGTGTGTGTGTGTATATATATACCCACTAAAACTCTCATTGTGTATTAGACAAAATAAATAAATAAAAATATATACTGAAGGATTCCAATGCAATGCTTTGCTTCACTGGACTTCCCAGTAGTTTTCACCTGTATGCACAGGCAGATCTGTTGAAGCTTTCTTAGGATATCAAAAATAAATTTTTCCCTTGAGTTTGTTTGTGGGTTTTTTTTGGCAAAGTGTCTCTTTGAATGCTGTTTCAACTCTAACAAATCAAACTTCCAAAAAAAAATCCCACACCAACCAATAAACAATATAACATTTGTTAGATGACTTCCAAGTTTTTCAGAAAAGTTAACATTTTCAGAATTTATTATTAAATGCACCGGTATTGAAGAACAACATTGGACCAAGGTTATGGATCACTACATGACTTGGATGGTTTCAGTTAATTATGAAATAACTATTTAATGATTTTATTGTCACATTCTGAGCTATAACTGAAAAATTCAGTATTTAAGTTTTATTTCCTGGGTCATATTATTTCCCTTATTGAGAATATGTGTATGCCCTACCATTTGTGTAATCTACATACACACTCTGTGTGTGTTTGTGTACACGTATGTAAACACACACGCACACACAAAATATAAAAGTGCCCTGTCATTCTGCTGTAAATCTTTGAGCATGAAAAATAGAAGCCAAATGCTCATTTCAGCTCTTGATTTGATCTGAAAGAGTAAACTCTGCTCTTCTTCTCAGAAACTACACAGTAAATCTTAAACCCAACGCTACCATTGTTTTTGCACTCCATCTGTTCAGTAGAGAGTCAGATGTATTTATACTTATTTATTTTGGATATTCTTTTCAATTTTTACAGAGAGAACAGCTTCCAGAGCAGCATATATAAAATCAAATGTTCCGAACTCTGCTGTAGACATAAAAGAAAAAAGCTGAGAAAATTTTAAAAAAGGAAAACAGCAATTCAATCTAGTAATTCTTGAAATTATACATTGATGATCAAGATACGACATTGGGGAAACAGGGTGCTGAATGAAAAACTGGTCTCTCAGCAGGGCTGCTAACTGGGTTATGCTCCCCAACTGGATGATGCCCTGAGTAAATTAAAAAATGTATGTTCATGCAGTTCTAGATATAGCAAGATGGAAATAATATGCAGATCTTATAAGTATTAAGTTACATCTCCTAACATGCATGCTACGTGTCATACAAAATTAATCTTAGAGAATAGCTTATAGATGTATCACATGGTATGGTATGATTATATTATACATTAGATCAGTGTTTCCCAACCTTGGCAACTTGAAGATATCTGGACTTCAACTCCCAGAATTCCCCAGCCAGCATTCGCTGGCTGGGGAATTCTGGGAGTTGAAGTCCTAATATCTTCAAGTTGCCAAGGTTGGGAAACACTGCATTAGATATTTTCTATTCAAATTAAAAAGTGAATTCTAATAAATTCAGTTTAATAAAATCAGTGTCTTCCAAACTGCAGTGGTATGTTGGTATAGGACAGGGCTGTGGATCTCCTGGCCTGTGGGACAGATGCATCATGTGCTGGCCACACCCCCATCCAGTTTAGCAAAGGGGGGGAGCCCCGATATGTCATGTGACACCATGGTAATAATAATAATTAATAATAATAATAATAATTTATTGGATTTGTATGCTGCCCCTCTCCTTAGACTCAGGGCGGCTAACAACAATGATAAAAACAGCATGTGACAATCCAATAATAAAACAACTAAAAACCCTTATTATAAAACCAAACCATGATGCTATGAGTTTGACACTGATGGTGTAGGAGATGACCGGGCTAAGGGAGGGAGGGGGGTCAAACACTTCATAAGTCACAAATCCCTGCTTAACCACAATTCCATTCTGTTAGTACTGTGTATATAACTGGTTGGGTTTGGCAATATATAAACAAACAACAATGAATGTTTGAATGAATTGTAACACTATAGTTTAAGAGTTAGTGTTGCAGTTAGCCATAAGAGGGAGCCAGAAGCGTCTCTCCCTCTCTCTGATTACTCTCTGTTATTTCTGGTTTGTCTGTGTGACTATGCTGTAGAACTGTGTGTTCAAATGTTGGTTTAATGTATTTTGTAAGTAAGGCTTATAGTATTGTATATCTATTGAGAGAGGCTTATAATATTGTATATATCTTGAGATTGTATATATCTTGATGTAATTGTGTTTGACTATGATTGTTCTTGACTGAACTATTTGCCAAAGTAAATAATATTTATACACTTTATGTATCTGATTATTGAATTACTACTTGTATCGCAGGGCTATCACCTGGATATCTACCACCTCTGTGTTTCCTCTCTACATCCTTGGTAACTCAAGGGTCACTCTGCACACTACTTAACACAATACTTTCTTAACTCCCACTCATTCCCTTAATCCTCTTTTGGCCAAATTCTTATAGAGAGCTAAACCTGCAATAAATCTTTATACTTATCTGAACTTCCTGAATCTCCTGATTTCCCCTATGCTTGAGACTTGGTACTCATTGTTAATTGGTTCCAGGAGGTGCAATGATTACCAAGAACGATGAATACTAAACAAATTTTTCCTATATGGAATAATGTAATGAGTCACAAGGCAGCCAGCACTGACAGGTTCTAGTTTATTCATTGAGTACCAAAGGAACACTGACAAAATCTTTGTGTCAAAATGCATTGAATACCAAATTTGATGAGTTTCAAAGGAATTGAGTACCAAGGTACTGCTGTACATTGCTCACCTATCCAAAGTAAAATTTTCAAGGATGCATAGAAGCATGATTAGTTTTATTATTTATGAAGTGTTTGACCCCTCCCTCCCTTAGCCTGGTCATCTCCTACACCATCAGTGTCAAACTCATAATGATTATCATAATTTATTTCACATTCTTAATGCTGTCAAACAAATCCAATTTTATTCCAGTTTTACAGATATTCATAACTGAACTAAATATTCAGTTATGATCCTATGTTTGACTTAATCTAATTTCATTTGTGATGCTATCAATAAAAATAATAAAAATGCAATTTAATAATCTATAATTGCTTAATTTCTTGAGGAGCTTTTAAAATGTGATTTATAAGTTTCAAGTGTTTTTTAAGTGTGGAGAACAATTGTTACAAAAGTAGGTATAATTTGGTCCTGCTTCTCATGTATTTAAGTATCTATGAAATACTGTATACTATCATATATTTATGTAGATAGATAAATAGACAGATGGAGTTATCTGTGATATTTTAATAGAATACAGTGTGGCAGAGAAACTTTTTTAAAAATACAAGTATTAATATGGTATCTGAATTGTTCAAATAAAAATAGGCTTGCTTTGAACATGTTTTAAGTTGAAGACCCACCTCCTATAATTGGTATATAATTGGCCCTTTGGATCTACTTAAGGACTACCGAATGAAAATAAGGTTTCCTTCAAGCCTTGGTTGCTACTGGCAACTGGATCTGATTCCAAAAGATAAATACTGTACCTACTTAAAGCATAATGCTTACTTTGTGAGCTAAATAAAGATCTAAATTACAGAGAATGAAGTTACTTAAATGTGAAATATCAAGGGAGCAAACCCCAATATTATTAAGGGCATACAATTCAGAAAAGATTTCTGGTGCAATTATTGCTGTTCTTAACAGCCCCTCTTTTTAGTGGGTTGGCTTAGATGACCTTAACTTACCTTTGGTGCTCAGTTTGGTTGATCCTACAATTCCAGGAAAAATATTTGAATATGTTTCCAGGGTATCTAATTTACTACTTCAAAAATCATTCTAAGGTTTTATGGCATAACCATAAACTTTTAATAATTCCACCAGCTGATATCAGCATATAGTCAGAATATTGCTGCGAAATTTAAGTAGAGAAATCCCAATTGCTAGTGGATTGGCTTATTTGGAACTGACTAAAATGATATATTTTTAATTAGTTTATCTATAATCATAGACCAAGAACAGAAACCAAATGCAAAGCATCCAGCCTAAAAATCCTGTTTGTAGAAGAAATTAAGCTTACATTGAGGGGTTTCTAATATTTATAGCTGTAGCATAGACTTTCTAAAGACTTCATATCATTGGACATTCAATAGGTAATAGAAGAGTATAGAGATATTCTTGAAGAAGGAATGCAGGAGTTGATAAGAGAATGTAAGAGAAATGAAATGACCATTTTGTTCTGGGGAAGAGAACAAAGTTCTGAGGTACAAATGATTACTACATTTTGATTGTGTTTGGTATTAAAATTATTATTATTATTATTATTATTATTATTATTATTATTATTATTAATTAGATTTGTATGCTGCCCCTCTCTGACTGGCAATCTTTCAAGAATTTGCTATTATGCCCTACAATACAAATACAGTTGTATTTGTGGAATCTCTTTCCTGACCTGATCTACTTCAAAGGGCTGGCATCAATCCTGCCCAAGTAAGAGAAGCTACAAAAAAGAGACAATAAGCAAAGAATTGGTTAAATAGACCACAATTATTCTGTCCTTCTCAAACTTGAATCTGCCTTGTTTCTATCTTCATCATCAAAGAATATAGAAATAATGACAGTATGATATGTATATGTGTAAATGTTTTTAGAGATTTGACTTTTTTTTAGAGGCAGTTGCAAAAAGAATATTTTTGAAAACATTCAGTTACTTTACTATAAATGATATCTACTGTATACCATTCTCTACCCTCTCATTAACTCAGAGTTCTATTTCTGTAAATAAAGTTACAGTTTGTCCATTACACTAGTACTTGGTACATTATTATTTTATATAAAGTAATAGGATCAAATTATTATTCAGGTTTTTTTATGTTGCTTTGAAGTACAGGAATAAATGATTGTTTGTGTAAGAAAGTGAATTTGAAAATGATACAAGCTAGATGACAGTCATTACTGTTTATAGGATAACAGCCATTAGAGGGATACATCTGTTATTCATCAGTAAGCAGTAGAATAATAGTGACAGCCAGATGAGAGGTAGATAGTTGGCATTTGTGTCTGTGCAGAGTCCCATTTGTAGGGCAGCATTAAAAGAAAAGGTGAAATATAAAGATTGTGAGAGGCATGGAAAATGTTTGTGTTAATTGTCTAATAGGGTTTGGAAATTGGGACTAAACAGAATTTAGAAAACTCACAATATGTAGCGTCAGACTAGCGGGCACCTTAAGAAGACACTTCTCTGTTTTATTTCAAAATTATATCTGTGGATTGAATAGACTTTAGATGTTATGTTAGCCTAAACATAATCCCCATCTTCAGTAATTGTTATCTTTGCTGGCCAGGGTTGACAAGAATTAAAATTCAGCAATCTCTGAGAAGTTTCATTTATTCCACATATTTTTAGATGGCTTAGGGATATATATATATTTCTGAATGACCTTGTGTTAAAATCTAAAATCTTACACTTTCCAGAGTAGATCCCTGCTTTCTGTCAGAGTTACATGTTTTAATTCTATGCTTCTACAAAATATGGCACCTCTTTATAAACGTGTCCTGTTGAAGAAGTTCTAAAAGAGGTTGTTCAAAAGGACTAATGGGGCTAATATAGTTCATGATTGGTTTGAAATATATCTTTTCCATTTTTATAGGTCCTCTTGAGTCCTACTTTGAACATCTAATATGGTCTGAAGTAAACGAACGCTAAACATCATGGTCTGTGCTGATAATATCACACCAACTCTGGAAATCCACTGAAACCTGGAGCCAGAGGACAAAGGTCCAGGTGAGTCCTGTTTTTAGTATATTGTGGTGTTTCACAAAGAGCTTACTATGGCTTTAGCTGTAAGAAAAATATAATTTTGCAAAACCTCACAATATACTAAAACATTCTAAACGTAACACACTCAAAATGTGCTTCCAATCCCACATTTTGTTAATTCTCCCGACTCTGCATAGGGTGACTGTTTGCTCCAGTGGACTTCCATAGTTGTTGTGACATCATCAGAATGGCGTAAGTAACATTTTTGACAAAACGTTTCTATGGATCCTACAGTTAACTGTGTCTTAGAATGTCTTTCCTAACAGCAAGAGCTTTTAACCCCAAGAAAGGGATTAACAAAATTCATTTGGGTTTACACTGGTCCAGTTTGAATAAACATGTCAGAGTTTAATCAGCGGTGTAACTTCAACACCTTCCCTATTTGTGAATAATCAAGCTGGAGGTTATCAAATTTCCTGGAAAACTATTGTTCCACATTTAAAGAAAAAGACAGATTATGATATTGGTATTTTAAGATACAGTGGTCCCTCGATTATCGCGAGGGTTCCGTTCCAGGACCCCTCGCGATAATCGATTTTTCGCGAAGTAGCGGCGCGGAAGTAAAAACATCATCTGCGCATGCGCGCCATTTTTTTTCATGCAGATGGTGGGGTTTGCGTGTGGGAGGTGGGGAAGACCCTGGGAAGGTTCCTTCGGCCGCCTAGCAGCTGATCTGCTCGGTAGCGCAGCAGCAGCGAGGAACCGAAGATTGGAGTTTCCCAGCCGCCCACGCAAAGGGGAAACCCCATCTTCGGCTCCTTGCGCTACCGAGCAGATCAGCTGCTAGGCGGCCGAAGGAACCTTCCCTGGGTCTTCCCCGCGGCCTCGGATCCTCGCTGATGCCCGCCCGCCATTTGCCGCTCGCCTCGTTCGCTCGCCTCGTTCGCCGCTCGCCTCGTTCCCCCGCCTTGTTCACCCCCCCCGCTCCGTTCGCCCGCCTCGTTCACCCCCCGCTCGCCTCGTTCGCCCGCCTCGTTCGCCGCTCGCCTCGTTCACCCCCCCCCCGCTCGCCTCGTTCGCCCGCCTCGTTCGCCGCTCGCCTCGTTCACCCCCCCGCTTGCCTCGTTCGCCCGCCTCGTTCGCCCCGCCTCGTTCACCCCCCGCTCGCCTCGTTCGCTCGCCCCGCCTCGTTCGCTCGCCCCGTTCACCTGCCGCTGTCGGGACACCCCCCACCCCAGTACTTTGAATCCCGCTGCTTCTGCTGGATACGGGCGATGGGGGGGGCGAGCTGCCACAGCCCTGGCTTCCGCGCCGCTGGTCCCACCCACCGCCCGTATCCAGCAGAAGCGGCGGGATTCAAAGTGCTGCAGTGGGGGGGGCTGTCGGGACAAGGAGCGAGGGGGCTGCGAAGGGGCGCACGCGGCAGAGCTCCGGCGGAGGAGAGGTGGCGGGGAGAAGCTCTCTCTCCCTCCCCCCCCGGAAAAAAGAAAGCAGCCCCAGCCAAAGACGCCCAGCGAGAAAGAGGCCTCCGAGCCGGACTTGTTGCTTCTGCCTGCCAAGAGAGCCGGGCGTGGACAGCAGCCGAGAAAAGTCGGCGTGGAGGTCTCTTTCTCGCTGGGCGTCTTTGGCTGGGGCTGCTTTCTTTTTTCCGGGGGGGGAGGGAGAGAGAGCTTCTCCCCGCCACCTCTCCTCCGCCGGAGCTCTGCCGCGTGCGCCCCTTCGCAGCCCCCGTCTTCAATTCGCCGTCTCTCCCGGGCTCCCGATCCTGCTGGGCGGCGAGGAGACTCGGCGGGGAGCGCCCACGTCAGGGACCCAGAGCGTCCTTGTGGCCGCGCTCGCCATGCCGGTTTCCCCTCAGGAGACGCGCCTGAGTGGCGAATTGAAGACGGGCAGCTCGGCGGACTCCCTCATGGAGAGGAACCCTGGCGGGGCGGAGCCTCCCACGCGCTCCCGAGGCCGGCGTGCTTTTTAAATGTGACGCTTTCCTTTCCTGCATCAGCCAGCAAAGCCGGGCAGTCGACTTTGCTGGCTGGAGAAGCGAGCGATCTGGGGCTGCGTAGTTTTGCGCAGGGGGACAGGGCAGTCCCCGCCGCCTGTGTCAGCGGCGAGGTGTGCTCGCCTTGTGCCGTGGGGGGGAGGCGATGGAGGTCAGGGGTTTTCAAGCAGCCGCCTCCCCCCCCCACAGAGATACCAGAAGCCGGGGACGGCCGGCAGGGGCATGAAGGATCTCACCGCCGGCCTCGGGAGCGCGTGGGAGGCTCCGCCCCGCCAGGGTTCCTCTCCATGAGGGAGTCCGCCGAGCTGCCCGTCTTCAATTCGCCACTCAGGCGCGTCTCCTGAGGGGAAACCGGCATGGCGAGCGCGGCCACAAGGGCGCTCTGGGTCCCTGACGTGCGCGCTCCCCGCCGAGTCTCCTCGCCGCCCAGCAGGATCGAGCCCGGGTGAGACGGCGAATTGAAGACGGGCAGCTCGGCGGACTCCCTCATGGAGAGGAACCCTGGCGGGGCGGAGCCTCCCACGCGCTCCCGAGGCCGGCGTGCTTTTTAAATGTGACGCTTTCCTTTCCTGCATCAGCCAGCAAAGCCGGGCAGTCGGCTTTGCTGGCTGGAGAAGCGAGCGATCTGGGGCTGCGTAGTTTTGCGCAGGGGGACAGGGCAGTCCCCGCCGCCTGTGTCAGCGGCGAGGTGTGCTCGCCTTGTGCCGTGGGGGGGAGGCGATGGAGGTCAGGGGTTTTCAAGCAGCCGCCTCCCCCCCCCCACAGAGATACCAGAAGCCGGGGACGGCCGGCAGGGGCATGAAGGATCTCACCGCCGGCCTCGGGAGCACGTGGGAGGCTCCGCCCCGCCAGGGTTCCTCTCCATGAGGGAGTCCGCCGAGCTGCCCGTCTTCAATTCGCCACTCAGGCGCGTCTCCTGAGGGGAAACCGGCATGGCGAGCGCGGCCACAAGGGCGCTCTGGGTCCCTGACGTGCGCGCTCCCCGCCGAGTCTCCTCGCCGCCCAGCAGGATCGAGCCCGGGTGAGACGGCGAATTGAAGACGGGCAGCTCGGCGGACTCCCTCATGGAGAGGAACCCTGGCGGGGCGGAGCCTCCCACGCGCTCCCGAGGCCGGCGGGGAGATCCTTCATGCCCCTGCCGGCCGTCCCCGGCTTCTGGTAGAAGCCTTCTCTCTTTTTTTTCGTGCGCTTGGCGAGGAAAGGGGCGGGGCGGGCGGGGCCCTTTTGTGCCAGTCGGGGAGGCGGTGGCGGCTGCAGCAGAGGCGGGCGGGGGAGGCCGGCCCGCCGGAGGGGCGATGCGGGCGGCGGAGACAGGCGAGGTCCCGGACGTCCCCCGCCCACTTGGCCCCAGACCGGTGCAGCAGGAAAGGGACGGAGAAGGCTCACTGGCAGCCCTTGCCCATCGCCGCGCCTTCGCTTCCCCCCCCTCCCCTGCTGGATCCGGCAGCGTGCTGAGGGGAATTGCCGCGGACTGGAAAAACCGCCACCCTTCGCCGGGAGTGCCGTTCGTGGCTCTCTCGGGCAAGGACTGAAGGGAGGGTCCGTGCGCGGCCGGCTAGGTGGCGATGCCAAGGCGGCCCGGGGTTTTGGGGGGCTGTTTTTTTCCCCTTTCGGCGGCTTTGGGAAGAACCTTGCCGGGTGATGCGGCGCTGAAGGCAACGCCGCTCTGAGGAAACGGGGCTCTCTCCCGTGGCTCTCCGGTGTGTGTGCGCGCGTGCGGTTCTCCCGCTTCTGTGTGTCACCGGCTCTGCGCGCTTTCAGCGGGGGCTGCCCTGCGCTTCTTTTTGCTGCCCGAACGTCAGGAGTTCCCTCCGGCTCAGCGGGGGTTTTTTTTGTTTTGAAGGGGGGGGAGAGGCCGTGGGGCAGATGGGCAGTCAAAAAGGGCGGGGGAAGAAGGGTGCAGCGGTGAGGCGAAGGCAAGGGGCGCACGGCCGACCGGCTCCAAGGCGAGCGGCCGGAGCTGCGCCCTCCGTCGCCCACCTCCTTTCAGGCAGCTCCCCGCACGCCCCTCGCCTTCTGCCGATGCTCAGCTGCAAGCGGCCAGTGAGGCAGACCGGCTCCGAGGCGAGCGGCCGGAGTTGCGCCCTCCTTCGCCCGCCAGGTGAGGCGAAGGCGAGGGGCGCGCGGCTGCAGCGAGGAGCCGAAGATCCCGGCGGCGAAGACCCAGGGAAGGTTCCTTCGTCCGCCTAGCAGCTGATCTGCTCGGCAGCGCAGCACCAGCGAGGAGCCGAAGATCTTCGGCTCCTCGCTGCTGCTGCGCTGCCGAGCAGATCAGCTGCTAGGCGGCCGCTCGAGAGCAAGAGGGGGAGAGATAGAGAAAGAGAGAGAAGGAAAGAAAGAGATGAGAGAGGGAGGAAGAGAGTGTGAGAGAGGAAGAAGCAACATAGAGAAAGAGGGGGAAGACCCAGGGAAGCCTCTGCCCGGCGGGGAAACTCCACCATCTACGCATGTGTGGAAGGGCACGCATGCGCAGATGGTGGAGTTTACTTCCGGGTTGAAAACTCGCGAAATAGCCCTTTCGCGATACTTGAAGACGCGAAACTCGAGGGATCACTGTAATCCCATTAATATCCAGAGGTGGAGTGATGGTGGGAGGCACCAGTAAGGAACGAAATAGTCATAGTATTGCAGTTATGCAAAACTCATTTTTATATCCATTGGCAGCATTCAGATATAAAAGGTGGGGATGTGTTGTAAAGTTAACATGTTTTTATTATTTTGGCTAGATCTGGAACCAGTGGCTGATCTAATGCCTTTGTTTGATTGCAGGTAATCATTGTTTATCAGTCTAGTGAAGAAGAGTGAGGGGGGATATTATACTTAATAATAGGTTTCCAGATTTGCTTTCTCAGTAAAGAAAACTCTGTGTATGAATAAAAATGTTACTAAACCCAGGAATTATCACCCAATTACTGTAAACTATCTTATAAAGCTTCATTCTTGTGCATAAACTATCTTCATGACAGACAATCATGAAGTTTACAGTAAATAAAATGCACATCAAACCAGACAGTAGACGTAAACAGTGTGCTCCCTTTATTCATATTTAAAAGACAAAGAGCCTCAATTTATTCTAAATCTGGATTCAGAAAAATACAATAATTAACTTAGTAAATATTTTCAGTACTCTGTTAATTTTCACTCTTTCCTTAGTCTTAATTTTTGTCTCACATAAAGATCTTTTTTTATTAGTGGAATTACTTTGAAATGTTAGAAAACAAGTCGTTCATAACATACGGCTGGTTGCTTTGTCAAAGTTATGACAGACACCAAAAAAAGGTAGCCATGACCTGAAATTGAAGTTCCAATGGCGAATCCCTCCTTAGTTGTGTTTTGGGCACTTGGCAACTGGCCCACATTTGATTAATTGTGGGCTCAATTATGATTGTAAATCAAGGACTATCTGTATTATGATAATTGGATGATATCCTTAATTCTAAAATACATAATTTCCTAAATATGCAAGAAAAAAAGCTATAAAATTAATCATGGTTTTTCTTCTATGAAAGTACAAATAAATTTGAAAAACACTTTTGAGGTGACTTGCATTCTACACCTCATTTCAGTTTATCATTTCATGATAGAACAGATAACATTCTACTTAAGCATGTTGTACCATTTGAAAACACATGGCGTTTTTTAGGATTATTCAATTTTATCAGTGGAATGTTATAGCAACATTATTAATGTTATTAATGCAATAACATTAACTTTCTGTAACATTTTGATATTGACAGGCATGATTTTTGGTATTTGGGAATTACAAAGGAATAATGAATACATTATGTGTGAAAATACCATTCCTAAACCAAGATGATTTAATGTTGCCAATCTTTTTACTTTATTCCCATAGTGTAGGAGTGTCAAATTCAAGGCCTGGGGGCCATATCGGGCCCATGGGGTGCTTAGATCTCGCCTAAAGGGCCTCCCTGGAAACAACAGAGGATCAGCCCGCAGTGCCTCTGCTGGCAAAAATGGAACTCAGGAGGGCTGCATATGAGCTCTGTTTTCTCTGGCAGAGGGTTACAGGAGACCATTACACCTGAAAATGGAGCTTGTGAAGGCCTCGGGCAATGCTCTCAAGCTCCATTTACATTGGCAGAGGTTACAGCTGAAAACGGAGCTTGGGAGCCCATTTTTGTTGGCAGCGTGCTTGGGCCATCACAGGTGCCCCCAACATGAGTGATACCAACCTGGTCATGCCCATGTATGCTCCGGCCCCCCAAGGTCAAGCAACCCTGATATAGTCCTCAATGAAATCAAGTTTGGCACCCCTGCTGTATTGCAATTCTTGGACTTTGATAAGGAACGTTATCATTATTATAAAGATATAATAATGACTATTATAAGAATAATTCATTCAGAAGGCTGCATTAAATATGTAAGTTTTTAACGTAACTGTTTCAGTACAATGTTTATGCAGCATGTAAATGTTTAAATGCAGAATATCAGTTGATGACATTTCAAAACAAAGTTACTTTGGGTGGGGGAGACAACACTTGTTTCACGCCTAATATTGATTATATTAATTATCTAGAGAAATGAAAGGATTTGTCAGAATTTAACAGTGCTATTTTTCCTCTTCCTGAATCTCTGCCACACCATTAAGCAGGATGCAGCATACAGCAGAATTGAATTGGATTTCCTCCACCAAGTTATCAATCTATAATTGGGAACCAAGGGACTGCTGCAATTTTTTTTCTGAAATAAAGATAGAATAATTATCAGAGCGACTCCTATTTAAAATTAAAATTCATATTGATACACTGAAAATATGAAGTAAATGTAACCTTTTGCACTTACTTAAATGTAACCTTAATTAATCATTTGCTTTATAAAAATAATATTGTCCTTCACTGAGCCCAGGGACTACTCTTTCTACATAATTCCATGTGTTTGTTTTAATTGTATTTTAGTACACATGCAATACTTTCCTCTTATGTTCAGCTCAGTAGTCACAAGAGAAACAGACACTTTAATCAATAGACTTGGCATTAATATCTTAACTTTATATTTCATGGAAGCTCTTTTGATATCAACTTTGTTGCTGTTGTTTTTCCAGCCAGCACCTGTTGTATTTTGGTTTCTAGTCTTACTTCATTGGTAAATCCAGAGTACTCAGTTTCTGAGTCTTCTTTGAGAGCTTCGGGAGTCTGATGTAAAAACAACAATGATAAAAACATGCACAGCTATTCCATCTTTTCTTCTTTAATGGCATTTACATGAAAGGAAAGAGATGAAAGACAGATGGGGCTGCGTCTAAAGATTGCAGATCTCATACTCTGCTGCCCATTAATATCTCTGTGTGAGACAGGTATGGAACTGTAGAATCATAATCTTTGAGGGAACTCCTATTACTTTTCTGAGTAATACTCTGGAGTTGAAATATGTTTTGTTGGCATAGTTCAGTTTTCCAGAAATGTAGTGTGGTGAGTAGCTTTGAGCTGCTCTAGAATTGATTATTTCTTTCTTTTAGCCAATGTACTCAAGGAGTGAATATTTTCTTTCCTAATAAACAACATGTCTGTGTTTCTGTGCTGCAGTTTTGCATTAAAATATTAAATCATGTACCAAAATAAAGGCAATTTGGAACAGTTATGATTTCCGAGATTAAGTTTTATTTCTGCTCCCCAATGGATCCTCTCAATTTTTTAAAAAAATGGGGTTTTGTTAACTTTTAGCACCCACAGAAATGTGAAGAAATTACCCTGTCACTGAGTGAAAAACGATTAGGATATATTAAATAAGGGATGCTTGCTACTCATACATAGTCCTCCAGGGATTGCTGTTCACACAAAATTATACTGGAGTTACGGAATAATGACCCAACTTTCAAAATATGAGTTTATGTCTACTTAGTGTAAAGTTCATATAAGTTCAATAATAGTTATTTCCAGCTAAATTTACTTCCAGACATATGTTCCTTTACTCAAATCATGCTGTTCACCAGGGCTCATTTGCCAATTTTACACTTGTTTGAATCACCTGAAAGGAATTATGAATATGCTTGAAAATAGAATACAGAGAGTTTTTGCAAGATTGGCTCACAGATGCTTGAACACACCTATACAAATATGGAAAGACACTTAGAGCAGATATGTCATTTATAAACTATTTGAAAACAATGCATAGGGTACAATATTCCAAATGTTCTTGTGCCCTTTATACTTGTGTTTGTTCTAACATCATATTTTTTCAACTCAACATTTATTAGATTGCAGTTTTTAGAAATTATGCTGTCACATGAAATTAACTGCTTTTTCAGTGCAATTTTTCCAACCTTTCTCTCCTGTAATTAGCCTTATTCTCAAGGATCATTACATAGTGTATGTGAGGAGAGGTGTTAGAAGAATTAAAATGGCTACCTCCAATTCTGCTAATAAAAGAGATAGATTGAAGCTTGAATGACCAGGAATGTACCATGCACTTTTTTTGCCGGATGCGGAGTAAGAATATGGAGACCAAGCTGGATTTAAAATGGGTCACTTTATTAATTTGCATAAAACTTAAATAATCAGTTAATTACCGTAAGCACACAAACAATTAACTTGAACCTGCAGAGGCCAACAAAAATCTTTTGGGGCAGAAATGATACAAAGTAACATTCCTTGGCAACTATAGGCGTAGCTCATACAAATCTAAATAATAAATAAATAAATAATAAATAAATAAATAAATAAATAAATAAATAAATAAATAAATAAATAAATAAATAAATAAAATCCGAGGAATATGACAACAAGAAGGTGGATGAAATTACCCAAATGGCACTAAAGGGAGATATTGTGGTTATGGGTGATTTCAACATGCCTGATGTTGACTGGAATATCCCCAGTGCCCTTACATGCAAAAGTAAGAATATAGTAGAGGCCTTTACAGGAGCAGCTCTGGCACAGCTGGTTAAGACACCAACTAGAGGGGAGAATATTCTAGATTTAGTTTTTACGAATGGGAATTGGGTTTCAGAGGTCAAGGTGGGAGAAAATTTAGGTTGCAGTGACCATCTATGTTTGTGGTTTGATGTAAAAACTCATTGTGAGCAATCCTATAATGCAACCAAAGTATTGGATTTCAGAAAAACAAATTTTAATGCAATGGCGGAATATTTAGATAATGAATTAAAGGGGAGGGATAAAATGGCAGGAGCGAGAACCCAGTGGACTGTATTAAAAAAGGCCATCTTAAAAGCCACTGGACTGTATGTAAGGCAAATAACTAAAGGTAAAAGGAAGAAGAAACCGCTATGGTTTAGCAATGATGTAAGGGCTATAGTCAATGAAAAAAAGGCTGCCTATAGGAGGTATAAAGAGTCTGGAAGTATAACTGATAGGGAGGTGTATAAAATGAGACAGAAGGAGGCGAAACAGATAATATATGCTGCTAAAGCCTCAAAAGAGGAAGAAATTGCCAAATCTGTAAAGAAGGGGGATAAAACCTTCTTCAGATATATTAGTGATAAGAAGCAGAAAAACTGCGGCATCACGAAGCTTAGTACTGGGAATAATACATGCATTAATGGGAATAAGGAGATCGCTGACCATTTCAATAGCTACTTCTGTTCAGTTTTCTCAAAAGACACCTTACAAAATAATACTATAGAGGGATATAGCATTGCTTCCAGCTGTACGGATTCAGCTCCAGTGATCTTAGAAGCCGATGTCTTAGAAGAACTTGAACGATTAAAGATAAATAAGGCAATGGGTCCAGATGGCATCCACCCCAGAGTTCTTAAAGAACTCAGATCTGTCATTGCTACCCCCCTGACTGATTTGTTTAACCAATCCTTGTTAACAGGAGAAGTTCCTGAGGATTGGAGAATGGCCAGTGTTGTGCCTATCCACAAGAAGGGCAGTAGAGAAGAAGCTGGTAACTACAGGCCAGTTAGCTTGACATCAGTGGTAGTTAAAATGATGGAGACTCTACTCAAAAAGAGGATAAATCAGCACCTAAAAAACAATAACTTATTGGACCCAAATCAGCATGGCTTTACTGAAGGCAAATCATGTCAGACTAATCTCATTGATTTCTTTGACTATGTCACAAAGGTGTTGGATGAAGGTGGTGCCGTGGATATTGCCTACCTCGACTTCAGCAAAGCCTTTGATACGGTTCCACATAAAGAGCTGATAGATAAATTAGTGAAGATTGGACTTAATCCCTGGATAGTTCAATGGATTTGCAGCTGGCTGAAGCATAGACATCAGAGAGTTATTGTTAACGGTGAGTATTCTGAGCAGAGTCAGGTTACAAGCGGTGTGCCATAAGGGTCTGTTCTGGGTCCTATTCTTTTTAATATGTTTGTGAGTGACATAGGGGAAGGTTTGGTAGGGAAGGTTTGCCTATTTGCCGATGACTCTAAAGTGTGCAATAGGGTTGATATTCCTGGAGGCGTCTGTAATATGGTAAATGATTTAGCTTTACTAGATAAATGGTCAAAGCAATGGAAACTGCAGTTTAATGTTTCCAAATGTAAAATAATGCACTTGGGGAAAAGGAATCCTCAATCTGAGTATTGTATTGGCAGTTCTGTGTTAGCAAATACTTCAGAAGAAAAGGATTTAGGGGTAGTGATTTCTGACAGTCTCAAAATGGGTGAACAGTGCAGTCAGGCGGTAGGGAAAGCAAGTAGGATGCTTGGCTGCATAGCTAGAGGTATAACAAGCAGGAAGAGGGAGATTATGATCCCGCTATATAGAATGCTGGTGAGACCACATTTGGAATACTGTGTTCAGTTCTGGAGACCTCACCTACAAAAAGATATTGACAAAATTGAACGGGTCCAAAGACGGGCTACAAGAATGGTGGAAGGTCTTAAGCATAAAACGTATCAGGAAAGACTTAATGAACTCAATCTGTATAGTCTGGAGCAGTGTTTCCCAACCGGTGTGCCGCGGCACACTAGTGTGCCGCGAGACACAGCCAGGTGTGCCGCCAAGCTCCTAGGGAAAAAGGAGAGCTTAAGGAGAGCCCTGCCCAGCTGGAGATTCCCTGGCAGCACCAGGTAGAAGCCGGCAAGGCAGCACCCTTTTCCAGTGCCGCGCAAGGAGCTGGGCGTTGGAGTTTGGGGTGGGGAGCGATGAAAGTGCGGAGGCCGGCGCCGCAGCTGCCCCCACCCCCCAGTGCCTCCGTTCCCCTCGCGCCCCTGGCTTCTCGCCGCTGACGCCCCGCCCACCCTCCTGCTCGATCTGCCCCTTTCTCCAGCTCCTCCGGCGAGCGCTCGGAGAAACCTTCTCACAGCGGAGGTCGGAGAAGGTTCTTTGGAACGTTGGGGGTGCGTGCGCGCGCGCGCCCTATCCCCCAGCCAGTCTACCCCGGAAAAGCTTTGCCGGCCTCCGCAGAGAAGGAAGAGAGAGAACAAGAGAGAGAAAGAAAGGAAGAGAGAGAAAGAGATAGCAAGAGAGACAGAATGAGAGAGAGAGAGAGAAAGAGAAAGAAAGAGACAGCAAGAGGGGGAAGGAGGGAGAGAGAGAGCCAAAGAGAGAGGAAGGAAGGAAGAGAGAAAGAAAGAGATAGCAAGAGAGACAGAATGAGAGAGAGAGAGAGAAAGAGAAAGAAAGAAAGAGACAGCAAGAGGGGGAAGGAGGGAGAGAGAAAGAGCAAAAGGGAGAGGAAGGAAGAGAGAAAGAAAGAGATAGCAAGAGAGACAGAATGAGAGAGAGAAAGAAAGGAAAAAAAGAAAGAAAGACAGCAAGAGGGGGGAAGGAGGGAGAGAGAAAGAGCAAAAGAGAGAGGAAGGAAGGGAGAAAGAAAGGGATGGCGAGAGAGAGAAAGAGGGAGGGAGAGAAAGAGGGAGGGAGAGAGAAATAGAGCGAAAGGGAGAAAGAGATATTTTTTTTGTCCAAACTTTTTTGCGCCCGACCCCTCAATGTTCCCCAGGATTTTGAAAATGTGAATAATGTGCCGCGGCTCAAAAAAGTTTGGGAAACACTGGTCTGGAGGACAGAAGGAAAAGGGGGGACATGATCGAAACATTTAAATATATTAAAGGGTTAAATAAGGTCCAGGAGGGAAGTGTTTTTAATAGGAAAGTGAACACAAGAACAAGGGGACACAATCTGAAGTTAGTTGGGGGAAGGCCTTCGGTCTTCTCAGAGGCTAAAGGCACCCCCAACTGAGCGCAAAGGGCTTCGAAGTCCCGCATTAGAGCAAAGCATTGCTCTGAACGCACAGGCCCCGCCATCAAGAAATCATCAAGGTAGTGAACGACCGAGCCCAGACCACTGCGCCTCCTGAGCGCCCACTCCAAGAAGGTGCTAAAGCTCTCAAAAAGAGAGCATGAGACAGAGCAACCCATGGGTAAAGCCCTGTCCACATAAAAACCACCTTCGAAATGGAAGCCCAACAGCTCGAAGTCGTCTGGGTGTATGGGGAGGAGCCAGAATGCCGACTTAATGTTGCATTTACCCAGAAGGGCTCCAACCCCACACTTCCTAACCATGGCCACGGCCGCATCAAAGGATGTGTACCGGACTGAACAAAGCTCGTCAGGAATGAAATCATTCACTGACTCCCCTTTAGGAAAAGACAAGTGGTGAATCAACCTAAATTCACCTCTCGCCTTTTTGGGGACCACCCCCAAAGGGGACACTCTAAGATTCGGGAAGGGCGGCTCCGGGAAAGGCCCGAGGACCCTGCCCTCGGCCACCTCCTTCTGAATCTTTTCCCTAACGGTGTCTTCATGTCCCACAACCGATCTAAGGTTGTCGGACATGAAGGCCTTCCTAACCCCCATGTGAGGGATCCTGAATCCCTTGGAGAAACCTAGCAAGTGAGCAGCCACTCTCGAGCGAGGGTGGTAGTCAACCAACCAACCCTCAAGTGCTTTTAAATTAATTGGGCTGGGCCCCTTTTCCCCCAGTAGGTGGGGGAGGTTTTGCTGGACCCCCACCCTTCTTTTCCACCCCCTTCTTGGGGCGGGGGCACACGGAAGAGGCATGGGTCCCCCCACAATTCCCGCATGCATGTTTGTACTTGCAAAAGGGACAAAAACACGCCCCTTTAGCAGCAAACTCATGACACGTAGGGGAGGCTCCCTTCCCCGCTCCCCCCGCAGCCGCCTTGGCTGGTGTGGAAGCCGCGGGCTCCTCCTCCATAAAATGACTGCTATCGGTCCTATTGCACCCTTCCTTGCCGGACATATATGTGGCCTGGAACCATATGTCCGGCACCACCATATCCCAGGGCAGGGAGGGGTTGTGAGCCAGCCGCATTCGAAAACCTTTGTCGTAATGCCGCCAGATGGTACCTTTATACTCAAAATGAGCCCTAGCAATTAGGTCAATATATTTGAGCATGGAAGCGGCCCTAGCCGGCTGCCTTTGAATCACAACTGATGCGTAAGTCAGGAAAGCGTACAGCCATGAGCTGAAACACTTTGTGACTTTGGTCTTTTTAGGTTTTTCCCCGGGCACTACATCCTTGTCCTGCTTGGGGACCTCTCTGTTCAATAGGGAGAAGAGGTCCACATACTCCCCCCTCCAAATCGCCTCCTTCACCGACGGGTGGAGGTGGAACCCCAGCGGAGTGGCTGGTAGCCCACATGGGATGGCCCCAGCCTTGATGCTGGTGAACGGGTCCCACACGGTGGAGGCCCCCGTTCCCAACACCCCTAGCCCCGGTGGGTACACCAAAGGGGGCGGGGGCATAATAGCGGACACTGGAGGGGTCCAACCCCCCACCCCAGGCCCCGGTGGAAAAACTACCCCCGGTGCCACTGCTGGCGGAGCCGGCGGGGACCAAACCTGGCCGCATGTACCTGACAGGGGCCCCATAAAACTAGCCCCACTCCTGAAACCCGGTGGGTTAAGCCCTGAACCGGGTAAGGGAAGGAGAGAAGTGGAGGACATGTGTGGTGCAGCCTCACCTGTCCCGTATGGGGTTGAAGACATCCACGGGGGGCCCATCCGTGCAGGGCCCTGCAACGCCGCCATCTGCCCCGACTGGGCCATCTGCCCGGTCTGGGCCATCTGCCTGGCCTGGGCTACCTCCTCCTCCGGATCTCTTCCCCAGGCCGCCGATGCAGGCAGGGGGGGGCCCGCCCGGGCCCGATCCGGACCGCCAATGCTCCAACTCGTCCAACCTCTCCAGGACCCTGGCCCAAGAAAGAGAGGAGAAACATTGGGGTGAGGGGCTGTGGGTATAAACCCCACCACCCCCCTTTGGTGGGACCACCCCAGGGGGCCCCTCCATGCTAGCCCGAGCCCGGGCTGAAGGCCTCAGAGCCCTCCTAGGCCGCACTGCTGGTTGGGCTGGGGGGGCCCGAGCTTGCCTCTTCTTTGGGGCCATGCCTTGGTGCTACCCCTACCCAGAAAAAAAAGAAGGCCGACCAACGAGCCCACAGGCCCTACCAGGGGAGGCCCAACGGCAGGCAAACCCCCAAAGCGGTGCAGTGAAAACCCCACCGCCTTGTCCACCCCACTGGGCCAAAGTGAAGGCCCCACCCGTGGCGAATGAAATGAGGGGAAATTGGTGTGCTGAATGTGGCTTTATCCCCAGCCACAACCCCTTGCCAAGGAGAGCCCCCACCCCACTCCGCCAAAACTGGCGCCCCCCACGACCCCCGATCCCGGGAGAAAACTGGAGCAGGCAAACCGCAGGCGAAGACCAGCCGATGCTGGCTCCGCAGAGAAGAAGCGGCTCCCGCCGCACTGAAAAGGCCTTTTCGCCGAACTCAGGAGGCCACAAAATGGCGGACCCGACACGAGGCCGTCCAAAATGGCCGCCGAGAGAGCAGGCACCCAGCCGAGTGTCTGCTCTGCTGCAAAGGTCTGGGCGAAAAGGCCGAGCCCGGGCCTGCACACCCTTAAATAGGGCCGGCAAGCCCCGCCCGGACCTGTCAGCAGTCAGGCCACGTCGGCCTAACTCTCGGCCGAAGTCTCGCTTTGCAAGACTTCGACCAAGACCCAAGATGGCGGCCGCCAGGAGTCTGGAGTCTGCCCGTCCCTCCTGCAAACGCCGCCGGCGAGTAAGTCCGCCGGCGCTATTTTTTTAAAAGTTATGTTTGGATCTTGCTTACAAGCTTTTCTCAGCCATCATGGGTAAATAGATATTTGATTTGATATAGTAGGACACTACTTGTATTCTTGGTTCAATTTATTATTCAGATATTAGAGCTTGGTTACATATTACACTGTTTGCTTGCGTAAATAAATAGACATTGTACTAATATATAATTTTCATTGTCCTTTTTATAGAATTTACAAAATGAAAGAAATAATGCCAGGGTTAGGCAGGGAAACAGTGGGGAGATATTTGATATCTGGCAGCAAAGTTTAAAAGTCCATGATAACTACAAAGCCAAAAAAAACCTTGGATGATATCTCAAGATGATACTCCAGCCACTGTGCAAGTAAAATAACTGAATAACAGAGTTAGAAGAGACCTTGGAGGTCTTCTAGTCCAATCTCCTGCTAAAGCAGGCGATCTATACTATTTCAGACAAGTGGTTGTCCAATCTCTTCTTTAAAACCTCCAGTGATGGAGCACCCACAACTTCTGAAGGCAAGCTAATTAATTGTTCTCACTGTCACAAAATTTATTCTTATTTCTAGGTAGGTCCTCTCCTTGATTAGTTTCCATCTATTGTTTCTTGTCTTGCCTTCAGGTGCTTTGGAAAATAGGTTGACCCTCTTTTTTGTGGCATTGCTATCACTGCTAATCCTTCTTTTATAAAGTTCAGAATCAAACAAATCTGAGTACCAGAAAAATATTATACAGTGTGGTCACAATGATCAAGATATAGCTTCTCAGAGCAGTTTTTAGTCAGGAGAGTGTTGTGGTTAGCTCTGGCCCAGCTCCTGCCCCAAGGACTGTGGATGTGGGGGAGACATCCACATGCTGCAGGCCTGTTTTGCCCCCCCCCCGGTGGAATCTGCTGATGAAGGCTCCTCTGACCAAGAAGACATGAGTGACAGGGAAGAGGAGAGTGTGGCAGACAGCTCAGAAGGAGATCAATTATCTAGCTCCTCCTTGGATTCAGAACAAGAGTTAATGATACAGCCACGCATGCGGAGAGCGATGCGTAGGCAGCAACAACTGAGAGATTATTATCAAAGAAAATGAGGCCACCTGTGGGTGGGTGGGGCTGTGGTGATTAGTGAGGCTGCTATAAATGTCAGCCTGTGGGTTTGGCCATTGTGGAGGATTATCTGATCATTGTGTTTTGTGACTGCTTTACTGACTTTGACCATTTGTGTGCTGATTTTTCCCTGCTTTGAAACTAAACCAGAGCAAAGTGTGTTTCACTTTGTGAAAGAAGAAGGACTGTGAATTGCCTCACAGCTGCAAGCTAAGTATCACAGAACTTATAAGGGACTTGTACAAATTACCAGTTTGTTTGGAGACAGTGCTCTTTGCTATACCAAAAGAGGGCTTAGGTTAAGTGAATTTTCATTATAAAGAACATTGTTTTGAATTTTCAAACGTGTGTGTGTGTGTCTGAAATTTTTACCTGTGAATTTTTGGGAGGAGTCTACCAGAGAGCCCGACAGAACAGAGAGTGAGTTTAAAAAGTGGGTATCTGAAAAAAAGAGATTCTGGATGCCAAACATGCCATTCCACTCCGAGTCTCCAAAGAGGGGTGGCATACAAATCTAATAAATAGTAATAATAATAATTGCGGTAAGAGAAGACTATTGTAAGTGGTCCATGTCCAGCTCAGCTAGTCATGGATTGTGAGGAAGAGGAGACGGAAGCTTACGAAAGGCGAGGAGGGTGGGGGCAATTCTTATCTCTGGGGGAGCTGGTTCCAGAGGGTTTATTCTCTAGTGGGAGAACTTTTTTACAGATTGTAGTTTGAAAGTGATGGTTGTGAGGCTGAGAAAAAAATTGTTAACTTACATGCTATACATTAGCAAAAGAATAATATGCAATATGTGTTGGCAAAAGAAAAGTTAATCAACTTTACTTCATTTACCAACATGTTACTTTAATTATGCTGGTAACAGACTGTGTACAGTGATGACAGCTTGCTGGGTAATTTAATAAGTCATACACTCTGCTTTTTTCAATTTCACATAATCTATTTTTCATGGTATATTGTACAAACACATACTAGTTGGATAACCCAGAATATCCTAGAATTTCAGAAAACCTCATTACAAACTTTTGGAACCATATCTTTATAAAACATTTATATCATATTCACTTTGTAAGCTCTAAAGTCATTTTTGTAATGAAATGTATTAAAATAAAATATTAACATTACTCACTGAACTCTGAATAAAATCAGTTTCCTTTAACAGCAGTGAACTGGATTAACAAAGGTGGATTAATAGCTTCTCCAAAGCATGCTTTTTTAAAAATGCAACAATAATCTCCATCCTTTCTGGTATTAAGTGCTTAATACATAGATATGAGTTAACAATTGATTCAGGAATTATTCTGAGGTACACTCTACTACTCCCATTTCATCCAATTATACTGAAATATTTAAGAAGATCCCATTCATCCGTAGAGTTGCTATAATTAAGAATTATATGGGCCTTGAATCATCATTCAGTTGTGTTAGTGGTTCAGATAAAACTCATTAAAGGAAGCTCAGGACCTCTTAGTGTAGTCTTTTTAATGTTTATTCCTGAGAGCTAAAATGTTTTCTTCCCTTAGAATTTCTCTTGCTTGTGTACTTTCCTTTTTTTTTAATGAAATTTGAATGACACTGGTTGAAAATTCTGCATTCATGTAGACACTTATAATCTTTGTACTTCTCTAGTTATAAATGATTCTGAAGGCTCGTTGTTTCTGTGAATGCACTTAAAGCAGGGGTGAAATGCTACCGGTTCAGGCGTACTGGTTGGGGGAGCCGATGGTGGTTTGGAGAACCAGTAGTGACTGCAGCACAAGGCTCTCCCTACCCACCCAGAAATCACCATTATTTTTAATCCTCTGCACATGCACAAAGTCTTCTGTGCAGGCCTAAAGGGTGAAGACTAGGGTGTGCAATTGGTAGGGCAATTTCGACTGAGGTGACATGGGTGGGTCTTGGTGTGGGATGAATTTGAATCTGTGACTCCTGAGGAAGTGGACAAGGCAATAGGATTGATGATTTCCTCCACTTATCTGTTGGACCTGTGCTCTTCCTGGCTGGTTTCGGCCAGCAGGGGATGACACGAGGCTGGCTCCAGGCTTTAGTTAATGCGTCCTTGTAGTGAGGGTTCCTTTCCACAGCCATTAAAGGAAGTGGTTTTGTGACCCTTTCTCAAGAAGCCTTCCTTGGACCCAGATGAATTAAAGAACTTTCATCTAGTCTCCAACCTACCCTTTGTAGGGAAGGTTGTTGAGAAAGTGTTGGCATTCCAGCTCCTATGGTTATTGGATCCCTTTCAATCTGGATCCCTTTCAATCTGGCTTCAGGCCTTGCTACAGCGTGGAAACTGCTTTATTTGTGCTGATGGATGATCTCCGATAAGCCCGAGATGGAGGTCATTCCTCAATCTTGATGCTACTTGACCTCTCAGCTGTTTTTGATACCATTGACCATGTATCCTTCTGGGATGACTAAGAGAATTGGGGTTAGATGGCACCGTGTTACGGTGGTTCTCCCCTTATCTCTCTGGGTCAATCTCAGTATTAGTAGGAAGACAGAGATCAACCCCTAGACCCCTTGTCTGGGGTGCCTCAGGGCTCGGTCCTCTCCCCCCCCTCTTATTTAATATCTACATGAAACCACTGGGTGAGATCATCCAACGATTTGGGGTAAGGTATCAGCAATACGCAGATAATGCCTAGTTATATATCTCCACTCCGCGTCAATTCAGTGAAGCAGTGGATGTGATGTGCCAGTGCCTTGAGGCAGTGAAGGACTGGATGGGAGTTAACAGTCTCAGACTCAACCCAGACAAGATCGAGTTGCTGTGGATATTGCCTCATAAAGACTATGTCAATTGTCCATCCTTGGCTCTTGGGGGGCGGGGGGTTTCAAAATTTGGATGTCCTCCTAGACTCACAGATAAAATTAGACCAACATTTCATAGCTATAGCTAAAGGGATTTTTGTACAAGTGCATCTTGTGCATTTACTATGACCTTACTTGGATTGAGAAGCATTCCTCACAGTCACCTTACGATTAGATTATTGCAACACGCTTTACATGGGGCTATCCTTGAAGAGTGTTCGGAGACTATAACTGGTCCAGAATGCAATTGCGCGAGTTGTTGTGCATGCATCCACATTACACCTATTCTCCATGAGCTGCACTGGCTCTCTATTGGTCTCCAGGCACAATTCAATGTATTGGTCATTATCTTTAAAGCCCTATATGGTTATCTTTGAGACTGCTTTCTGCCACACACAAGCCTTCTCTGTGGTGGCCCCGGCCCTCTGGAACCAACTCCCCCCAGAGATTAGAATTTCCCCCACCCTCCTTGCCTTTTGTAAGTTGCTTAAAACCCACCTCTGCCGCCAGGCATGGGGGAATTGAGATACCCTTTCCCCCTAGGCCTTTACAATTTTATGCATGGTATTTCTGTATGTATGTTTGGTTTTTATAATGATGGGTTTTTAACTGTTTTTAGTATTGGATTATTATTATATGCTGTTTTATTACTGTTGGTAGCCGCCCCGAGTCTGCGGAGAGGGGCGGCATACAAATCAAATCAAATCAAATCAAATAAATAAGTAAATAAGTAAATAAGTAAATAAGTATAAATAAATAATAAATAAATAAATAAATAAATAAATAAATAAATAAATAAATAAATAAATAAAAATAAACAAACAAACAAACTCCCAGCCACACAACTCCCACTGAGATCCCACAGGGTTGGTCTCCTCCAGGTCCCATCAGCTAAACTGTTGGCTGGTGGGCCCACAGGGGAGGGCCTTTTCTGTGGCTGCCCTGGATCTCTGGAACCAGTTATTTCCAGAAGTCAGGACTGCCCCCACCCTATTGGCTTTTTGAAAAGCTGTTAAGACTTGGTTTTCCTGGCAAGCCTGGGACTGTTGATCTCGTGGCTGTAATTGGCGAGATCCAGCCATGAAATGATATATATGGGTTTAAAAATGTGTAATGTTTTGGATGTTTTTAATATTTTATTCTGCTGTTAAGCTGCCCAGAGTCCTTTGGGAGTAGAGCAGCATATAAATTTAATAAAATAAATAAATAATAAAATGAATAAAATAAATAGGAAGGTAAGTAGATTTTACCACTGAGTTAAATATACAGAAAAACAAGTACCACAAACTGTCCAGTGAATTGAATATATCATAAAAGTCCTCATACTCATTGTTTAAAGTTTTTAATTATTCCTTTAGTCTTCTAAATTGTTTTATCAAGTTCACAATGATTTCTTGCTATAGCCTTTTTCAACATAATGTGTTGCTGGGTTCACACATTAGAATATAGTTTGTTTATCCATTGTTAGTTTAGTAAACCCAGTTGGCTGGGTTTTACATTATACTAAGCTGTAATCTTTGATATAGGTGCCATTGTGCCTAAAAGTCACAAAGTGCACCAAATTATGCCTTTGCATATTATGTAAATTCTAACTGCTTCTTTTTTTAAAATAATAATAATAATAATTATTATTATTATTTTTAAAAAAATTTTACAAATGTGACATACAAGACAAAAGAAAAAACATACATAAAAACATATACATACAACATTTGGGAAATAAAAGTTTCCCCACTTTTTTTGGGATGTTTGATCAGAGAATTACACTTCTTTTACATAATATTAATTTTTGAATTCTTTTATTTGACGTGTTGCTTTGCATAACTTTTTATTTATTTCTTTATTGTTCTTTTCTTTAGCCAATCATAAAATTTTGCCCATGTTTTATAGTAATCTGATTCTTCTTTTCCTCCAATTCTAAAATCCAACTGCTTCTGAGAGGCCTATAAAGAAACCTTTAAGACTTTTAAGATGAAATTAAAATTTTAACTATTCTATATATAAAGAATTTCAAAGTATTCAATCTTCTTTAAAATTCCAAAAGTCAGAATAATAAGAAGCTTGATCTGAGAATTTAGCTGTTTATATCTTTACATTAAGGTTTAGAAATTGCTAATGTTCACCTTTTTAATTTGAGAAAATTAAGATTTTTCACTATTTCCACTCCATTTTTCCCGCCAGAATTTATATTTGAATATTGAAATATTAAATATTTTAAAATAGAAAAAGATCTTGATTTTTTGAGAATCATAACCAGCGGCTCCATTTCTCAGAAACCTTTTACAGTCATCAACATCACATCACTTATTAATGTTGTGCTTCAGGCATCTCGGTAGAATTATTGCTGTGAGTCATATTTAACCTTTGTATGATTTCTTACAAGCAGAGGTACAGTTGAAATATTTCTCATCCTGAAGTACATTGTTTTTTTTATACTAGTAGCAATCTGACACTACTAGGTGAATTTATTGATTAAAGTACGTCATTCTTTGTTTCGTATTTGCCAATTTGTTATGGGTTTTAGTTTAATATCAGAATTGTTCCAGTGATGAAGAAGCAATAAACACAAAGCCAATTTTAAATGCAACTATGTATATAGAAGTAGCAGTATAGAAATAACAATACAGAAGTATAGAAGTAACAAGTCTGTATAGAGGATATGTTTTAGTATTTTGGTAAGAATAGTGAGTAATACAGAATAAAAAGTCTTATATAGCATTTGAAGTAATAAAAGTGTATCTAATTTTGACATCTCAAACTGTCTGGCTGCTACTTCTGAAATGTATTTTTTTCCCCACCTAGGAATTTCTAAGAATAAGTGTTATAAAAATTTCAGTCAGGTTATTTGTGAGTCAGATAATTGCATGAGTTGCTTGGCTTTCATCTAATGTTTTTTATATGAATGAACTAAGACTAAGATGTTTTATTAGTATTCAACTCAATCCAAGGTGGCACAGTGGGTAGAGTGGCACAGTGGGTAGAGTGCAGTAGTGCAGGCCACTAAAGCTGACTGTAGATCTGCAGGTCAGCAGTTCAAATCTCATCACTGGCTCAAGGTTGACTCAGCCTTCCATCCTTCCGAGGTGGGTAAAATGAGGACCCGGATTGTGGGGACAATATGCTGGCTCTGTTAAAAAGTGCTATTGCTAACGTGTTATAAGCTGCCCTGAGTCTAAGGAGAAAGGCGGCATAAAAAATTGAATAAATAAATCTATAAATCCATAATGTACCGAATTGATGCTTAATTCAAAATTCATTCAGCTCAGTAAAGACTTCCTTTGTATATTGAAAATATTATTAAACCTTCTCTTACTTTCAATGCTTTCTCTCCACCAATTTTTCATGCCTCTGCTTGTTACACTTCTTCAACTAAATTATGTTAGATGATTGTAGATGAATGTTTGAAGATGTTTAAAGATGTGGAGACATCAGCTCAGTTTTCTAACCAGAGATATTTAATTATATCCTCACCGGAAATAGGTGGGCAACTTCCCTTTATCAACTTTACTGAGTTTTGGTGATTGAGTTGTTCGACCAGAGATAGATTTGAAAAGGAATTAAAAGGAAAAGAAATAATGGAGGGAACAAAAAAATGAAAGTGAAGAGAGAGTAGATAAGAAAAGGACTAGATAATTAGGGGAAGAAGGAAGTTTCCTACAAGGGTGGATTCTACTTACTTTTCCTACAGTTTGCATTGCAACCGAAGTGCATATTTTGCGCGCACACATGCCTTCCAGGGAAATTAATAAAAAATTAGCTTTTGCCCATGCGCAGAAGCAAAATCAAAGATGGTGGCACCCATGGACTGGCACCGACAGAACCGGCTCCGTGATGTTACCACCGGTTTACTAACTGTTTTAAAGAACTGATTAGAACTGATAGAAACCCACCTCTGGCTTTCCTACCAATCTACTTGTTGAGTTCTGAGATTTGAGGCACATGTTGCTACTTCATCAGTTTATACTACTTCAGATTTATAAATAGTTAATGCATTTCATTCATTTGGAAACGCATCTCCTAGCCTGCTTTAAACTTCCCAATATTAGAATGCAAATTTGATTCAAGGCTATGCAGAAGTTTCTTAATTTCCTTTAAGATAGTTTCCACATGCACACACAGCACATGCTCATTGTACATTAATGAAAGAGGCTTCCTGGTGTAATGTGGCATAGCCACAATCTCATTTGCAGGAGACGCGGAGTAACGACACGGACACAAGAGCTGGATTTAAAACTGGGTCATTTTATTTAACATAAATTTGCATGATTTATTAATTAAATTAGCATAATTAGCATAATTAACTCTGACCCTAACAAGGACCCGCAGGGTCAAACAATTGCTTCCGGGGCGGAAAATGACGTAGAATAAACTTCCTGGGCAACTTATGGGCGTAGCTCCATGCTAATCCAGGTGAGGGACCCCTCCCTCACCTGAGACCTTGCCATGCACTTGCATGTGGGAGGTCCCGCCGGCTAACCCCTAGAAGGGGACTTAAATGTGCGGGACCCAAAGACAGGTTCCCCCCAACTGCTCAGGTTGCTTCCACCACAAGCTTGGAGAGAACCTGTCAATCATCCCCAAAGATGCCCAAAGGAGAACACGCAGTTGCTAAACCACCACCCAGTTTTCCGTCCCTAACCTGCCACGGAGCGGGGGTCAGATCTCTATCTTGGCCCCCCGACTCCCCCCTCTAACTGCACCAGCTCGCGCAGTGACCGCTGCAGGTCCTGTAAGAAGATGGTGTTCCCTTGCTCTGACAGGTGAACACCGTCAGCCCGGTAAAGCCATGGCTGATCTATGGTGATGTGGGAATGGGCCACTACAACCCAACCTAATTCCCTGACTGCCTTACCCAGGGCCTTAGTAGCTCCCCGTCTAACCCGGTGAATGGCCCTAAGGGAAATGGAGACCCACAAATGATCCCCGGGAGGATCTGAGACCACACCACTTGCGCGGTGGGCCACACAGTGCGAAGCCACCGCAGGCCTTCGCGAGCCTGGCAGATCAAGGACCGACCTCCAAGCATGCACCGGTCATTGCCACCGAGGAGCAAGACCAGCCACCTGGGCGCAGCCATGGGATGCCGTCCTCCCAGGACCATCTGGGCGCAGCAATGGGATGCCGCCCTCCCAGCACCACCTGGGCGCAGCAATGGAATGCCGCCGTCCCAGGACAACCTGGGCGCAGCAATAGGATGCCGCCCTCTCAGCACCTCCTGGGTGCAGCAATGGGAAGCCGCCCTCCCAGGACCACCCGGGCGCAGCAATGGGATGCCACCCTCCCAGGACCACCTGGGCGCAGCAATGGGATGCCGCCCTCCCCGGACCACCTGGGCGCAGCAATGGGATGCCGCCCTCCCAGCACTTCCTGGGCGCAGCAATGGGATGCCGCCCTCCCAGGACCACCTGGGCGCAGCAATGGGATGCCGCCCTCCCAGTACCTCCTGGGTGCAGCAATGGGATGCTGCCCTCCCAGGACCACCTGGGCGCAGCAATGGGATGCCGCCCTCCCAGCACCACCTGGGCGCAGCAATGGAATGCCGCCGTCCCAGGACAACCTGGGCGCAGCAATAGGATGCCGCCCTCTCAGCACCTCCTGGGTGCAGCAATGGGAAGCCGCCCTCCCAGGACCACCCGGGCGCAGCAATGGGATGCCACCCTCCCAGGACCACCTGGGCGCAGCAATGGGATGCCGCCCTCCCAGCACCATCTGGGCGCAGCAATGGGATGCCGCCCTCCCAGCAGTAGCGGTAGAAAAAACCTTTCCCCACCGCACACCTCCTCTCCCCAGCCAGCCGATGTTGACCCATCCGCCCAACGACAGTCGGGTCTCCCCCCGCGGCCCATTGTTGCTGAGCGGTCGGCCCCAAAATTGCGCTGTGACCCCAAAGCAACACCGCTGGTCTCGTACTGGCGGGGCTGAATAGAAGAGGGCCAAAAGAGGTGAACCTAGCCTAAAATCTAACCCCGGACCCTCAGTCAGCCGTTCGTATCCTAAACAGGCCACTGACCGCCAGCGGCCGATTTCCCGAATCCTCCGTATCGAGAAACCCCCAACTGCCGCACTAGTGGCGGCGCCGATACGGAACAATGCGTTCCACAGTCGGCGGGATCCATGCCTGGCACAGCCAGAACCCTGTACACTAGAACCCAGCTGACTAAATCAACAAACTGGAAGGCACGGAGCGACCTGTCAGCCTGCAAGGAGGCCATAGCCTCGCTGACCCACAGGGCCCAAAACATGACAGAAGCCGCTGCCCCAAAAGAGATGGGCCCCGTAGAGAGAGGCACACAGACTGTCCAAGCTTGATTAATAAGCGACAGCTGCTGCCCGTCAGAACCTGGCGACCATCCTAAGGGGTCCCCTGTCGCTCCCTCACCCAGCCTTCCCACACCTTCCAAATACGGAAGTCACCAGAAAGGTCCCCAAACCCCCTCGCCTTGTAGAGAAAGACGAGACCGGCCAACTTGGACCTGATTGTCCTAACTGAAAGGCCACGCTGCCTAAGCTGGACACAAAATTTCACCATATGTTCCACTGGGGCAGGCCAACTAGGGGGGTAACCCCTATCCTGCCTGAAATCCCAAACTTTGCACCTGCATGCTGCTAAGCCCTCGGGGTGCCTGGTGCCACAGAGAGGGCCATAGCCCCGCAGGCCTCTTCTCCCCACTGTGCGGGAGCCCGCCCATGCTCCAAAGGCGGTTGGGGAAAGCCTCTGGTGACGCTCGGGCCCACGGGGCCAGGGTCCGAAACCTGGACAACTGACCATGGGACAAGGCGTCAGCAACCCCGTTGTCTAACCCGGGGACATGTCTGTTGTGGTTCCGTCTGAGGCCCCTCAGGGAACGGCTGATCTTCTGTCGGTTTCCAGCTCAGAGGGAGAGGCTGAGGAACAGGAGGTGCAGGCAGACGAGGAGGAGGAATCCCAGGCTGAAGAAGAGGGAGGACAGCCAGAGTTCCCCCAGAGGGAGCTCTCCCCAGCAAGCAGCCTGGATTCCTTAGAGGAAAATGCACAAGCCATAATTGATCTGCGACAGAGAAGAGCTACTCAGAGAAGGGATCAATTGGCTAAGTACTTTCAGCATTAAAGAGGCAACAGCTGGGTTTGGGTGTGGTGCTCTTTGGAAAGGCTAAAAGGCAGACCCACCCTTCCTGGCTTGTGGAGTTTTATCTTTGAGAGTCTTGGGACCTGGCTGTGAACTTTGGCGTCTTGGAATCCTGGTTTGTGCCTTTGACTACTGAAACCTTGGGGTGGGTGTGCCAGCAAGAAGCTTGCTGTATTGTCTGGACATCAGGACTCTGCTGTAAAGTATTATAGTCTGTCTGTTGGGAAGAACAGGTTTTCCTCTGTGTTTATTTTTTCCAGCTATAAAATACTTTTGGCTTTTACCAGAGTGTCTGGCTGTTTTTTCCAGTTGGTGTTGAGGTCTGGGGGAACCCAGACAGAACACATGTCTAACCAAAATTAAGGCATTTAGGGACAACGACCTGTGCACAAAATGGCGGACAAGCCGCATGACCCTGTCGCTCTTAGAGGACAGGGCGTTCACAACATGGACAACCACTAGGTTGTCACACCAAATGCACAGTTTTGTCCCTAAACTACTCTCCCCAAAGCTCTAAGGCCACTACCAAGGGAAAGAGCTCTACAAAGGTCAAGTCCTTACCCAGGGGAGAGGCCCGCCACCCCGGAGGCCAAGTAGGCCAGCACACTGGTCACCTGACACAACCCTGAAGACACTAGTCCCCACAGCATCTGAACACAACTGCAACTCAGCTTCCAAAAGAAGCTCGTGCCTCGAAAATGACAAACCATTAAAGCGTTCTAAGAACTTCCGCCAGACGCCCAAGTCAGCCCTGACCCTGGCGCATAAGCGGGCACGATGATGGGGCAAACGGAGCCCCTTCATCGCACCGAACAACCCCCTAGAAAAAGCCCGGCCGGGAACAATAACCCGGCAGACAAAATTCAAAATCCCCTCTAATTCTTGCAGCTGCCGAAGGCGACCTTCCCGCAGCCCCCAACACTACATCAAGTTTACCCCGAATCTTGACTAACTTGTCCAGGGGCAATCTAGAAGATTGCTCCTCTGAGTCCAATTCAATACCAAGAAAGGTAATCTTGGTAGCAGGGCCCTCGGTCTTCCTGGGGGCTAAAGGCACCCCCAACTGAGCACAAAGGGCTTTGAAGTCCCGCATTAGAGCAAAGCATTGCTCTGAACGCACAGGCCCTGCCATCAAGAAATCAACAAGGTAGTGAACAACTGAACCCAGACCACTGCATCTCCTAAGCGCCCACCCTAAAAAGGTGCTAAAGCTCTCAAAAGGAGAGCACAAGACAGAGCAACCCATAGGCAATGCCCAGTCCCATAGAAACCACCTTCAAAGTGGAAGCCCAAGAGCTCGAAGCCATCTGGGTGAATGGGGAGGAGCAGGAATGCCGACGTAATGTCGCATTTACCCATAAGGGCTCCAACCCCACACTTCCTAACCATGGCCACGGCCGCATCAAAGGATGCGTACCGGACTGAACAAAGTTAGTCAGGAATGCAGACATTCACTAACTCCCCTGGGCAAAAGACAAATGGTGAATCAACCTAAATTCACCACTCGCCTTTCTCGGTGACCACCCCAAATGGGCACACCCTAATATTCGGGGAGGGCGGTACCAGGAAATGCCCCAGAACCCTGCCCTCCACCACCGCTTCATCAAATCTCTAACCATATCCTCATGCCCCGCAACCTATCCCGTTTGCCGGACATGAAGGCCCTCCTAACCCCATATAAGGGATCCTAAATCCCTCAAAGAATCGCTGCAGGAGAGCAGCCGCTCTCGATCGAGGGTGGTAGTTTATTCAACCAACCCTCTAGGACAGAAAGATTAATTGGGCCGAGCCCCTTTATCCCCAGCAGGTAGGGGCTGCTTAACCCCCCCGCCCCTGACACCCCAGGCCCCAACGGAAAAGCCGTCCCAGGGGCCTGAGCAGCCGTAGCCAGAGTTGGCGGGGACCACACCTGGTTACAGGTCCCCGCCGAAGACACTAAAATTAACCCCAGTCCCAAAAAACCCGGCAGGACAAAGGCCTGACCGGGTAGAGGGAGGAGCAGAGTGGATGGTGCATGTGCTGTACCCCCACCTGCCCGAAGAGGGTAGAAGACTCCCAGGGCAGCCCTGAGCCCCTCGGGTCAGGCAATGCCCCAATCGGGGTTCCCTCCCCCCCGAGCCTCATTTGGACTCGCCTAACCCGAGCCGAAGGCCCAAACGTCCCCCATGGACTTACCACTGGATGGGCCGGCGGAGCCAGACCCTTCCTCGCCTTACGGGCCATCAAAACTAAATAGTACCTTTGACCATATGAATTCACCTACCAGTAGTAGAACTTCAATGCTTTAATGGTATTAGTTGGTAATTTATTATTGTATTAACCATGATATGTGTGTCTTGTTTTAAACAGGGGGCCAGAGCCACAAGGGCCCCGGCCCAAATAATAACCGGGGACCCCTGCCTAAAAAGGCAGAAAAGTAGCAGAGGTGCTGCTACCTACCCAAGGGGAGCCCAAAACCGACCCACGTCGCCCTCCTCAAACCCGAGGAGCAGGGCCAGGCGCTTCACGGGCCCCCCTTTCGACGGTCCCACCGAACGGCCGGTAAGCACCGCCCCTCCCTTCCGGGGCCCAAAAGAGCATTCCGCCACTCGGTCCCGAGAAGGACTGGCTCCCGCATGCCGGCTGAGATCGTCCTGGGGCGGCCTTCCCAAGCCGCCAAGTCTTTAAGGGGGGAGGTGCGCGACCGATTACCCCCCCACACCCACACACAAAGAGCCCTCCACGGCACCCAGCGATCCTCCCCGGTCCCAAGGGGATTAGCTGCAAATGGGGGCCTCCCGCCGAACACCAGCCAAGCCCCACTGGCAGCAAACCGCAGGCCTTTAAACAGATGGGCTGGCGAGGGTCTTCCCGCCGGACCCAGGCCGCTCGCAACGAGCCGCAGCCACCACAAGCCTCCGACGAAGCTTCCAAAATTGCGGCCATCACCACGCGGCCGCCCAAAGGCTTCCCGAGAGCAGACACCCAGCCGAGTGTCTGCTCACAATGACGGTCCGGGCGAACAGGCTGAGCCCAGGCCTGCCCGCCCCTTTATAGGGCTGGCAGGCCCCACCCGGACACGTCATTGATCATGCCACCCTGGCCTGATCATCGGCCGAAATCTCGCGATCTCGCGAGATTTCGGCCGAGAAAACATGGCGGCTACGCCATGTGTCCTGTGTCTTCCCGAGCCCTCCCGCAAAAGGCGCCGGTGAGTGAGGTCCACCGCCGCTATTCTCACAGGTGATGCTGCTTATATTCTTCAGCTGAAGCTTGTCTCAGGATTCTTCCACCGCAGTCAAAACACTGAATGCATCCTGACTGCCAGCTTATTAAATTGGAATCAAATTTCTGCAAGCATTTGTAAATATTACACTTACATGGGGTGAAAACAGTATGCATAACTTTGTGTTCCACCAGACTATGTGCCAGATGTTAAGGTTGAATTCCAAAAGTAAGCAAGGTTGGAACTACTTTTGGAGCAGGAATTTATAGGATATATAATTAAAACCAGGCAAGACTTAAGATATCCTGTTCGCTTCTTAACTATCTGAGAAGTCAGAGGTCCCCCCTCCCCTCAAATATGAACTTCTTAACTCCATCTACTCTGAGAAGCTTTGAATGCAGCAAAAAGAATACTGGCATCCATACTGGAAACTTTCCCCCCCCAACTGTTTAAAAGTTTCCAATGTTCTATTCTATGAACAAACCCATTCATTCTATTATATTAGTAAATAAATATACTGAACATTCTCTGTCACATTTGTGATTTTCTTAACCAGGAAATAATTGAGAAAATGGTAGGCAGTGGAAAAACTACTTGAAATCTTATAAACATGGTAAAAATACAATGCTTACAATATTATCTGAGATTAAGAAAAAAAATAAGTGTATTATATTCCTCAATCGTCTCAAATTAATATACATACTACAGTAAATCTGTTTAGCCCAAGATGGATTCACTAAATAATACAAGATACAAAAGTCAGTTATATAATTATCTTGTATTTCCAAGACCTAGCTTTCTAAATAACATTGCTTCACATTTTGATTGAATACATTTTAAATTCATAGCAACTGTAGCCTGTGGTTTATGATGAACATTTTAGGCATTTAATCTTTATTGCATTTAATGTTTAGGGACAAAGTTTCCCAAAAGACCCTAGCAACTTGCCCTCACATTAAGATATGACTTGAAGCATAAGGGAAATGGATTTTCCAAGGAAAGTCCCATGGGTATGTTAAGTTCAGATGACCTTTGTAATTTGTGAGAATTTCATTCCAGCCTGAAACCAGGGATAACAAAATTTGAAACAATGAGAATTTGAGTGAGGTGAATGAGATTCCAAAGACTCTGGTCATTCTTCCATAGAGATTAACTGTACAATGTATTTCTCACCCTTTTTACTCAGTGCCAGTGTATAGTCTAGTAGAGTGTGTCCCAACCTTGGCAACTTGAAGATATCTGGACTTCAACTCCCAGAATTCCCCAGCCAACATTCGCTGGCTGGGGAATTCTGGGAGTTGAAGTCCAAATATCTTCAAGTTGCCAAGGTTGGGAAACACTGGTCTAGTATATAGTTAGTCCAGACATGAAGATCCATGTGAACTAGAGTAGTTTGCTCAATTAACAATGGAGGGAATCACTCCACCCAAACATGTATCTCATGCTGCTTACTTAGTCTTAGGGTAGACTTGCAACCATGATGCAGTCATTGTGGCAAGCTACCAGCAATATGGAAGGACAATGGCACTATTGAGAACCCTCTCCACCAAGATCATTGGGGGGGGGGGCATGTAGAGTGGAAAAAATCAGCATAAGTCATTTGCTCAAGGTCCCATTTGATGTGGCATTCATCTGTAAGACTGTATTTAAAGCTTTTGCTAGTCAGGATCTTACGAGAGTGGGCAAGAGGGCAAATGATAAAATGTGAATAATTATATTATTAAGTGAATGCCATCACTGATGTCAAACGTCAAAATCCACAAATATAATTGCAACATTTGAATAAAAATGCCATTGCCGATTAGTTTCCGGTCACAATTTGCCGATTAGTTTCCAGTCACAATTCAAAGTTCTGGTAATGACCTATGAAGCCCTTCATGGCATCCGACCAGAATACCTTCGGAACTGCCTTCTGCCGCATATATCCCAGCGATCAATTAGGTCCCACAGAGTTGGCCTTCTCTGGGTCCTGTCGACAAAACAATGCCACCTGGCAGGCCCCAGGGGAAGAGCCTTCTCTGTGGTGGACCCAGCCCTCTGGAACCAACTCCCCCCGGAGATTAGAACTAACCCCACCCTCCTTGCCTTTCGTAAGCTATTAAAGACCCTCCTATGTCATCGGGCATGGGGAAGCTGAGCCCCTGGGTTATATTATTTATGTATGGTATGAGTGTGTTGTATGGTTTTTAAATAATGGGTTTTAGACTTCTATTAATGTATTAGATTTGTTACATTGTTGTTATTGTTGTGAGCCGCCCCGAGTCTTTGGAGAGGGGCGGCATACAAATCTAATTAATAATAATAATAATAATAATAATAATAATAATAATAATAATAATAATAATATAATAATAATATATATTTGTCTTTTCTATGAATCCGTAGCTAATCCATTTTAATTATATCTTTGTTAGTTTTAAGTATTTGTCATTTCATTTATAAAAAGGCCATATGAACAGACAGACATGTTACGATTAATTGATATTTTAATAACTTTAGCAAGACAAAGAGCATTCTGTAAAAGATTAAATTGCGATAGCTTAAAATTAGAATTCAATTTAAAGGGGCAGACAATTGTAGATGTGATAAATGTAGCCCAATGCCTTTCCTTCTCAAGATTTATCAGTCTTGTTGAACTGGAGTTGTTACCTATAATCACAGAATGTTCCTACAGTCACCTATACTCCCAAATATTATTGCCCTTTGGTCACACATTTCCACAAGTAAACATTCTGTTTCAGAGAATTCAAAATATTTTAATGCTATAACCATAGTCATAACTTTGGGTCTTCTATAACTTTGAGTCTTCACATTTCTGCTAGAAAGAACAGGTTGTTATGACTAGCAGGAACTGAGATTGCAATTGTATACCTCCATCCATATATGTGTACTGTTAAATTGAGTAACTCATATTTCTGAGTAGACCTGTATAAGATTGCACTGATAATTGACAATTAAAAAAAAATCAACCTCTATTTGTGTTGATGTAGGCTTAAATGGCCTTATTTTATTGAAAGTAAGCATTAAAGACTTCATTATGTTCTTCCTTCCCCAAGAGTCAAGGAGTTTATTAAATTTGCCTCACTTGCTTATAATCTGTAAGAAAAAAAACCCTGTTTATATTATTTTTCTTGTGACATAAGTGAATAATGTATTGATGAGCTGGATCTCCGGCGGGAAATATTGCAAGCAAGGAGATCTATAAAAGGCACAGGTGAAAAAAATGATAAGATGAAGATGACAGCTGCAGTTACACAATTAAAGTCTCACTTCATGCATTTATATATCAATGTAATAAACATATATAAAGGAGTGGGCTTTAATCATGACCACCATCATCCCCTTTTAGATATTTTATTTATTTATTATTTATTACTTAGATTTGTATGCCGCCCCTCTCCGCATTACAACTTCAGCTATCCCTTTCCTATTGATCTTCCGCCTTATGATCACCAGTTGCCAAAATCTTCACACTTTGCCTATGAGCTGTTGTAAGTTTATTTCCAAAACAAAACAAAGTCAAAGCACTACTTTCAGTTCCTATTCCAGTTCAGTGCTCTATATTTTATAGTGCCTTTTAAAAAGTAAAGTTTTTCCCTGCTCAGTTGTGTTTGACTCTTGTGTTTGATGTTCCCCATCTCCTTTTCTTAGCCAAGGGAGCCAGCATTGTCCAAAGATGCTTCTTTGGTCACGTGCTGGCATGACTATATGCCAAGTTTGGTGGGAAAGTTGTTACCTTCCCACCAAAGTGGTACTTATTTATCTGCTTGAATTTGTATGCTTTCTAATGGCTAGGTTGTCAGGAGCTGCCTGGTTTATTATATCTTTCTCTTATAGTTCACTGAAACTACCAATTAGGGATATTTACAATATAGTACTAGCACGACTATGGGACATAAACAGTTAATGGTGCTTGTGTGATAGCCATGCTGGTTGCCCTTCTTTCCTCTAAGGCTAGACCTTGATGAACCACTGAGAGTATCTTTGGTTTGATACAGCAAAATCCATTAAAATTTTTAACAGCAATTATCTACAACAGGAAGGAAGGAACGAACGAACGAACGAAAGAAGGAAACATTAGAATTATCTTTAAAACTGATCATTCTTTTTTATTGTCCATTTCTTTTATTTCTTTTTTAATCATATCATTCTTGTTCCTATTATAGACAAATAGCAATGAATAATATATTCTGACATTTTCTTCTGTCACCTCAGAAACCTAATTGACAAAATAGAATTCTTGAAATAATTTATAATGAAAGAATGAAAGTAAGCTACAAATTTGATTACATAGCTGCAAATTTAATTTGCTCTCAACCTTTTAGAGCTCATTTTGTAGAAAATAAAACTTGATAGGTAGCATTGCTTCTGTAAGTAGAAGGAATTTGATACAGTTATTTCTCTTTTATTTCTTCTCCTACTCCCATACACACTTAAAAATTGTGTCAGGAAGAACTGTAGTGTTAGAACACATTTCCCAAAATCAAATCAATTGAATTTCCAGAAAGGCTTGTTTGATTATTGTGGAAGGTTTCAGTAGGAGAGAAAGGGAAGATAAAAGTTTTTAAAGTGAGCTGCTTCTACTTCAATGCAATCTTCTACTTTCCAGTCACCAAGTGGCATATCAAATATAGTGTTCCCTTGATTTTCGCGGGTTTGAACTTCGCGAAAAGTCTATACCACGTTTTTCAAAAATATTAATTAAAAAATACTTTGCGGTTTCCCCCCCTATACCACGGTTTTTCCCGCCCGATGACGTCATATGTCATCACCAAACTTTAGTCCGCCTTTAATAAATACTGTATTTTTTTAATAAACTTTAATAAATAAACATGGTGAGTAATAATCTAAATGGTTGCTAAGGGAATGGGAAATTGTAATTTAGGGGTTTAAAGTGTTACGGGAAGGCTTGTGATACTGTTCATAGCCAAAAATAGTGTATTTACTTCCGCATCTCTACTTCGCGGAAATTCAACTTTCGCAGCTGGTCTCGGAACACATCCGCCGCGAAAATATATTATTATATTCAACTGCTCAGGCAGAGCAAATCTCAGAGCATTTGGGAGGAATGAGCTGTAAAGATGAGAAGGAAAGGAATCCTTTTGCCAGCAGAATCCATTTTACCGAAGGAAGAACACTACAAAAGATTGACAATTATTTGGTGTTTAATGACTATATTTTGGAAAGAGTGAGGACCAGAGTGAGACAAATAGGGGATATACTTTTTCACACCCAACTATCAGAGGTGGGTTCCTACCTGTTCACCTGAACCAGCAGTGACCTGCTGGTGGCGTCATGATAATGACATCATGGAACTAGTTGGGTTGGTGCCGGTCTGTGGGTGCTGCCAACTTTTTAAAAACTTTTTAAATTTTTTTTTTAAATTTATATATTTTTTAATTAATTTCTTCTGACCATGCACAGAAGCTGAGCTTCCAGCACTGCACATGTGTCCCCATCTTGGGGGGGGGGGGGGTTTGGGGGGGGGGCAGGAGGTGTTATTTTTTTCCAGCACATCATTGGAAACTCAGCTAATTTTCAGCAATTTGTACCACTGGAATTCAGCTATGCAACCAAATAAGCTTCTAGGAGCAAATAATATACACATTTGATTGCAAGCATCCTATTTTCCCCCACTGCTGTATAGCATATGATTCTACAGTGACATTGTCCTGCCTTTATTTATATGATTCATATCTTATTTGGTAATACCTGCATGAGGTGTGCTACCAAGAATACTTTTAAAACCAAACTGAAATGTCCCTAAAATTCATTGTGATGATGCCTAAATATGGATTAATAAAGACGTTGTACAATAGTAGGGAAAAGATACGATACTCACTATGAAATATGTATAAGTAGTCCTCGATGTACGACCACAATTGAGCCCAACATTTCTTTTGCTAAGCAAAACAGTTGTTAAGTGAATATTGTACCATTTTACAACCTTTTTTGCCACAGTTCTTAAGTGAATCGCTGCAGTTATTAAATTAGTAACACAGTTGTTAAGTGAAGCTGGCTTCCCCATTGACTTTGCTTGTTAGAAGTCACAAAAGGTGATCACGTGATCCCAGGATACTGCAGTCATCATAAATGTGAGTAAGTTGCCAAGTGTCCAAATGTTGATTATATGACCATAGAGATATTTGTGATCCTAAGTATGAAAAACAGCCATAAATCACTTTTTTCAATGTCGTTATAAATCAAGGAATACCTGTATTTGCTGCTGTATTATTTGGTTCTGTGGTTGAAGTCCAGTAGTGCAACTGCTGAAAATTAGCAGAATTTTGTTGAGGTGGTTATGTCTAAAATTATTCTCAGAGGTTTCACTAGATCAGTAACTGCTGAATGACATAAATTACCATACATTATTGAGGGAGTATTTCTTTATAAGCGCTGGAACCACTTTATCATAATATACGTTCTGTAAGGTAAATATTTACCATAGAAAATTAAAGAAAAGTACTCTTATTTTCCCATCTATCCAACCTCTATTTCCTGCCCTCTTATTGATAATTGATGCACAGGCTTTTAGAGAACAGTTCAACATAGTCTGTTTAATACAAAAAAAGGCACCAATTGTTTTAAATACTCCTTTCAAAACAGTGGTAAAATGCCAGCATAAGTTAACATTACTTAACAAACATACATATTCATCAAAGAGTTTTCTTGTAAGGTATGTAAGCCAAGAAACATACGCCATGTGATAAGAAAAAGAAAGGTTTTATAGTTAAAACTAGATTATATCAACATTTACTAAATCTATCCCTTTGTATCACTGAAACCACCAGATGATGTATCAGATCCACTATTTCATACACTTCCTTTGTTCTTTAAATGTCTCACCTATCTCATTTTGGCCTTATCCAGCCACAATCTTCTCCAACTTCCTCTTTCTCTCAATCCATTTTTTCTAATTATTTCATACTGGCCATTCCCTTTTGTATTCAACCCAGGGGTGAAATGATCCCAGTTTGTGGGTCATCAGAGAACCGGTCGCAAAGGGAGTACGAAGCTCCATCCATCTGCCCAGACAGAGCCATTTGGGTTCTTTTACCCTCTGCGTATGCGCAAAGTGTTCTGTGCATGTGCAGAGGGTAGAAGAACCCAAATGGCTGCATCCGGGCAGGTGGGTGAAGCCTGATGCTCCCTTCACGATCGGCTCCCTGACAATCTACAGGCATGAGCATTTCAACCGTGATTCAACCAACATGCATTCAATGCTCATTTCCCCCCACATATGCTTCATATGTTTTTATTATCATTAAATCCATCTTTTGTTTGTTCTGGCAAATCCAATTCTCAGTTCCAAACAGCAAACTAGGCAGACCCACATTCTTCCAGTCAAAATATGTACAGTTATAGTATAAGAACTTTTATATGTTAGTTGCTTCTTTTTATAAATAACTTAATCTCATAAGTGCACTAGTGTTCCTTTCGTCCCCTGTCCAATTGTCTTTCCTTTATCTCATAAATCATATATATTTTCTTCCTTTCATATATCTTGTCCTCTATTTTTACATATTATCTTTATATATATTACTTCATGTCTATTCTCTTCCATATGTATTTTGTATTGGACAAATGAATAAATAAAAAAGAAAAAAAGAAAATTAACATTTGCACAAGTAATTCAAACATTTGAGAGAATTAAATCCATAGCCTTTTTTTCACTTTGCACCTACCTGGTGGCCCTTTTTTCATATTTCCCATTAGAGTGACTCCAAACCTTTCTGTAACCTAATTATTTTCAATTCTTCCAAGCAGCTTCCATCTGTCATTTCCTGACATCTACTTTCCATTCATTCTGTTTTTAACATTTTTATTTTCCCTTTCCACATTTGTTCTACTTACACTCTTTTATCATTGATGTATTCTATCAGTCTTTCATTCATGTATTCTATCGGCCCCGAGTCTACGGAGAGGGGGGCATACAAATCTAATAAATAAATAAATATTTTTTAAAATCTTGATAAACAAATTCGTCATGTTCTAGGCCACGGGGGTCAAGCTGCCTTCATGTGATGTTTTGTGATGTTTTTCACAAGTTGGGGTGGCCATGGCCTGTGCTTGATGCATCTGGGCTGCAGGCCACCAGTTTTACACCCCTGTTCTAGGCTAGAAATCATTCCTTTTCCTTGCCTGTATGAGGATATACAGTAGTTACATTTAAAGACAAGCTTGAGATAGAGTTTTTTCTAAATGGATGGGCACCAAGTTTTTGTGTAGTGTCTCATCTCACTGCAATCCATTTGTTCATGTTCAATATTGTGTTTCTTCCTTCCTTCCTTCCTTCCTTCCTTCCTTCCTTTCTTCCTTCCTTCCTTCCTTTCCTTATTCCTTCCTTCCTTCCATCTTTTTTGCACTCTTCAGTAGTTCCCTGTCCCCAAATTGGATCCTTTATCATTATTCACTAGAACGTAACATGCAACTATTAAAAAAATGTTGTTGGGCAAAAAGGTGAAGAACGTGTAAGAGTATGGATTCAGTACTGTACACTCTGTTTCATTGCTTTTACAGATACAGAAATAGAACTATTTCATATGGTACTCATGTATATTAAGAGGATGACACAGATCACGGTTTTAAAAAATGTGCAATAAAATATGCAACCCAGGATTCAATAAATAATTTCCTCAATTTTGTTTGAAAGGGTTTCTCTCTCCCCCCCCTCCCATTTTTGTTTTAGTTTCAGAGTATCCAGGCTTTTCTGGTCTTGTGGGTTGGGCTGTCAATTGTTTCTTAGCAACTGATGGTATATAGGATTGGGCTAACATGGCTGCTTTTAAGCAAAATTCTAGCACAATAATTCTTGATCATTTAAAAGCAATCAAATATAAGGCAAGCAGCAGTCATGATGTACATGTGAAATACATGTTTCCGGAAAGCGATACATACTACAAAATACCTGGACTTCTATCAAATCAGTAAGCTTGCGTTGGTCTCTCTTCCTTGTGAAACTTAATGTATTATTAAATATGGAATATGTATAGCCAGACTAGCAAGTTCCTCCACCAGAATTTTTCTCTCCTTGCTTTTTTCTAAATCGCCATTCCTTCTCTTCCTGTTTTTGCACCACATTTCGATGCTTATTTGGCACTCCTCTTTCATTTATTATTTTGATTTCTTGGCTGCCCTTCTCCATAGACTCAGGGTGGCTTACAAGACAAGAATAAGTACAAAATGGAACATGTAAGAAACCCAAAACATTAAAACTCTAATCTAAAAATCTAATCTAAAAACCCGTTATTAAAAACAATCATCCACCTTCACTCCATTGCAATCATTTGAAAAGTGTTTGGAAACTTCAGATCGTGCAGAATGCAGCTGCGAGAGCTATCATGGGCTTTCCTAAATATGCCCATGTCACACCAACACTCTGCAGTCTGTGTTGGTTGCCGATCGGTTTCCGGTCACAATTCAAAGTGTTGGTTTTTCACAAGTTGAAGCCCTATAAAGCCCTTCATGGCATCGGACCAGAATATCTCCGGGACCGCCTTCTGCCGCACAAATCCCAGCGGCCGGTTAGGTCCCACAGAGTTGGCCTTCTCCGGGCCCCGTCGACTAAACAATGGCGTCTGGTGGGACCCAGGGGAAGAGCATTCTCTGTGGCAGCCCCGACCCTCTGGAACCAACTCCCCCCCAGAGATCAGAGTTGCCCTCACCCTCCTGGACTTTCATAAGCTCCTTAAAACCCACCTCTGTCGTCAGGCATGGAGGAATTGAGATATTCCCTTCCCCCTAGGCTTATAAAATTTATGCTTGGTATGTCTGTATGTATGATTGGTTTCTTAAATTAGGGTTTTTTAATTTAACTTAAACTTAAGTATTAGATTTGTTTATATTGTCTTATTGTTGTTAGCCGCCCCTAGTCTATGGAGAGGGACGGCATACAAATCTAATAAATAAATAAATAAATAAATAAATAAATAAATAAATACATACACACACACACACACACATACATACATTGGGCCGGAGCAGGATGCCAATGTTCAATGGCCCCAAGCCTGCCGGCTAAGGTGAGTTTTTAAAACCTTACAAAAAGCGAGGAGGATGGTGTTCTGTGCAAGGCCCTCGGAGCGAACCCCAACTCAGAAATTTTATAATAAAATCCAACTCTTTATTTGAACACAAGCACACATAATGAAACGTGGGTTTTTAAAACGGCAAAGAAGGAGCTTTCTTTCTCTTTAGAGCTAACTCTAATCTAGATCTAGTAATCTATTTCCAGGAAAAGCGCCAAAAAAATGCAGCCTTATCTGCATTCCTTAGATAAAGTCCATTAATTACTTAAACTTATGCACTTGCTCACCGAGAACTTCCTAGCACAGCATCCAACAGATAATGTCTTTTATTGAAGCAGAAATCGTGATTTTTAAGGCTTGATCAATCACACCTCCCAGCCTTGTGTCTCTTCCATTAAACAACATTGAATCTCCACCCCCCATTTCCCACAATCCTTTGCCTTTATACTTCCTGGAAGTGACATCATACCTCAAAGAGACTGAGGCTGCAAGGTAATACCTTTTACTCTGTAACTTCTCTCACCTTCTGAGCAATCTTCTATAGCGAGGGTCAATCCAATGACTTTCCACCCTCATGTCTTCCTCACCCTCTGACTGGGACCACTCCCCCATTGTCACATCAGCCCCCTCTAGTGGTTCCCGAGGCTCACTCAAGTCACTTTCTCCTCACTCACAACAGTAGGGGTGGTACGAATTTCTGGAGGGGGTTGATTCCAAAGGGTCAGAGCCACCCCAGAGAAGGCTCTACCCCTAGATCCTGCCAGGCAGCATTGCTTAGCTGATGGCATTGGGAGAAGGCTGACTTTGTGGGACCTGACCAGCCACTGGGATGCATGAGGCAGGAGATGGTCCCATAAGTAACCGTATTCTAAGCCATATAGGGCTTTATAGGTCATGACCAACAGTTTAAATTGCATTTGGAAACCATTCTGTAACCAATGCAGCTCAGGGAGTAATATTGAAATATGGGTATACTTTGCAAGGCCCATAACAGCTCACACAACTGTATTTTGAACTGACTGCAATCTCCGAACATTCTTTAAAGGTAGCCCCATATAGAGGGCATTGCAGTAATCGAACCTCAAGGTGATGAGAGCATCAGTGACTTTGAGAAGAGACTCCCTGTCCAAATAGGGTCGCAACTGGTGCACCAGGTGAACCTGTGCCAACGCCCCCCTTGCCACTGCTGAAAGATGGTGTTCTAAACTCAGCTTAGCAGAATTTGTTCTACTAAGTCATGTGTTTATTGACTCTGGGCAACATACAACAATCCAATAAAAAAGTTTTTAAAAAGCACCTTAAACTATTATGTAATATTAAAAGGGCATTAACAATTAGCAGAAACAGGAAAAGAAAATAATAAATGGAGTTAACACAAGACATCCTCAACTTACAACCACAATTAAGCCCAAAACTTCTGTTGCTAAGTGAGACAGTTTTAAAGTGAATTTTACCCCACTTTATGACCTTTCTTGCCACAGTTGGTAAGTGAATCACTGCAGTTGTTAAGTTAGCGATACGGTTGTTAAGTGAATCTAGCTTCCATTGACTTTGCTTGTCAGAAGGTCACAAAAGGTGATCACATGACTCAAAACAATACTTCAATTGTTATAAATACAGATGAATTGCCAAGCATCTTAATTTTGATCATGTTTAGTTTAGTTTATTGGATTTATATGCCACCCCTCTCCGAGGACCCTCAGGACACTGCAGTGGTTGTAAATCACTTTTTTCAGTGCCATTGTAACTTCGAACCCTCACTAGATGAACTGTTGTAAATCGAGGACTATCTGTAATAATGGAAGTGCCTCATGAGTTCTTCCATCCTCTGGAATCCCCAGGCCTACTGGCATAACCAGGTCTTGAGGTTCCTGGCTCCCATCTAGAATTGTCATTCAATAGTAATATTGATCTAGTTTTATTGCTCTAATATAGTGTTTCCCAACCTTTTTTGAGCCGCGGCACATTATTCACATTTACAAAATCCTGGGGAACATTGAGCGGGGGGGGGGGGGGAGGGGTGTGTGTAAAAAAAAGTTTGGACAAAAAATATCTCTCTTCCTCCCTTTCGCTCTATTTTTCGCTCTCCCTCTTTCTTTCTTTCTCTCTCTCTCTCCCTTCCCTCCTCTTTCCCCTCTCTCGCCATCTCTCTTTGTTTCTCCCTTCCTCCCTCTCTTTTTTGCCCTCCTTCTCTCTCCCTCCTTCCTTCCCTCTCTCTGTCTTTCCCTCACCCTCCTTCCCCCCTCTTTCTCTCTCTCTCTTGCTTTCTCTCTCTTGCTGTCTTTCTCTCTTTCTCTCTTCCCCCTCTCTCTCCCTCTCTCTTTCTCTCTCTAGCTATCTCTCTTTCTCTCTCTCTCTTTTGATTTCTCTCTTTCTCTCCCCCCTCTCTCTCCCTCTCTCTTGCTATCTCTCTTTCTCTCTCTCTTTTGCTTTCTCTCTCTACCCCCTCTCTCTCCTTCTTTCTCTCCCCCCTCTCTCCCTCTCTCTTTCTCTCTCTCCCTCTCTTGCTATCTCTTTCTCTCTCTCCCCCCTCTCTCCCTCTCTCTCTCTCCCTCTCTTGCTATCTCTTTCTCTCCCCCCTCTCTCCCTCTCTCCTTCTCTCTCTCCCTCTCTTGCTATCTCTTTCTCTCTTTCTATCCCCCCTCTCTTCCTCTCTCTTTCTCTCTCTACCTCTCTTGCTATCTGTCTCTCCTTCTTTCTCTCCCCCTCTCTCCCTCTCTCTTTCTCTCTCTCCCTCTCTTGCTATCTCTTTCTCTCTTTCCCCCCCTCTCTCTCCCTCTCTTGCTATCTCTTTCTCTCCCCCCTCTCTCCCTCTCTCCTTCTCCCTCTCCCTCTCTTGCTATCTCTTTCTCTCCCCCCTCTCTCCCTCTCTCCTTCTCTCTCTCCCTCTCTTGCTATCTCTTTCTCTCTCTTTCTATCCCCCCTCTCTTCCTCTCTCTTTCTCTCTCTACCTCTCTTGCTATCTCTTTCTCTCTCTTTCTCTCCCCCCTCTCTTTCTCTCTCTCCCTCTCTTGCTATATCTTTCTCTCTCTTTCTCTCCCCCCTCTCTTCCTCTCTCTATTTCTGTCTCTCCCTCTCTTGCTTTCTCTTTCTCTCCCCCCTCTCCCCCTCTCTCTTTCTCCCAGTATCCGTGGGGCGACGGCAGGGTGATCAGCTTGAGGCGGAGCTCCAGAACGGAGGCACAGACGGCGGTGGCTAGAAGCCGTACATTTCTGGCGTTGCGCTAGGCATGGACGTGGGGCTTGAGCCTCCGTCCTGGTCCAGCCAGCAGGCAAGTGCCAGCCACACAATTCCAGCATTTCCAGCCGCCGCCATCGGTGCCTCTGTTCCTCTGTTCCGGAGCTCCGCCTCCAGAACAGAGGAACAGAGGCACCGACGATCACCCTGACGTCGCCCCACGGCTACTGGGAGAAAGAGAGAGGGAGAGAGGGGGGAGGGAAAGAGAAAGCAAGAGAGGGGGAGAGAGAGAGGGACCACCCTGCCACCGCCCCATGGCATGGCTCCTGCCCGCTGCCGCCGCCATCACCCTCCCCTTGCGCGCCGCCCTCCCGCTGCCGCTGCCCTCCCACCAAGCCCCAAAGCTCACCTGCTGACAGGGAAGCTCCAGCCGGGCGGGGCGCCGCAACTGCTGGAAAACTTGGAAGGCGCAAAGAAGCAAGTTCAGCTTCCGGTCTCACAACTTTTTTCTCTTCGCAAAAAGTTGCGAGACCAGAAGCTGAGCTTATTTCTTCGCGGCACACCTGACCATGTCTCGCGGCACACCAGTGCGCCGCGGCACACCGGTTGGGAAACACTGCTCTAATACATACTTGATCTTCCATGGTGATGAATGTGCTAAAATGACAGAATCCATGTTTAGTATTGTCTATCAATGATTGTTCTTGTACAGGGCTTTGAGGTGATTATGTCTGAATATTTAAAATTCTGTAATCAGCTTGGTGGATAATTTGCATGTAATTAAGGACAGCCTATGCATCAGCATCTTCTCCTGGAATTGTGGAATCAGATGTCCTGCCAGGCTTGAAACAATTTCTGTTCCTATATTAGGACTTAAACTCAAATCAGTTTAAATCTTTACAATCCATTTCAAGCTAGTATCCACACTTTTAAATTAATCTATAGTTCATTGCACTGTGCGGATGCAGGATGTTTTCTATTGGATTAATACAATTTCCGAGGAAACAAACAATTCTTCTAAAGAAGCTGGAATGATTCTTTCTCTGAATGAATGTTGACAATTTCCTGGACTAAGCTTGTCATCTCCTTTTTGTTCGATTGAAGGACCCATGGAAAAAAAAAAAGAAATAAGAATGCCAGGCCTAATAGTTAAAAAAAACAAACAGTATACACTCTAATTATGTAAGCTAAGTTGGGAAGGTTTGTTATGTTGACTAAATGGACTTAGAAATTAAATGTTTGTTTAACAGTAACTTTAGGTATATGTTTAATATAGAGAAACTTGCCTTTCCTTAAATTAACTTCATATTCTTTTATGATTGATATTTTTGTTTATATCTTCTATTGTGACCATACCAATTAAGTAAGTTAAACTCATTAAAGTATTACCCTCATATACAGAAACCTCTGAAAATATTGATAGTCTTTCTATACTGTGTAATCATATGATTTCTGATCATCACCCTAATTTGGTGGCTAATGTAAAATAAGATGTGGAAGCTTCAAGTTTTCCACATGTGTCTGGAATTGCAGTTCCCATATTTCTTAGCCATCATGACCAGTCACCTCCACAGGGAAGTATAAGGTTTGAATCTGTTTTCTGATGTGTCCAGCTATTATAAAACCATACTAAAGTAAAATTAGATACTAGCATTAAAGGTTACTAACTTTTAAACAACATAAAGTTATTTTTTAAAATGTATTTCTGTAAATCTATTATCAAAATACAGTTAAAAATACATTACATCTATTCTTAGAAACATAGAAACATAGAAGTCTGACGGCAGAAAAAGACCTCATGGTCCATCTAGTCTGCCCTTATACTATTTTCTGTATTTTATCTTAGGATGGATATATGTTTATCCCAGGCATGTTTAAATTCAGTTACTGTGGATTTATCTACCACGTCTGCTGGAAGTTTGTTCCAAGGATCTACTACTCTTTCAGTAAAATAATATTTTCTCATGTTGCTTTTGCTTCAACTATCCAAGGAAAATCTAGAGGACTAAATTCTGCTGAAATGGAAATGCAGAGGTCACTTCAACCTGCTGAGTTCTCACCAAGTAATTTGATATCACATAGTCAAGGGAAAGTGATTTAAATGTCTAGCTATTGAAGACAGTCTGACATAAGACTGTAATGGAAAAAGGTCAACTAAAATCCTTGAAATTCATACAAATATGTCCATATATTCCGCTAGCAACACACAGGCTGAGCAACAGGAAGCATTATATCCAGTGGGATGCTGTCAAATCAATTGCTCTTACGACTGTGTCAGTTAAAATATAATCAAGGACAAAGCTCATCAAGACCCAGAACAATAAATCTCCAGGGATTTAGGAACATAGGATGTGTTTTGATTGCTTTTTTAAAAATAACCGAAAAAGAAGGAGAAGAAAAGAAACAAAACACAAAGATAATTATAATGGAATACATACAAAAATATGGATAAAATATTCTAAGAAGAAAAAAAATAAACAAAAACAGAAATAAGGTATAATATGTAGCATTATAGCAACTAACAGTTACAATTTTATAAATGCTTTTCTAATGTAAAATTCAGATACTTACAGTATATACATTTCTTATGTATGTATATAACTACCGTATCATTCTTTTTTAAACCTACACTGATTTATTAGATGTTTTATTACCCAAACTAGGTAATTGCACTGATAATGTTACTTAGTTTGGGTAATCTGGAAGAAAACAAGAAAGCTCAGAGAGTAACAAAGAATCCTTCATCTATATAAAAATACAAAGAATTCATTTACATAGTCTGATTGTCATAGTCCATGTACTAGGTATATAATTCAAGATAATATTATCCTCTGAATATTTTAGCTTTTGTTACACAATCATATTTATATAATATACTATTTTCTTTAAAACTTAGTAAGTATAGAAAATTGTAAAAATGTCTCGTAGAGAAGCAATACTCTAAGGGAAAAGTTGTATTAGAGCAATTCAAGGATTTAAATAACAAAACTAATAAGATAACCTCATATTTAGAGACCTGCTAAAGGCTAATGGATTCATTAAAATTGTGTAATATAATTCAATTTTATCATTTTATGATATTAAGTTAGCTTTTCAGTGTATCATAGCATTTACTATCTTATTATCTTATCACAAAACAACTGACTGTTTTCAAACTGGCTGCTCTGGCAAGATTCTTTTCCATCTCTCTATATAACAATATATATGATAATTTTGAAACACAAGAATTATTATTACTTAGTATATTACTATAGAAAATGATAAATGATCTTAATGTAGTTGTTAATAAGACAAGGCTCTCAAATGCAGAATGTATCAAGCAAAATGTATTAAGAATAAAACCATATGCTATAAAAAATTGAATACTAAATGGGAAGGAAAGAATTGAATGATGGCAACCTGAAATAATAAACCACAAAGCAGTGTTTATGTCCACTCTGCTGCAACATCCTGTATGTTAATTTGATAAAAAAATGTATGATTCCCAATAAAATAAAAGTTTGAATATAAAAAATATATTGATTTAATTACACTAAGGAGCATCATATTCAGATTTATGCTCTATTGTAGTGGCTTAATAAGTGTTAAATTGGTTTTGTAAAAGTGTTCAAATATTTTGGCCCACTGTTGGGGGACATAGAACTGAGGCTTCAGTTTTGTGCTGAAGAATGAAATATACACCTATGTGTGTGTTCTTTTTCTCTGTTTCTTCCCCAGAAATAAAAAGAGATTAGCTATTGATCTTTCTGTTTGCCTTACATCAGTTGAAGAGAAAACAGTACTCATTTCTTAGTATGAATCGATCCATTCTACCAAACATCTATCTCAAAATTGAGTGAGTGAATGATTGATCCATGACTTATATATGGCTCAATTATAGGTGATGTTCCATAATGCTTGCACTAAGCTGAGCCCTAATTGTATTCCAGACTTCTGTAAAAGTTGTTATTGGCATGGTTTTTATTTGCTCTTCAAGCCACTTTAGAAAGGTATCAAACTATATGTTCATATTAATATGGGAATGGGAGATTTACTTACTTACTTACTTACTTACTTACTTACTTACTTACTAACTAACTAAGTAACTAACTAACTAACTAACTAACTAACTAACTAACTAACTAACTAACTAACTTACTTACTTACTAACTTACTTACTAACTTACTTTGTTTTGTATCTATCTATCTATCTATCTATCTATCTATCTATCTATCTATCTATCTATCTATCTATCTATCTATCTATCTATCTATCTATCTATTGAACTTGTATGCCCTGTATGCTCTGTCGACACGGGCAGCTCACAACACATCAATAAAAAACAATATACAGTAACACATCTGTATTCCAATTAATATAAATAACTAATTTAAAACCATTCTAAAAAGGCTAAAACATTAAAAATCATTCATTCACATTCAAACCACAAATATACCACACAGATGCATTCCATATCTTGTGGGTTTTTCTGTTTCCTATAAACAATAGTACAGGGATAGCTTAACTTTTAGCAATAGCACTTAGACCAGTGATGGTGAACCTTTTTTTCCTCGGGTGCTGAAAGAGTGTGCATGCATGCTATTGCACATGTATAAGTGCCCATGCCCATAATTCAAACCCTGAGGAGGGCAAAAACAGCTTCCCCCCCCCCAGAGCCCCATTGGAAGCTGGAAACGGCCTGTTTCTCCACTTCTGGTGGGCCCAGTAGGCTTGTGTTTTGTCCTCCCCAGGCTCCACAGGCTTCCCTGGAGCTGTGGGAGGATAAAGAAACCCTCCCCCATCCCCCCAGAGGCTCTCTGGAAGTCAAAACTGCCCTCCCAGAGCCTCTGTGGCTCAGCTGGCTGGCACACACATACATATTGGAGCTGAGCTAGGGCAACGGCTCACGTGCCAGCAGATATGGCTCTGCGTGGCACCTGTGGCATCCTTGCCATAGGTTCACCATCACTGATTTAGACTTATATACCACTTTACCGCTCTCTCTGTTTACAATGTCAGCATTTTGCTCCCAACAATCTGTGTCCCAGAAGCAGGTTCCTACCAGTACAGTCCATTCTACTGTTCTGATAGGGGCCCACCAATTGCATAATTTGTGTGCAATGGCTCCAGTACCATCTTTGCCAGGTCATCGTGTGCATCATCTTTTTTTTTTTTTGCTTTTTTTTGCTTCCTGTGCATGCACAGAAGCAAAATCTCGCAAGGGGACGCTTGTGCATGCAATATGTTTTGCTACTGCATGTGTGGAAGCAAAAAAATCACCAAAATCTCACGCACATAAAGGTCCCTTTGCAAGATTTTGCTTGCGCGCATGCACAAAAAGCAAAATCACATGAGAGAATGTGTGCACTCATGGGGAAACATGGTGATGCACATGCAGCACACTGGTAACAAGGTAAGATGAGCCCATCCCTCTGTGTCCTCATTTTACTGACCTCATAAGGATGAAAACCTATGACAACATTGAGTTCTGCCAGGATCAAACTCCAGACTGGGCAGAGTTTGCCTGTAAACCACTACTCCACCAGGGCTCCTTTTGCCTATACTGTAAATTCTAAAAACTAATTCTATTTCTCAAAAAAGATGGAAACAACTACTTAATTGCAAAAAAAGCAGAGGTTTTCCTTACTGACCTTCAATTATAAATTGTTGTGTCAATGAAGGCTAAATGGACTTTGAATGAAGTCCATTATATGGACTTTGGCATATAATGGGACCTAGTCATTGTTTTTAATCATTACAGATTGGTCTTTTGAGAAACTGGCTTGAGCTGCCTGAAAAAGCCAGATATGGCTTGAAACTTGTGGGATGTCTCAAATCTCAAAAAGATCTGTGCTATTGTGAAACAGAAACCTATAGAAAGAGAACACCAAGTGACTACTAAAAATGCTAGACAAATTTGGAATTTAAGAAGACTGACAGGAGCTAAATGAAACTTCACCTATATTCAGTACTATCTCTTTAAAGCTTTGAGATTTTTTTGCATGACTAAAGTTCTATGGGATATTGAGTACTCCTGAAATGGAGGACTATATTTGCAGGCCACAAAGGGCCGGTACAAAGGGATATTGATGTAGGGTTCATTATTGTAAATGTCAGGCCTCATCCAGGTATTTTCATCTCCTTATCTTGGGAATGGCAGAAACTGCCTTAAACCTGCTGAATTAAACTTCTGATCCATGTAACTTAATACCTCTACTTACGAACTTAATTCGTGACCAGGTTCTTAAGTAGAAAAGTTTATAAGAAGAAGCATTTTTTCCCATAGGAATCAATGTAAAAGCAAATAATGCGTGCAATTGGGGAAACCACAGGGAGGGTGGAGGTTCTGTTTCCTCCCAGGAGATTCCTAGAGAGGCCCCCTGGAGGCTTCTCCCTGCCTTTTACGGCCCTGTTTCCTCCCAGGAGATTCCTAAAGAGGCCCCACAGAGGCTTCTCCCTGCCTTTTTCGGGTACAGTTTCAGAGGCTCAGGTTTATAACTGGAAAATGGTTCTTGAGAAGAGGCAAAAAAATCTTGAACACCCAGTTCTTATCTAGAAAGGTTCGTAAGTTGAGGTGTTCTTAGGTAGAAATACCATTGTACAGATTATTCTGTTAACGTTTTTTACAAGTCTGGAGCCAACATTTTAACCCAATTTTAAGCTTTAAGTAGAGATGGCTACTTTAAGTCTTCTACGTGTGTCATTGGGTTCGGCACTCATTCAGTACTGTTCAAAGTTATGATAATATTGATGGAGGAGAGTTACAGACAGTCCTAGAAATTGTGGCTTCCCCTCCATCATGTGATTGCAATTCGGCATATGGCAACTGATGCATAATTAAAATGATCACAGCATCTCTATGGTCTCATGATAGCCATTTTTAATCTTTACTGCCAACTAGCAAAGTTAGTGGGGAAGATGTAGGTGTTACAAGTCACAGTCATGTGATGTCATGTTTAATTACCACATGTGATTTGCTTATGCAGAATTGCTGAAACTGCTGTTTTAAATTGGTGTCTAACTTAAACCTCTGCAACCACTTAAACCTCTAACTTCTGCATTATTTTTTCTTTTCTCTTGCACTCTATTCTTTTTTTTCTTGGTCTCTTTCTTTACATTTGTGACAGTTTATGCCACTGTAATCAAAATCCTTTAAAAAATTAAAAATATTAGCATAGTAGTGTGATTTTTATTTTATTTTATTTGTTAATGACTGTGTTGCTTAGGGAGGGAATTACTCTCAATTACTGTCATTAACTGACAGCAAGTAACTAACCTGTAAAAGATAGCATTTGCTGTCACCATTCTTCCATTATTTCCATTGGGAAGGATTCATGGGAGGCAGTTAAAGTCTGACACGTCTCTATTGTGACATATGAATAATAATAAAAAAGACAAATGTGAAAATAAATTCTGATTAGTTTTTATCACACATTTTACATCTCAGTGGAATATGGAACTGAATCTCAGGAAAGATATCACAAGAGTCCATTTTTGTTGTTTCTTCTGCCTTACATCATGCCTATTCATTGAAAATGACATATAAGTTATATGTATTGGTTTCTAAAATAATATAAAATATAAGGATACTAAATAATGAATAGTAGCATCTTGTGTGTCTTTTGTTTTTCATGATTTTGAGAAAAAAAACCTTCATGTTGCCTAAATACACATTGCAGGGGAAAATAACCATCTAGTATAATATAAATATTGTTACTCTTCAATATAAATATTTTATTTTTCTTTCATTAGCTTAATCTCTTAAAATTTAATGACAGTAATTTACACTGCAGATTAACAAATGTTAGATTTGAGACTATTTTGACCATAAGGGTGGACCTAAACATAGGGGAACCATCTATTATGCTCAGTAGGGCTTACCTTTAAAAACATGGATGGCAATCTTGGAATAGTTATTTCATTGCTACTTTCCTGGAATAAACATGGCATCTATAGTTACATTCAGTGGAACCACTAGTTTTCCCATTCCATTGTTAAGATTTAAAGATAGAAGAAATACAAAAAAATATAAAAAACGTATGCTTGTTGTATTTTATCCATACGTCATCTGTGGTTATCAGATTAAGACTTGATGAAATGTGTCTGATAAAGTACAGAATGCATAATAGTCAGCTTTCAGCAGCTGAGACAAGCTTTCAAAAACAGTATCTTGTACAAAGCACTTGATCAGGAGAATGTGGCTAATATGCTACATCATGGAATTTAGATAACTATGCTTCTGAAATTCAAAACAGTGTTTATTATAAGTTGTTTAAAAGAAGACACTGTCTATTTGTCAGATCATTCATGTGTACCTGAATTTCTAAGATCTAAAAATCTTCACATAGCACCATTAATAATATATATTAATGCAATAAGATCAGAGCTGTCTCAAGTGTCTGAAACTCCTTTTATTGCATTCTACGCTTTCCTTTGCATCGTTCTTTCATTTGTACAAAGAAGTTTATAGAGTGATTTTTATTTATTTGTTTGTTTGTTTATTGAATTTGTTTGCCATCTATTTTGCTGCAAGGCGATTCTGGGAAACTTACAACATCAAAATTTAACGTAGGAGACAGGTAGTCCTTAACTTATGACCACAATTGAGTCCAAAATTTCTGTTGTTAAGTGAGACACTTGTGCAAGACACAGTTCGGCGGAGTCTCTTGCGGAAGCCTGAAACAAGGCTGCAGCGGAGGCTCTTGATCGGATTGCGCCTTTGCGACCTCTCCATGGCGCTAGACCCCGTAGAGCTCCATGGTTCAACGAGGAGCTCCGGGAGTTGAAACTCCAGAAGAGACGTATAGAGAAGTGATGGAGGAAGAGTAAGTCTGAATCTTATCGAACACTTGTAAGAGCGTTTATTAAGACTTACAAAGTGGCGCTCAAGGTGGCAATATGCGCGTACCATGCCGCCTTGATTGCATCAGCGGAATCCCGCCCGACCTCTCTGTTTAGGGTGACCCGCTCCCTTCTTAATCAGGGGTTAGTTGGGGAGCCCTTGCAGAGTAGTGCCGAGGATTTTAACACGTTTTTCGCTGATAAAATCGCTCAGATCCGGGCGGACCTCGACTCCAATTGGAAAACAGAGTCGGCTGACAACGAGTCAGTTGAGGTGACTGGGGCCCGTACTTGTCCACCTGTCTGGGAACAATTTGATCTGGTGACACCTGATGAAGTGGACAAGGCCATTGGAGCTGTGAGTTCCGCCACCTGTTTACTGGATCCGTGTCCCTCCCGGCTGGTTTCGGCCAGCAGAGAGGTGACACGGAGCTGGGTCCAGGAGATTATCAACGCTTCCTTGGGGAGGGGATCTTTTCCATCATCCTATAAAGAGGCGCTTGTGCGCCCCCTCCTCAAGAAGCCTTCCCTGGACCCAGCCGTACTTAATAACTACCGGCCAGTCTCCAACCTTCCCTTTATGAGGAAGGTTGTCAAGAAGGTGGTGGCACTCCAGCTCCAGCGATCCTTGGAAGAAGCCGATTATCTAGGTTCCCAGCAGTCGGGTTTCAGGCCCGTTTACAGCACGGAAACTGCTTTGGTCGCGTTGATGGATGATCTCTGGCGGGCCCGGGACAGGGGTTTATCCTCTGTCCTGGTGCTTCTTGACCTCTCAGCGGCTTTCGATACCATCGACCACGGTATCCTTCTGCACCGGCTGGAGGGGTTGGGGGTGGGAGGCACTGTTCTTCAGTGGTTCTCCTCCTACCTCTCCGGTCGGTCGCAGTCGGTGTTAGTGGGGGGTCAGAGGTCGACTCCGAGGTCTCTCCCTTGTGGGGTGCCTCAGGGGTCGATCCTCTCCCCCCTGCTATTCAATATCTACATGAAACCACTGGGTGAGATCATCCAAGGGCATGGGGTGAGGTATCATCAGTACGCTGATGATACCCAGCTTTACATCTCCACCCCATGTCCAGTCAACGAAGCAGTGGAAGTGATGTGCCGGTGTCTGGAGGCTGTTGGGGCCTGGATGGGTGCCAACAGACTCAAACTCAACCCGGATAAGACGGAGTGGCTGTGGGTTTTGCCTCCCAAGGACAATTCCATCTGTCCTTCCATTACCCTGGGGGGGGGAATCATTGACCCCCTCGGAGAGGGTCCGCAACTTGGGCGTCCTCCTCGATCCACAGCTCACATTAGAGAACCATCTTTCAGCTGTGGCGAGGGGGGCGTTTGCCCAGGTTCGCCTGGTGCACCAGTTGCGACCCTATCTGGACCGGGACTCACTGCTCACAGTCACTCATGCCCTCATCACCTCGAGGTTCGACTACTGTAATGCTCTCTACATGGGGCTACCTTTGAAAAGTGTTCGGAAACTTCAGATCGTGCAGAATGCAGCTGCGAGAGCAGTCATGGGCCTACCTAGGTATGCCCATGTTTCACCAACACTCCGCAGTCTGCATTGGTTGCCGATCAACTTCCATTCACAATTCAAAGTGTTGGTTATGACCTTTAAAGCCCTTCATGGCACTGGACCAGAATATCTCTGAGACCGCCTGTTGCCGCACGAATCCCAGCGACCGATTAGGTCCCACAGAGTGGGCCTTCTCCAGGTCCCGTCAACTAAACAATGTCGGTTGGCGGGCCCCAGGGGAAGAGCCTTCTCTGTGAAGGCCCCGACCCAAAATATAACAATTTTGTTATAAATTGTTTTTCACTTTGTTGTGAGCCGCCCCGAGTCTGCAGAGAGGGGCGGCATACAAATATAAATAAATAAATAAATAAATAAATAAATAAATAAATAAATAAATAAATAAATAAATAAGATGTGGTTCGCTCACATCCTGAACAATTAGTCACGGACTCAGAGGATATGGTGACAGTGGAGATGCAGTACAGGCATCCTGTGTTTCTGGCAGAAGAAGACGTGGTTGTAGAATCTGAACAACAACCAGGGCCTTCTGCATTCCTGAGATGAGTGACTCAGGAGAAGAGGAGGAGCCTCTGCTTGATGCTAGAGTACGCAGGGCAGCTAGCAGGATTGACCAGCTCGGTAGGAGGAATAGCATTGCTGACTAATGGGCCATACCATCAGAGTGTTTAAGTCCTGCCATGCTTCGTTGCAGAGAACAACAGGTTTCATTCTAGCATCTAGTTTCGAGTTAATTCAGCTTGTGTTTGAAAATGACATATTCTTGGCTTTCAGAAGAGCTCTAGATTTCAAGCTTACTTCTGTACATCTCTGCTTCTGAACATTATTCGAGCTGGGTAATTATTGCTGTGCTTATCTCTCTCTGAGACTCTAGCCAGCTGGTAAGACTCCCTGCTCGTTCCAGCAAAGCTGTTTAGAGACTTTAGTTTCATTTGAAAAGACTTTACCTGTAAATAATTCCTGGTACATAACAAACCCTTTTATTATTTAAACCCGCTGGTCTGCATCTGATTCCTGGATGGCTCCGTGCTAGAACAGAACAATTTGTTAAGTGACTTTTGTCCCAATTTATGACCATTCTTGCCGCAGTTGTTAAGTGAATCACTGCAGTTGATATGTCAGTAACGTATTAAATGAATTATTAAAGGAATCTGGTTTCCTCATTGACTTTGCTTGTCAGAATGTTGCAAAAGGGAATCATGTGGGTCCTGGATGAAGTATGAAGCAATTGCCAATGCATCTGAACTTTGATCACATGAGCATGGGGGACGTTTCAAGGATCATAAAAAATAGTCATAAGTCACTTTTTTTCAGTGCCAATGTAACTTTGAATGGTCACTAAATGAACTGTTATAGGACTGCCTGTATTCCCATGTTTCTAGACTATCAAAAGTTAAATTCAGTGGGGTGTTGTTTATGAATAAATATACCTAGTCTTGACTGTTAGGTATGTTTTGATTTCTCTAACTTTCTCAGCAGATCTCCAGTCTGGAGGAAGTTTTGCTGTTTTCTCAGCCAAGCATATGTCAAAACAAAAATAATGCAAGCATCCATCATCTATTTGACATTCTTGTTGACATGTTTGCTCACTGTGAATTGATGGAGAGGCAGTACCAACCAGCAAAATGTTTGTATAAATAGGGTACAGGTGTTGATCTCAAGTTATATCCTATTAATCTGTGCTATATCAAATATACAGTGGCACTTTTCAAATATTGGCATACATTTTACCTAGGTAAAATCATCATATCATGAATTTGTCAAACTGATCACACAAAAATAACTAGAATTACAGAATGATGTCTTCAGATGGTTAGATGGTTTCTGGTGATTATAGGATATCATACAAGATGTATTCCATCTAATACTTCAAAATTTGATGTAAACTAAATCTGAATCCTTTGTAATGTGCTGTACAGACATCATTTTTAAATAATACACGCATGTGGTAAATGTTATTACATGCCAAGCATCAATTTTGAGTATGGTAATACACCAAGCTTCAAGTCAAATTATGTATACTATCCAATACCAAAACAGATGGATTCAATTATGGAAATGGTAAACATGTATGTTATGATTATTGTAATAATTAAAATTAATTGTCACATTTACGCAGATGCTAACTGCATCCCTTTTGGTTATGTGAATGGGCCTTATCAAATAATTGTTATTTTCCAACTTGAGAAAATAAGAATTCTCTTTTGCAGACCATTTTGTTGTTGTTAGTTGCGAAATACTGTCCAACCCATTATGACTCCATGGACAGCGTTCCTTCAGGCCTTTCTGTCATCTACCATCCCCCAGAGTTCGTTTAAGCTCATACTTACTGCTTCAGTGACTCTATCCGGCCACCTCATTCTCTGTCATTCCCTTCTTCTTTTGCGCTCAATTGTTCCCAGCAGTAGGCTCTTCTCCAGTGAGTCCTTCTTTCTTATTAGGTGGCCAAAGTATTTGAGTTTCATCTTCAGAATCTGGCCTTCAGGATTGATCTCCTCTAGGACTGACTGGTTGATCACCTTGCAGTCCAAGGGACTTACAGGAGTCTTCTTCAGCACATAGTTCAAAGGCCTCAGTTCTTTGGTGCTCAGCCTTCCTTGTGGTCCAACTTTCACAGCCACACCTTGCAACTGGGAAAACCATAGCCTTAACTATGCGCACTTTTTTCACATGGTGATGTCCCTGCTTTTTTGATTTTTTAAAGTATCTTTTTAGCAGACCATTTAAATGCCCCGATATTAGCCTGTAGAATTTCCTGTTTCAAATCAATACCAAGGAAAGTAAAAGAGACAAGTAAATTTCTAAAGTGAAACATTTTGGCCTGAGATAAAAGTGGAAACATGAAGTTTTAAATGAATAGTAATACCAGAATGTTATTATGGCTGGCTTCATGTATGTGCTAGTTAACCTTAATCACAGCAAAAACAATAAAATGTGACTCATAATTCCTTAGACAAAAATGCTGCATTGAAAATTAAAGCATCATTTAGCATAAATATAACACCTTATCTGTCAATAATAGTAATGGATTTCTTTTTGCAAGAAATATTTCTTTACAATTAACTCCGATAAGTCATTTCTGATTATTTTATATCCAATGTAGCAGTTTATTAAACAGATTGCTATATTCCAGTCAGGTGGATTTGATGAGAGCTATGAATTTCCTTTCAATTAGGTGGAAACATCTGCAGAAGAGTAGGATTAATTTAAAATTGGTCCAGTACCAATTAACTTTAGTGTCTCCTGTTTTGGCACAGAAGAAAAAAAGACTGACTGAAATGTACTTGAATGGAATTTACCTGCCATATTTTGATTTCAGGTAGATACATATAGAATTGTGTTATTAATTTTTTTCAGTGCTTGAAGAATTAACTAAGTCATATTTGAAGTGTATTGCATTCTTACCAAGTAACAAAAACATATGTCAAAAATAGTCAAAAGTAATTGGTTTAACCAACATTTCCTCTTTGTTATTAAATTCTATAGCAGGTTATTTAAATATTGTACTTGGTTTATTCTTCAAAGCCTGCTTATTAGAAAGAAATCTCATCCAAAACTATTTTGGATTTTGAAATAAGCTTTTGCAGACACTATCTGAATGACTGGAATGATGTATACTATAAAATAAAATATTTTTCACTATGCTTTTGAGAATGAGAATAAAAATATTCAATTTCTTACAAAACCTATTCTCGATAATAGTGATTATTTCTTTTTTAAATAAAGGAAGAAACTATTTTGATGTGAATTTCTTTGCATATTTTAATTCACATAATAAATGCATGAATGTTATGGTAATTAGTTTTTATAGCAGATTGATTAAGGCTTAATAACATTTTCATAAAATAAATGCTTTGCAATTATGTAGGAACAAAATGCCATCTGGGTTCTTCCTTTCATCACCTTCAAATAGTTTCTTTTCATTAAATATTTTTGAAGGTAAAGTATATATTACCCAGATTATTTAACAATATTTGAATAGAATTCTATGGAATTAGATTTAGAAGTAAATTTAGTGAGACTTACTATCTAGTAAATGAATTTACAATGAAACCAGAGTTGAAAAAAGCAACATATAGATTATACTTCTTTATGTGTTGATTTTGCTTCAGAAAGTGAGAAATAGAATTTGAGAATTGAATGTTGCAGCTTACATAAAAATAATGAGTTTTATCGTTCCTGGTAATATTCCAAAGGCTAAAAAATATATTTTATTGTACAGACGATAAGCAAAAATCATGCAGGTTGAGGAAATGGCTACATTCCCTGAGTTATCCAAATTAGAAATAGCTATTCATAAAAATGTTATTTGGTGAAACCAGTGTTTCCTACCTAGAAATAGACTATGCTCTATTTTTATTTTGTGGCCTTTACTGATTGCTGTGAATTGCCTAGGATCACTGTCAGAGGTCAAATAAATAAACTTCAGATAAAAACAGACAAAGCATATACAACCCACATTCAATGAACGTGTCAGGAACCAATTTAAAAAGCAGTCAAAGATCAGAGAAACCATTTGGGATATGGAAGAGGATAATAGATTTCAACTGTTGAATTGAACTAATTAGCCCCAAATGCTTGTTGAACAGATATCTAGTCAAATTAATTTGCATTTAACTATTTTGACATTTTGACTGGGTCTTGTTTTATTAATTAAAACAAGTGGTATATAGATTATTTATTTAAAAGAAATTATGCTACAAAAACAACTTTTGTCCTTGTTATAAAACATCTGTGGCTCTAATAAGGCAAAAAAAAATATCATCATTTTCCTGTCATTCGACACCATGTTTTTGGATTCACAGCTTTCCATAATTTTATTTTTCTTGTTCGTATCTTATATGCTGTCAGTAAAATAGTTTTATCATTAGGATCTTTGCTTTAATTAATTTTCAAATTTTGTTTAGCTAAATCCTAACTCTAATTCTAATTTTTTGTTTTTCCCAACTGTTTTTTGCCATATTCAGAGTCCTGAACTTCCTTTATCTTTCTCCTTTACCAACAACGTAGATCTTTCCCAATGCTCCAGGTTTACCAGGAATTTCATTTAAGCAAAGATTTTTTGGGGGGGTTTTGCTTGAGGTTTATTTATTTATTTATTTTTATTTATTTATTTTTTCATACAAATATAGTATTGTATTGTAGTATGTTTAACATTATATAAGTATAAAGTAGAGATAGAAAAGATAAAAAAGACATTAGGACAGAAACGATAGGCACAAAGGTACACTTATGCACACCCCTTATCTTAAGATACAATACAATAATAAAGTTATTTATTTATTTATTTATTTATTCATTTATTTATTTAATTTTTATGCCGCCCTTCTCCTTAGACTCAGGGCGGCTTACAACATGTTATTAATAGCACTTTTTAACAGAGCCAGCCTATTGCCCCCACAATCCCGGTCCTCATTTTACCCACCTCGGAAGGATGGAAGGCTGAGTCAACCTTGAGCCGGTGATGAGATTTGAACCGCTGACCTTCAGATCTACAGTCAGCTTCAATGGCCTGCTGCGCCACCCCGGCTCTATAAGTTAACTCAGTTTAGTACCATGTTTCCCTTTAAAACCATTTTTTTGAACTGAAATAAGTTCTTGGTCTTATTGCCATGCACGTCTTGTTTTGGAGAAAACAGAGTAGTAATAATTATTTTTTAAACAATACAAAATGGTCATTTTATTTGGAATGTTGATTTGAGTCAAAAGTTAATCGCATTAACTTGTTAATAAAGTTCAAAGTATCCTACTTGTTTATAAGAAATTTGCAGTAAGGAAATTCTGTAAATGTTATTCAGAACCTCAGAAATAGAATATAATTATTTATTGGCCAAGTGTGATTGGACACACAAGGAATTTGTTTTTGTTGCATAGGCTTTCCATGTATATAAAAGAAAAAAGATACATTTGTCAAGAATCATGAGATACAACACAATGATTGTCATAGAGGTCAAATAACCAATGAGGAAATAATCAATATCAATACAAGCAACATTACAGTCATACAGTCATAAGTGGGAGGAAATGGGTGATAGGAATGATGGGAAAAACTAGTAGTAATAGTAGTGTAGGCTTAGTATATAGTTTGACACTGTTGAGGGAATTATTTGTTTAGTGGAGTGATGGTGTTCGGGGGGAAACTGTTCTTGTGTCTAATTGTCTTGGTGTACAGTGCTCTGTAGCGACGTTTTGAGGGTAGGAGTTGAAACAGTTTGGGCCCAGGATGTGAGGGGTCAGAAGAAATACAGAACTTATGTTCTACCATATGTTTCACAAATATAAAATAATCTGACAGAAATAGTGTCTATGTTCTAGATACTCCTTCTGTTCTTCCTCATAAAGGGCACAAAAATAAGTTTTATATGTGTTGTGGTTCAGCCTGAGGCAGATCAAAGACCAGCTGCATCTCTGCTGGCTCCATGCCCCGAGGAGGCTGACAGCGAAGAGGAGGGGGCTGGGCAGTCGGACGGGGGAGAGTCCAGTAAGGAATGTGACGAGGAATATAATAACTGAGGCCTTATTATAACATAGTGGTTTAATCAAACAACGTGCCAGCAGTGGCAGGTACAGGCTTAACACAATCATGAATACACAGGCTTTTATACAGCTCGCTGCCTGAGGCAGCCACCAATCCAAACAGTGGAAAGTTCCCGCTTACATTGTAACTGGGGCATACGCGCCCAATCAGCACCCTGGAGAGGGACGAGCGAGCGCGGCTCTGACAGCCGGCTGTTACTATGCGGACACAGCACTCCTATCCCCTTGGTTAACACAAACATAATCTTTTAAATATGACGGTCTGCGGCAGATTCTTTCAGAGCGCCGGGGCTCTGCGGAATGCCCTAAGCTTGGTTCCAAGGCCGGTACCGTTTGGCTATTTTGGGGAGTCTGAACCAACTCTGCTTCCTGGCTGTCTGCCGTGGCTGATTCCCCGGAACTCCTGGCTGCAGTGGGCGGTCCCTGGAAACTCTCCCCGTGAATCTCAATGGCCCCCGGTTCTCCACAATTCCCTCCTTTGTTCAGCCTGATCTGATCCAGGTACCTTCTCCATATTCGTCCATCCCGTAACTCCACCTCGAATGAGCGGGGGCCCAGTTCCCTGCACACCGTACCTCTTTCCCATGTCTTTTGGCCGGAATAGGCGCGGGCAAACACCGCGTCTCCCACTGATACCTCTCGCCCCACAGATTCTGGCCATTGCACCGCCGCTGTGTACCCCGGGTGCAGCCTATCAAGGATTATTCTTAACTTGCAACCCATCAAGAGTTCCGCCGGGGTCCTACCTGTAGTCACACATGGGGTAGTGTGTTGGGCCAATAGTAAATCAGATATCTTCTCTTTCCAAGAACTCTGAGGCATCCTTTTGAGAGATTCCTTTACTCTACGAACTGCCCGTTCTGCCTGACCATTACTGGCCGGATGCCAAGGCGAGGTCAAGGCATGCCTGATGCCCACTGCTGCTAAGAACGACTCGAAGAGGACAGATGTGAATTGCGGGCCATAGTCCGAGACTAATAGGTCTGGAAATCCATGTGTGGCGAAAAGGGCCATCAGGGAATCAATAACTGCCTGAGACTGAGTGGACTGTAAATGTGCCACTTCCACCCACTTGGAAAAGGCATCCACAGTTATCAAAAAGGTTTGCCCCATGAAGGGGCCAGCCAAGTCTATATGTAAGCGCGTCCAGGGGCCTGATGGCGGCTCCCATGCCAAAGGTTCAGCACGGCGGGGCATAGACCTGCTCTCCTGACACACAGCGCAGTCAGCAACCCGCTGTTCCACCTCCTTATCCATACCTGGCCACCATACGTAATCCCTTGCCAGGCCCTTCATTCTCACAATGCCAGGGTGACCCTTGTGCAAAAGAGCCAATACCTGGTTCCGCAGCCTGCCAGGTATAACTACTCTGCCACCCCTCAAAAGAATTCCCTTCTCAACTGAGAACTCACTGCGACAATGAAAAAAAGGAATGTAAAGATCAGCTGGGGCAGAGACTGGCCACCCCCTCAGGACCCATTGCCTTACCTGGGCTAAAATCCGATCCTTCCCAGTCTCCCTGGCCACATCAGGAGCGGCCAACACCAAGGGTCCTTCTGACAACGCTAAAACGGAGCAAGAGGGAGCGGGGTCTGCTAACTCTTCGGCTACCGGGCATCTGCTGAGAGCGTCAGCATGTGCGATGTGGCGACCAGGTTTGTATGTCAAGGTATAGGTGTAATTGGCCAGAAAAACGATCCAGCGCGTCATGCGCGGGGACAACACTATTGGGCTCTGGTGGTTACCGGCTAACAACCCCAATAATGGTTGGTGATCGGTCACTAACTCGAATTTCCTGCCGTACAAATACTCATGGAAACGGCGGACTCCAGCTACCAGTGCTAATGCCTCCTTATCTATCTGCCCGTAGTTCCTTTCTGCCTTGGCTAGGGTTCGGGAAAAGAACGCTAATGGGGCTTCAGCTCCGTTGGGCAACCGGTGGCTAAGGACTGCTCTCACACCGTATTGGGAAGCATCGCAAGTGAGGACTAGCGGCAAACTTGGGGAATATTGCACCAGGACATTGTTTGAGGTGCGTATCCATTTAACCGCCCCAAATGCGGCTTCCTCCCGCTCACCCAAGCGCCAGAGAGACCGCTTGTCAAGTAGCCGGTGTTAAGGTTCTGCCACCGAAGCCTTGTGCGGGATAAAAACCGCATAAAAATTCAGAAGCCCCAAAAAGGCCTATAGTTCTGCCTTTGACTGGGGTCTGGGGGCATCCCAGATTGCCCTCGTTTTCTCCGGGGTGGGATGGATTCCCTTCCCATCCACCCTGAATCCCAGGAAGTCAACCTCTGGCACCCGAAAAACACATTTTTTTGATTTAAGTTTCAAACCCGCCTCTTGAAACTTGGTCAGAACTTTCTTAACCCTCCATAACAATTCATCTTCAGAACTCCCCGAGACCAGGACGTCGTCAAAGTAGGGCACAGTTCCTTCCAGCCCATACAATAAACGTTCCATCAATCCCTGAAAGATCCCAGGGGCAATAGAGACCCCGAACTGTAATCGATGGCATTTAAACACCCCCCTGTGGGTAATGATCGCCTGGGCCTCTGCAGTAATGGGGACAACGGGGAGCTGCTGGTACGCTTGAGACAGGTCAAGCTTGGCAAAAACCCTGCCGTTACCAAGGGTGTGGAGTAACTGCTGCACCACTGGCAGCGGGTACGAGTGGTGGGCCAGTGCCTTATTGACAGAACACTTGTAGTCTCTGCATAACCTTATGCCCCCATCCCCCTTGAAAGCGATGACCAGCAGGGTCTCCCATGCCGCTTGGTCAACCGGCTCTAACACCCCCTGAGCAATCAGCCGGTCCAATTCAGCGTCAACCTTAGGTCTGAGGGGAATGGGAACTCGGCGGGCTTTTAGCCGCACTGCGGGCACTTGGGGATCGAGGCTAAAAGAAATTGGGGTCCCGGTGTAACAACCCAAGTCATTATCAAAAACTGAGGGAAATTCCTTAGCCAATTCGTCAAAAGCAGACCCCCCTTAACTGCATTAACCCCCGAGACAGACAGACCCAGAGACTTAAACCAGTCTAGCCCTAAAAGATTGGAAAATGGCCTATCTACTACGATCAGGGGCAATTTGCCCACGAAAGTCTTAAACTTAACCAGAAATCTACCCTCGCCCAGGACCGGAATCGGGGCTCCTTGGTAGTCCCTTAAAGTCAAGTTACATGGCTGCAGGTGACCCTTACTCAGTCGAGGAACACATCGCTTCAGAGTGGCCCAGGAAACCAATGAATGTGCCGAGCCGGTGTCCACTTGCATGGAACATGACGCTTCCCCGAGACGAACTGTCACTGAGATTTTCTCCGCCGAATCAGACGTCTCCCTGACATAAGTGGTTGCTGGGCACGGACAGCTGTAGACAGCATTGCAATCTTCCCTCCTGTTCGAGGAAAATCTCCTCTGCCAACGGGGATTGAAGCCTTGGGACTCCCTCTGCTCTCTCGAAACGGCAGGTGGGGATCTGCGGAAACGGCAGACCCGAGCAATGTGGCCTCTGGCACCACAACGCCGGCAAGCTGCGTCCCTGAAGGGGCAATTTGACCTAAAATGGTTGCCCCCGCATCCTCGGCATGGTGACAGAGGGGGACGGGGACGAGCGGCAGGTGGATCCCGACCCCAGGAAGCCCCCAGCCGGCAAACTTCCTCCTCCTCAGCCTCACTGTTATCCTCTTTCTCAACAGGGTTTTTCGGTTTGTCAGGCAAGGCAGACCCTTTGGCCGTAGCATTCACGGAGCTGTCCATGGCCGCCAAAGACTGGGTTGACAGCTCAAAAGCACGAGCCTCAGCCAGAGCTGCCTGAAAGATTAAGTCTCGGGTGGCTCGGTCGCTTCAGGCGACCATCCCGTACCCCAAACACAAGTCTGTCAAGTAAATAATCATTTAAATCGGAGAACTTGCAGTACAAAGCTGCCCTGCGGAGAGCGGCCACAAAGTCATTAATCGACTCCCCTTCCGCCTGGTTCCTTTGGTAAAACTTGTATCTTCGCGCACAGCGGGAAGGGGCCGGGGCGTAATGGTCCTGCAGAGTCGACAGAAAGGTCTGCCATGGCACGTCATGTATTGAGACTGGGGCAAACAAGGCTCTGGCCGTCTCAAACATCTTGGGACCGCAGAAACCGAGGAAATAAGACCTTTTCTGGTCCCCAGAAATCTCAGTATACCCATTGGAAATTAGAAAGCAGTCGAAACGGGCGACATAAGAGTCCCACGTCTCCCCTTGTGGATCGAAAGGGGGAAAAGTAAGTTGCACAGACATCCTCACTTACTGTTAATATATAACAAGAATTCCATAATGACAGGCTCGAATCCTCGTCGCCAGTATAATAACTGAGACCTTATTATAACATAGTGGTTTAATCAAACAACGTGCCAGCAGTGGCAGGTACAGGCTTAAACAATCATGAATACACAGGCTTTTATACAGCTCGCTGCCTGAGGCAGCCACCAATCCAAACAGTGGAAAGTTCCCGCTTACATTGTAACTTGGGCATACGCGCCCAATCAGCACCCTGGAGAGGGACGAGCGAGCGCGGCTCTGACAACCGGCTGTTACTATGCGAACACAGCAAGGAAGAACAGCATGGGAGCCCCAGGGAGGGGCTCTCCCCAGCCAGTAGCTTGGAGTCTTTGGAGTCATTAGATGATGAGGCACAAGCTGTCATTGACATGCGACAGAGACGTTTAGATCAAAGGAAGGATCAATTGAAGAAATATTATCAGCATTGAATAAGGAACACCAGGGCTTGGGTGTGGTCCTCATTAGCAGGGAAGGGTTTATAAGGCAGGCAAGCTCTTGAAGCCACGTGGAGTGTTATCAGTTTGGAGTTGCTGTAACCTGCATTGTTTCTCGGCGTCTCTGTTCCTGGCTTGTGGCCCAGCAGTCTTGAAGACCTGTGGGAAGTGTATGTCTGTTATCTACAGCCTCGTCTTGGCAGCAAGAATCCTATATTGATGCATGGACAATTACCTTTGTGTATATATTTGGAGTTCCAGTGTTTTCCTGCTTTGTAAGGACATTTTCTGTTAGTTTCGTTTCTCTTGAACATTATAAAACTGTATTTGAATTTTACCGGTGTGTCTGGCTTATCTTTTTGGGTTGGTCATAGCTTCCGGAGTGACTCAGACAGAACAATATGCTATCAATGCATATATGTTGTTTTGCAATTTTATTAGAGTTTTCTTTTGGTCAAATCAGTTTTGTGCTTTGCATTCAGAAAATATATCAAGCATCTAAAACCTCTAAAATAAATAAGTCCATACATCACATTTGTAAATAGAGAGAAAAACCCTCTTTTTCTTGTGTTTTTATTTGTGATGCAAAGCTTGCTAAATATTATAAAGATCAGTTGTCCTGAAAGGAATGAGGTATTGTAAACACTGGTTTTATTAGACAGTTCAAAGAAACAGTGTGGGAGTCACAATTACAGATTCAAGAACCTATTTTCTTCTTTCTCCTCCACACACTCATCGTCTGTCTTATTCTCTCCTGCTATTTTGTACATTTTCAGTGTTTCTTAGAATGCCCTTTTATGTATGTTAATTCTATATATAAATGGGGAAAACAAAACATTTTTGGGAGAGCTTCTTTAAAACTCTCATGGACTAAGATTGTCTTGATACATGAAATATATTTCAAATATTTTCTCATATTTCATATTAAGATAACGAAGATGCTGTGTGCTTTGTCATGCTATAATCTTTCTATAGATAAACTAATTCATACATCAAGCTAAACCTTTATTTAACCTATGATTCATTGACTAAATCACTATTGGCTAAGTTTATTTAAAATATTAAGCAATGAAGCATGGTTTATATTTATAAACCTTTAAATGGTTTATATAGAAAAAATATATATATAATAAATCAGTCTACAAGTTCTGGAAGCTGCTAGGGTAGTACAAGTAGCACCCTGTTCGGTGGACTGCTGCCACTTGCTTCCTGGTACAATTCAAGGTGTTAGTTATCACCTGTTTTATGTGCTGACTGCATCCCGCAGATGAGTCTTTGCTTATTTGTGCAGTTTTACTTCTAGCATGCCAGGGGTTGGAAATCCCTCAGGGGTGGGTTCCAGTTTTCTTCATTTCTGGTTCGCTCAGGGATGCACTTCATGTGCACCCGCATTGCGTGCCACACATGTGGCATATGCATGTGCAATGCTTAAAAACAAAATGGCAGCATCTATAATGGCACCAAGGCCAGAACTGACTTGAGGATGTGGCAGGCCTGGGTTGCTGCCGATTCCAGGCACCCAGGCCACCAAGTTACTACCAATTCCTTAGAACCAGTCCGATCTGGGAGGAAACCACTTCTGGAACCCCTGGCCTATAGTACATGATCACAACTGACATTATTGTTACTTTTCCCCTTAATATTAATCCAAACATTTTCAAAAATATTTTTGATGTTGGAATCACAAATTTCCATACACATGTAGTTATTTTTTATATGTAATGCAACTTGCCTCTCTCTTTTGAAAGATGTTAGGGCTCTTTTTTTAAAAAAGTAAGTATTTTATACCAATCATAGGATTTACCTAACCAGCTTTTAAGAACATCAAAATCAGACTTCAAGTCCTCCCTATTTGTTTTCCATACTCTGAGCATTCTGCTCATACTAATCCAGTATGATGGATTACCCTTCCTCCCTCCCTCCCCTTCCCTCCCTCCCTTCCTTCTTTCCTCCTACTTATTGATGACCCTTGGCAACTGCCTGGACTTGCCCCTGGAATTTTCTTGGTAAGGTTTTTGGAAAGTGGTTTTTCTTTGCCTTCTTTCTAGGGCTCAAAATGACTGGCCAAAGTTCACCCAACTAGCTTTGTGCCTAAGTCTGGACAAGAATTCACAGTCTCCCGCTTTCTACTCTAATGCCTTAACCATAGCACAAAGCTGGCTTATTGTGGTCTAGAAATCTCATTAGATGTATTCATTCTCCTCCTGATTATCAAAAATAAATATGAATAGGACTAAAGTTATTTTCAATTTTTGAAGAGGGACGTGGTTAAAAGCACTATTTTCAGTCCTCCCACACAGGGACATATCAGTATTTCTATGCTAGCATTTCTCAAACTTGCCAAATTTAAGATGTATGGATTTCAGCTCCCAGAATTCCCTAGCCAGCTAAAGTTGCAAATAAACTTGTTTCTGTTGTATACCATTATGACTAAAAGCCTTATTTGCTATACTTTGCAATGAACTTTATGTGTTAGTAACAGTTACCATGGTGTTGGTACAGCTGGACACCAGGGAAGGAATAAAAACAAGGCCAAGGGCGTTAGGTCAGAACAGTTGGAAGGAAGATAATAACTAAGAAGTTTTAGATATCGTGGATCTGTAGTTCTGATTTACTTTAAGTGTATGAGTTGTGTTGCTACTCTCATACTAAATTGTTTCATAATCCATGATGAATGAAAATATTTTGATTCATCTAACTGTAAAGCCCATGATGGTTTTCATTGGGGACTATATCAATTAGATCAGTGGTTCTCAACCTGGGGTTTGGGACCCCTTTGGAGGTCGAATGACCATTTCACAGTGGTTGCCTAAGACCGTGGGAAAAGACATATTTCCTATGGTGTTAGGAACTAAAGCTTCTATTTTGGCACGTAGGAACATATTTTTACAATCCGACCAATCAGGCATTTACAATGGGGGTGTTCCTCTAAACTTCCTGTCAATCAGCTTGAAGTTCTGTTGGGAAAATTGGTGCTAGACCTATGGTTGGGGGTCACCACAACATGAGGAACTGTATTAAGGGGTTGTGGCATTAGAAATGTTAAGAACCACTGATTTAGACAGAATAAATTAGTCCTCATACTAATTTGTACTAATTGTATGGTTGATTTTGCCATTTTTACAGCTTGCCCAAGCCAAAAGATTCTGGGCTGTTGTTAACATTATTTTTTTTAAAAAAAAAATACCAGCAAATACAATTTGTCCTCCAAGATAGAAGCCAGTAAAAAATAAATTAAATCTGATCTTCTAAACTCCAGAAGAGAAGATGCTTTATGAAACTCTGGGAATATATATATATATTTGTTTTCGTAGATTTTCACAGGTATATGTATGTAGATTGTTCTGAGTTCGGGTTTTGCCCCGTGTAATATTTTGCATGTCTATAGACATGCAAAATATTACACGGGGCAAAACCTGAACTCAGAACAATCTACATACATACATACATACATACATACATACATATATGTCACATGTTTTTTTGCTGAATTTGAAAATTAAGGGAGAGTAGGATAGATCTATTTCGGCCTTATTTTGGCCTCATCAGCTAGCCATACCCTCACTGGGACTTGAACCTGCAACCTTTGCCTTGTAAGGCAGAGAATTAACTTCTAGGCTACAGTATCCAATCCTTCAGCTCTGCACCAGGGAAGGATTACATATTTTTGTGTCGAATCATCCTGGTGTATTGAAGGAACATCCACAGCTCCTTTTCTTGCCTCTCGGCCCAACCCAGGGCCATTTCCAAGGCAGTTAAATTTTATTGATAGCCGACAATTCTATCTATATGTGTCACATGTTTTGTTTTTTTTTGCTGAATTTGAAAATTAAGGGAGACTAGGATAGATCTATTTCGAATCACCCTGGTGTATTGAAGGTTATATATATATAACTTGCAGATTATGGGGGACACCATAGAAAAGAACCATCATTTCCGCTACATCTACCTGACTTTAAGAAGTGGAGATTCTTAGCTGGCTTTCTTGAGATGTTCCCACCAGATGGGCAGATTCAATGTTAGCAGGGCAGTGCTTGTTGCAATCCATTGATACATCTTTGGGAGTTTTAAGAATAACCAGAGGCTAAGGCTGTGTAGAGATCCAAATCTGAAGGTCAAAATGTGAGATGCATGATAAATGTACACAAGACAACACAAAGGAAGGTCACATAATCCAAGAAAAGATGCATTAAGGTGTTATTTAAAGAAGCCACTACATAGAGATCCACCGTTGCAACTACTTTGGAAGTTTAACCAAACTTGATAGGCAGTTTTGTTGAAAGCTCAAATTACTTGTAAGATTCCAAAAATGGCGTGGTGTATACTTGGAGCAGAATCTGTATTCTTAAAAATGGGGTAATTTAAGACATGATTGTAATGAAACAGCTCAAACATCCCTAACCTTAATGTGAATGACATACAGGTAGTCCTTGACTTATGACCACAATTGAGCCCAAAATTTCACTTTATGCAATTTCACTTCTGTGCATGCACAGAAGGTGGATTTAGCACAAAACACAGCTGAGGAGATAATCAGCTGTGCTTCGGGCAAAGAAATAAAGCTCAGCATTAACCCAAGCACAGAACAAGGTGAAGCCATCAAAACACAGGAAAATCAGCCAAAAATTCAGAAAAAAGATGGCATTGAGCAAGACCAGCACTGACAGAATCGGATCTGGCACGCCAAAATTATATCACCAGCGGTTCGCTAGCGGTTCAGGCAATCTGGTTTTAACCGGGAGGAACCCACCCCTGTTAGAAGAACCAAAAAGGGGATCACATGACCCTGGGATACTGCAGCTGTCATAAATCTGAGTCAGTTGCCAAGTATTTGAATTGTGATCATGTGATTGTGGGGCTGCTGCAATGGTGGTAAATGTGAAATCATCATGTCACTTTTTTCATTGCTGTTGTAAATTCAAACGGTCACTAAGTGAATTGTTGCAAGTGGAGAACTACCTGTACTATCAGAAACAATACTATTATTTATTACACAAGATGAGTCATGCTAGTTTATGGTACACAAAAATCAGAAGATGTCTAAAATACTTTCAGTTAGTAATATTTTTGCATTCTTTTTTGTGCATTGCAGTTTCTGCATTAAACTGTAAATGTGATTTCTTGAGAATCTGTTAAATATGGATGTAACAATGGAAATTTCTCCAGTGAATGTAGAACCTTTGATTTCCTTGGTGGTAATTAGATCAGTGCACTTATAGGAACTGAATGTGTTAAAGACTGTTAATACAGCTGAAAGTTTTTTTTAAAAAAAGCCTGTGACTTCCCTATGATTACATTATAATTAGTTCCTTGCTTTATTTTAGATAATTTAAGCATTTAACATTCTATTTTCATGTGGTAAAATTTTAAGACAAGATCCATTTGGTACAGAAAAAAAAAATCTAAATTGATTTCATAAATTTGTGCATCAAAGAAAAAGGTGGTAAAAGCAATTTTCTTTTCAGTGTCTATTTTAAGAAATAGCAGTAATTTAAAATTATTTTTTTAAAAAATATCTAATAATAAATGAAAATCATAATTATATACCTGTAATTATATATCCAATAAATATATTTGGGTTAGGAGTATGCTGAGCTTTTGTAGTTTAGATTTATTCTCAGATTACTTTGTTAAGAAACAGATTTATGTCTAGATTTGTGGATATTTTTTAAAAAATCTCACTGGAATAACTATAAAATACATCATATTCTCATTTGTTTCTCTTAGCGTCTACAATAATAAAAACACTATTATAAACTGAAATAAATTATTTTATTGCCATACAAGTGTAGAGTAAAAATGATGTGATTTAACGGCTGTCCATTTTTATATTATACAAATTGTTGTTAATATACTTCGTTTGGTTGAAGTGATTATGTATAGTTGAAGCAATGCTTCCATTTCAATTGGTTATGCAAAAAATAATCACATGTCTCCTATCAAAATGAATAAAGAATACACACAACATTGGTTCAAGTGGGTGGATTATGCCTATCTACACTGATGATACTGTGGACATTATTTAAAACTTTATGAGGGAAGGATTAATTATACTTTACCTAAAAAGCAATTTTTCTATGTTTTTGTGTGTTAAGGTTGGCATATAATGTTTATGTTAATTATACAGTTTTAATGCTGTAAATTAGCATTTAGATTACTCATTTTATCTAGTGTTAATAGATGTTATGTGGAGAGCTGAACATTGGTTTTGGAGGGGACAGAAATGTTTCTTGATTCATCAAGAAAAATATAGCACCTTCCTTGGAAATATAATATATCATGTGAAGAATGTTGTTTAAATAATTCAAAAAAGTAACTATTCATGAAAGTCTGAAAAAAGATGTATTTTGTAAACTTTAATGGAAGGATTTTTCAAAGCAGACGTCTTCAAACTATTAATTCATCAATCCTTTAATGAACTTTCAGATTGACACTCAAACACTTATATTAAGCTGCCTGAGTCACTATGTATGAAAATACTTGACCCCAAAATATTTACTATATGAAAATAATGCAGTAAGTATTACAGTGTTCCCTCGATTTTCGCGGGGGATGCATTCTGAGACCGCCCGCAAAAGTCGAATTTCCGCGAAGTAGAGATGCGGAAGTAAATACACTATTTTTGACTATGAACAGTATCCCAAGCCTTCCCTTAACACTTTAAACCCCTAAATTACCATTTCCCATCCCCTTAGCAACCATTTAGATTATTACTCACCATGTTTATTTATTAAAGTTTATTTTAAAAAATGTTTTTTAAAGGCAGACGAAAGTTTGGTAATGACATACGACGTCATCGGGCGGGAAAAACCGTGGTATAGGGGGGGAAACCGCGAAGTATTTTTTAATTAATATTTTTGAAAAACCGTGGTATAGACGTTTCGCGAAGTTCGAACCCGCGAAAATCGAGGGAACACTGTATTTTCATAGTCCTGAAAATAATAATAATAATAATAATAATAATAATAATAATAATGACAATCAAGTCTGCTAGCCATTCAATCCTGTGTAAAACTTTCTCATGATTAATCACCTCATCTTCAGAACCCTTGTTGAGTACTACATACTGTAAACCCTTCAGAGTTAAGTGACCTTAGTCAGCCTGCTGACATTTATTGACCATCTATTGATCCCCAGCCATTTGCCCTATTTTTTCAGAGTATAAGACTAATCTTTTTCCTTCTTAAAAGAGGCTGAAAATTTGGGTAGTCTTATACTCTGAATGTAGCCTTTTTGAACTTTCCCCCCAGCCCTAACGAGGTTCTAACAATTTCTCTTCCCAGCTTGCAGGCTTGTTTTCATTGTTACTCCCTCTGAAAAAGGTTGTTTCAGCTTTAATGAGGTGTTAACAATCTTCCTGGCTTGCAGGTTTTTTTCATTCCTACTTTCTCTGAAGAAGTTTTCTTTTCCAGTCATAAGTCTTTACAGGCTTGTTTTCATTGCTGTTCCCTCTAAAAAAGGTTTTTTAAGCCCTAAAAAGGTGCTAACTATCTTCCCGGCTTGCAGGATTTTTTTCTTAAGTCTTTGCAGGCATGTTTTTATTGCTACTCCCTCCAAAGAAGTTTTTTTAACCAGGGGATAAAATAATGTGCTGAAGCTGACCAGACTAAGGATGCAAGCCAGATGAATACCTGATTTTCCCCCTATTTTCCTAAACTAAGGTGCGTCTTATACTCCAAAAACAGTGCTTGGAGAGACCAATGCACTTGGGGGAGCCCTGATTCAACACAACAATTACTTTTTCAGATTGCTTTAATAAAGAAAAAGAATTTCCTGAATTATTTTCAAAGAGTGATTATGCCTAATTCTCCCATTAGCAAAGTAAAAGAGAAAATTTTACATTATATTTACAGTTAGCATTCTAATATACACTATGTATTAGGTGACTTGTGGCCCTTTTCATAGTTTAATGACTCCATACAATATACAATATGGAACATATCTCCAATGGTAATATTCCAATATTGAATATTTGTGAAAGTAGCTTGCGTTACTTTAAAATACAGAAAATCACTTTAAGTTTTTTTCAAAATTACTTAAGACTACTGTTTAAAGATTATTATTGCAGTATTCAGTTGACCTCAATTTTCGAGGAAAAGTTTACAACTAGATATTAAATTATAGCATAGTCTCAATTAAAATTGTATATCTTTGCAATAATTATTCTCTGGGCCATTCCACATCCTGATAAGTGATTATGAACATTTTTTTAAAAAAATCAGAGAAAATAGAGGCATATGTTTTAGTGGTAGCCAGCACAGAAAGGTATTCACATGAATTCAGTAGTAGTGCATATTTGACATAAAGGAATCATTCACAAGTGATACAAAATTTATTGGAATGGCACCCTACTACTTGTTTGAGTTAACACCTATATGCCAAACATCTCATTTCCTGGCACATTCCAGCAAATTCCTAATGACTGGTCTCTATGCAGACAAATCCAAAAGTCCTGGATAGATGACTAAATGAGAACAGTGTTTTTAAAATGCAGAAAGTAGGTAGGCTCCTTGAGGTTTTTGATTTAATGTTCTTAGAAGAAAAATCCGCTTTGCTTCAGTAAAATTGGAACCAATTACCAGTTATGAATCTACTGAAAAATAGTCAAAATATTTTCTGAGATAATAAAGCTGGTGAACAAATTTTTTTCCCTGTGAAGAATAGATAACATTGTACTTGAAATATCAAGTATTAGGTGAAAAGATCACTCAAGAGGCAGCCATAAGACATCTGGGGCCGAACTAGCATGATTGAAATTCAGTTAAAACGGAGTTTTATATATATGCCCTTGTTTATCATTGTAGGTTATGAACTTGACTATGCAAAAGATTAATTTATATAGTTTTTTGTGAGCAAGATTTAATTTGGTGGGGAATCTTATTACATACAGAAAATAAATCTTTGGTATTAAAATGAATGAATGATACCAAATGGCCTCATTAAATTTCTGTGTCTAATTATGTGAATACTTATACATATGTTTTGTATGGAACATACAAAAGAATATGATACTTTATATGAAATTTGAAGTGCTAAAATGTAGAGCAACTCTGTAACTTGATTAGATCAATGTTTACTGCAGGCATGTTGAACCTCTTGGCTTGGTTGGGCCGTACCCTGCTGTTCTGTTCGGGTTGTATGTGACCCGAAACTAAGTTTGAGTCCCCTGTAAAACATTTTCCCTGCATATCTGAAACTTGAAATTTCATGACTTTACATCATTTCAGGGGTTCTCTCTATGAGAATTTTTTTTGGGGGGTGGGGGGTTTCTTTCTTGCTGAAAAAAAACCCCACCCTCATCTTCTGTTCCGGGTCACATACAACCCGGACCGAAAACTCTTCATTTGAAGTGCTTATGTTTGGTCAATTTGAAAACTTTTTTCACTTGGAAAGTAGTCTGAACATTTCTGCACACAATGATATGATATGGATTTCAAGCTGGCTGAAGCATAGACATCAGAGAGTTATTGTTAATGGCGAGTATTCTGAGCAGAGACAGGTTACAAGCGGTGTGCCACAAGGGTCTGTTCTGGGTCCTATTCTTTTTAATATGTTTGTGAGTGACATAGGGGAAGGTTTGGTAGGGAAGGTTTGCCTATTTGCCGATGACTCTAAAGTGTGCAATAGGGTTGATATTCCTGGAGGGGTCTGTAACATGGTAAATGATTTAGCGTTACTAGATAAATGGTCAAAGCAATGGAAACTGCAGTTTAATGTTTCCAAATGTAAAATAATGCACTTGGGGAAAAGGAATCCTAAATCTGAGTATTGCATTGGCAGTTCTGTGTTAGCAAAAACTTCAGAAGAGAAGGATTTAGGGGTAGTGATTTCTGACAGTCTCAAAATGGGTGAGCAGTGTGGTCGGGCAGTAGGAAAGGCAAGTAGGATGCTTGGCTGCATAGCTAGAGGTATAACAAGCAGGAAGAGGGAGATTGTGATCCCCTTATATAGAGCGCTGGTGAGACCACATTTGGAGTACTGTGTTCAGTTCTGGAGACCTCACCTACAAAAAGATATTGACAAAATTGAACGGGTCCAAAGACGGGCTACAAGAATGGTGGAAGGTCTGAAGTATAAAACGTATCAGGAAAGACTTAATGAACTCAATCTGTATAGTCTGGAAGACAGAAGGAAAAGGGGGGACATGATCGAAACATTTAAATATGTTAAAGGGTTAAATAGGGTTCAGGAGGGAAGTATTTTTAACAGGAAAGTGAACACAAGAACAAGGGGACACAATCTGAAGTTAGTTGGGGGAAAGATCAAAGGCAACATGAGAAAGTATTATTTTACTGAAAGAGTAGTAGATCCTTGGAACAAACTTCCAGCAGACGTGGTTGGTAAATCCACAGTAACCGAATTTAAACATGCCTGGGATAAACATATATCCATTGTAAGATAAAATACAGGAAATAGTAAAAGGGCAGACTAGATGGACCATGGGGTCTTTTTCTGCCGTCAGTCTTCTATGTTTCTATGTTTCTATGAAAATTGAAATGAAAAACGTAATTCTTATTGGTTTATTTTGCTGAAATAATGCATGCCCCCCCCCGTTTTTGTGAAAGTTTTTTCAATTTATGGATAGTTTTGCTTGCAAAATGCATTCTATTTTACTGAAGTTGGTGTGGGATTGGTAGCTTGAACATTTCTGAATATAAGAAAAATATAAAGGAACTGAAAAAAATGATTCTTACTGGTTTTTTAACATCAGAAATAAGCCCCCCCCCCCCTCGGCTGCTTGCAACCATTTTCACTTTTTATTTTTTTTATGCTCCAAATCCGAAATATTCTTTAAAATCTTAGGCATTCATTTACTCAATTTAACAATGCTGATCATCATAAAAATATTTGTGGGGGTGGGGGCTAATTTTTTTCTGGGGGGAAAAAAAGTCACGTTTACTCTGTTCGGGTCATATAGACCCGGACCAAAATGATTTTTTTTAGGTACTTGAATTTGATCTTTTTGAAAACTTTTTCAACTGGAAAACTAGTTTGAACATTTATGAACATAATGATATGAAAATTGAACTGGAAAAAATGAGACTTATATTTTGATCAAAAGCCCCTCCCCCCATCCTTTCTGAATTTCGTGTCAATTTATATTTTTTAAGGCTACAAATCCCTAAGGAATTTCCCCCCAAAAGGTTTGATATACTAAATTGAACAATCCTGAACATAAGAAAAATATAAATGAACTGAAAAAAATGGTTCTTATTGGTTTATTTTTACCACAAAAGGGCCACCCCCCTCGGCCTTGCTGTGTGCCATTATTGTCACGTTTTATACATATTTGGCTAGAAATATTTGGAATATCCCTTTGAAAATCAACCACATTGTAGCCAGAGAACTAATTTTATGAAAGAAATCCATTTTACTAAAAGAAAGTATGTAAGTTTGAAATTAACAGCATATTTTTTATATAAATTGAAATAACTTTATGTGCAAAATAAACCAATATGCATCAATTTTTCCAGTTCAATTTTCATATCATTATGTTCAGAAATGTTCAAGCTAAAAATCCCACACCAACTTTAGCAAAATAGAATGCATTCTGCTAGCAAAACTATCCATAAAGTGAAGACTATTTCACAGGAATGGGGGGGGGCATGCATTATATCAGCAAAATAAACCAATAAGATTTACTTTTCTCATTTCAATTTTCATATCATTGTGTGCAGAAATGTTCAAGCTACCAATCCCACACCAACTTTAATAAAATAGAATGGATTTTGCAAGCAAAACTATCCATAAATTGAAAAAACGTTCACAAAAACGGGGGGAGGCACATTTATGTGCAAAATAAACCAATAAGGATTAATTTCTTCAGTTCAGTTTTCATTCCATTGTGTGCAGAAATGTTCAAACTTGTTTCCAGGTGAAAAAAGCTTTCAAAAAGACCAAATATAAGTACCTAAAATGATCAATTTGCAGTCCGGGTCAAATAGACCTGGGAACATAAGATTAGGGAGTTTTTTCAAACAGAACAGCAGGGTTATGAAGAGGAATTGTCTTGGGCAGCATATTGAATGAATAGAGATAGCAAACCTCCTTTTGAAAAAATACTTTTATTACAATCTTGTGGGACTGCATTACTAGCTCTTCAGGGCTAAAGGGGCTGTGATTTGGATATACAGTGGTACCTCTACTTAGGAACTTAATTCATTCTGGGACCAGGTTGTTAAGTAGAAAAGTTTGTAAGAAGAAGCAATTTTTGCCATAGGAATGTAAAAGCAAAATAATGTGTGCGATTGGGGAAACCACAGGGAGGGTGGAGGCCCTGTTTCCTCCCAGGAGATTCCTAGAGAGGCCCCATGGAGGCTTCTCCCCACCTTTTCTGGCCTTCTTTCCTCCCAGGAGATTCCTAGAGAGGCCCCATGGAGGCTTCTCCCTGCCTTTTTCAGTTACAGTTTCGGAGGCTCCGGTTTGTAAGTGGAAAAATGGTTCTTGAGAAGAGACAAAAAAATCTTGAACACCCGGTTCTTATCTAGAAAAGTTCATAAGTAGAGGCGTTCTTAGGTAGATCTACCACTGTAGTTATATACAGTATATGTTTTGTATGATACAGAATATGATACTCTATATGAAATTTGAAATGATAAAACCTATATTAGAACAACTCTGTAACTTGATCAATGTTTACTGCAGGCATGTCAAACCTCTTGCCTTGGCTGGACCTCATTAAATGAAGAGGAATTGTCTTGGGCTGCATATTGGATGAATAGAGATAGCAAACCTCCTTTTGAAAAATACTTTTATTACAATCTTGTGGGACTGCATTACTAGCTATTCAGGGCTAAAGAGGCTGCGAGTTGGATATACCTGATTTGGTGGAATACTAGCCATTACTAATCTTATTTTTTAAGATTAATTGTGGATATTATTAGGCAAGACCATATATTATACAGCGTCTCCCCAAAATTTACTTCCTAAAATTCTATATCTTTTTGTATAGTTGTGAGGAGCCTTAACACAATAAAATGCTTCTATTTGCATAAATATTATTGCCATCAAGTGGAAATTACAGCAGAAGATGGTAGGTTAATTGTTCTTAACACATGCTTTAGAAAATTATCTCATCATATGATAATTATCTCTGTGCAGGGAAAATTGAGTGGTACAGGTTTTCTAAATTTAATTGCTGCTAGGGATGGAATTTTTAGAAAGACAGAGTTAACCAGGGGAAGGTTAATTTCTTTTTGGAGTGTACTGCAATATTCTCTTATTATTGCCTCCCTCAAACACATACACATATACCAATGATGATTGGAGTTAATAATTGATCTTATCCATTTAGGATTATTATTTTTTTTGCTACCCAGCCTTTATTTTGTGAATAATCATTGTTAAATCCATCAATATAAACATCCTATCAATTTCACTGAGGATTTTGCTAATATTTTGCATGTACTTTAGATTGCCAAACCAAAATCTCTGAGCTTTGACAAATATTTAACTTATCCACATTGTGCACTCAATCATATTTTCTTTGGAAATTAAAAAAGTTAAGCTTGCAAAAAAAACCCCAAGAACTGGTGTCCTTTTTATATCATTCTTGAATGGATAATGATTGAAATTGTAAAACATATTAATATAAATAATACATATCTACTGTATACATTTTGTGGCATTACATCACTCTTAAGGAATATTGCTTTCAACCTGTCCCTTTATAAAGACTAAGCTTTGACAGGCTTATTGGGTTAAATTAAAATGGTAGATTAAATAAATTAAAATGGTTGATATACTACAGCAAAATATTATAAGGAGGTTCAGCCAAGATTGGCATTAAAAGTTCTGTTTGTGTGGAACATAATATGTTCTGTTTTGAAATCACAGCAAAATTTACTATCTTCCACCAAGAACACCTGACAACTTTTCTCTCTGAAGTTTCATGAACCGAGACAGACTTAGAAGATTTAAAAAAAATGTTTTCTGTGGCATTTTTCAGGGATGAGTATATATACAGGAACAGATAAAAATAATACAATCTAAGAAAAATATACAAAGGAGAAAAAGTAAAACATGCTGAAAAAGAAAAAGAAAAGATATATAAATTTATTTCTTCATCAAAACAAATAAGCAAATTTCACTAACTTTATCATTTTTCTGATACTTTAAGATCTCTTCTTTCCATATGTCATCTCTTATCTATAAACAATTTTATACTGATTTCTGAATATACAAATTATTAGTGTCTTTGTCCTTGGAATTTGTTACACTTTTTATGGAAGAAGTTGTATTATCATGAAGTAAGCAACTTTTTGAGCTGGAAAAGACTTTTGAGAATAGGCTGCTAGTACACAGTCACAAAAGGGCTAGGATGGATGTACACAATCATCAGAAAATAAATTGTAAGTTACTATCTCATCTAGTCCCTAGGCCCCTTCAAAATCTAACCTTCTCTCTCCCTCCCCCCTCTCTCATTTTCTCAGGATCAGAGTCGATTGAAATCAAGTCTCAGTTTTTATTTATTTATTTTATTTGTTTGTTTGTTTTGTCAAGTATGTATTGGTGGTATACAAAGATATAATAATATTTATATACATGATACTAGTAAAAGAGAAACATTATGACGGGATGGAAGGCACTCTGGTGCACTTATGCACACAATCAAAATGACATTTCATTTGAAGTTCTCCTATTTCCTTTTCTTTAAAGTACAGTATAAATCTTGTAGAGGTGTATTCACTCTGGAAGCATAGCATAATATATTTCACCTCTTTTTTTGCCAGAAATTACTTAAGGCTTTTTACAAGTGAGTCTTTGATGTCATGATGTATAATTATGGAGGTATATTGATTATTTTATAATCTACATGCTTAGAATCATGTGTGCACCCGCAGTCAATTGATTGTAGTAGCATAAAATTTGTGTTTATAAATGAGCAGCAGTATAGTATAGTTGTTAAATTGCTGGACTAGGTGTAGGGAGACCTACCGGTAAATTCTAGTCCTTCATTAGGCACAGAAACCAGCTGGATAACTTTGTGGCAGTCACTCTCTCTTGGTCCAAGAGTGGGAAGTAAAATCAAACAAATCTATCTACCAACCTACACTGAACCAGCATGGTAGATTATGTCCATAAACTTGACTGAAGAAGCCTTCATCTGGCAGTGGTATAATATAATTTTAAAAATTGACACAAGAAGGGGATCTTTTTCCAAATTGTAATCTAAAGTAGGTGAAGTTGAAAGGGTTCAGAGGCAAGGGGGACCTATTGTGTGCAAAATTTACCCAGCTTCTATCAGTTACTTCTTAATTATGCCAATTCCAGATAAACCTTTGTGGGATGCCTTGTCCTTAAGTTGATATTGGGGGTCTTTGTTTCTTGTGCAGTGAAACCATATTTTACTCAACTTGAGCGCAGTTAGTGGAGTTAAATATAATACTCTTGACTATTGTCGCTCCAAGTCCTTGGAGAGGGGCGGTATATAAATCCAATATATACAGAGGTGGGCAGCAGGCAGGATGGGGTGGAACGCAGTTCCACCAGTGGAAATGAAGCTGAATGCACAACTCCAGCTAACCGGCAGCTGTCACTTCCTGGATTACTGATCTCGGCTCAGCTCTCCTTTTTTCTCCCTCCTGCTGCTGCTACATCTCCACTCTTTGCTTTCCTCTTTCCTGGCCTCAGATGAGCTTACCTCTCTCCTGCCTGGCTCCCCTCCAGCCTCATGCAGCCACCTCCTGAGTCCAGGAAGGAGGAAAGAGGAAAAAAGCAAGGAGCGGGCAGCAACAGCAGCAGAGGGAAAAAGGAGAGCTGAACCAAGATGAGCCCAGTTATGCCAAAGTGGTTTGGGCTGTGGTCTTTTGAACTCCTCGCTCCGCCTGCAGCTGAGATGAAAAGGTGTCATGCAGAAATAATAACCCTGTAACTCTCCCTCGGCTTTCCAATATTTTAAAATCCCCCCTCCCTTCGTCCTCCTGCTTTTCTCCCTGCTTTGGCAGGGAGATCAGCAGGAGCAGGAGTTGCAGGGGCCCCTTTTCATCCCCACTCTTCTCAAGAGCTGATTGGCACCCATTCGCCTAGCTACCCAGCCTGAGGCAGAGAGTGACCCAGGAAGCAGAGCACAGGAAACACAAAGCAAATTGTCACCCCAGCGAGTGACACTGGTGATGTTGTAAATGGAGCTTTGACGTCACGAAGACGTCCTTCCTAGAGGCCACGTTTCGGCCGACCAGGAAGGACTTCTTCGTGACGTCAAAGCTCCGCCCATGCAATTCCCTATTGGGATTCCCCACCTCCTTTCCAGCCTCCAGATCGGCCGAAAACGGTGCTCCACCGAGTGGTGGCGCCCGGCTGTTACCTTATGAAACAGCCGGGCGCTTCTCGGCGGCCTCCGGAACTCGAACCCAAACTTCCGGGTTTGGGAGAACGCCGAGAAGCCCCCCTGCTGTTTAAGAAGGTGACAGGCGGGTGGCGGCGCTTCTCGGTGGCCTCCCGAACCTGAAAAGTTCGGGTTCAGGTTCGGGAGAACGGCAAGAAGCCCCCTGGCTGTTTTAAAAGGTGACAGCTGGGCGGCAGCGCCCAGCGGAGCACCATTTTGCGATCTGCGGTGGATTCGTAAAGCAAAAAAAGTTTGTAAGAAGAGGCAAAAATTTTCTGAACCCCGGGTTCGAATCTTGAAGTGTTCGTATCACGAGGGGTTCGTATCACGAGGTACCACTGTACCTGACCTCATCCCACTATCTCTTCAGTTGCAACCTTCTGATAATTATAATTCTTCTACCACAGTACCTATGAATTAGTCGTTAGTCACATGTATTCTCAGTGCCCTCAGTGCCCTAAGGTCAGAAACATGACAAATATACTTTTTTATGATAAATTGTATGTGTGCCAGTTCACTTCTTTAATTTTCATCTGGGGGAAATAGTTGTTTGCGTCTCCAAATAAAATAAACAGTTCCTCCCACATCAATAAAATGATCTGATTAATGCTGTGGTCACTTTTGCAACTAATGTAACAATTTTCGATTCCATCTCTACTGCAGACATTGGATTTAATTACCAGTTCAGTTGTTATTAAGCAAGGTCGAGTTTGACTTAACAGCTTTCCTGAAAATAAGTTCCATAAAATATTCTCATCATGTTCTGAACTTGTTCTTCAGATAATATTAGAGGGAAAGTGTTTTAAGGTTTCAACTTTGGTTATTGTGTATAGCGCTATAGCTGTCTAAAGAAGTGAAATTTACTAGCGTATATACATAGTTCTGAAGTATCATTTCCTAAGTTCAGATTTATGTTATTTTATATAGCTGTTTAAATTATTTCAAATGTGACCTTGTGATGGGTGAGTGGCCGTTGTAACTCTAAAACATTTTGGGTAAGTCCATCATAATTTCAAATGTTTGTTAAGTGACTAGTTGTTAAGTGACTACCTATATTTTTCATTGCTCCTTATAAAAATTCTGGAATACAGATGCCGATTAGGTCCCACAAAGTTGGCCTTCTCCGGGTCCCATTGACTAAACAATGTCGTCTGGCAGGACCCAGGGGAAGAGCCTTCTCTGTGGCAGCTCCGACCCTCTGGTATCAACTCCCTCTGGAGATTCAAACTGCCCCTACTCTCCTCACCTTCCGCAAGACTCTGAAGACCTATCTATGTTGCCAGGCATGGGGTAATTGATGTATCCCCTTTTGGCTAGAAAGATTTATGTGTGGGTAGTATTGATTGTTTTTAAATGATAATGGGTTTTTAGCTTTAGTTTTAATTATTGGATTTGTACTGCATTGATTATTGTTGTTGTGAGCCATCCCGAGTCTTTGGAGAGGGGCGGCATACAAATCTAATAAATTATTATTATTATTATAATTATTATTATTTGGACAGGGAGTCTCTTCTCACAGTCACTCATGCCCTCATCACCTCGAGGTTTGATTACTGCAATGTCCTCTACATGGGGGTTAAAGGTTACTCCTCTACCTTTAAAGAATGGTTGGAAACTAGTTAATGCAAAATGCAGCCATGCAAGCCATTATGGGCCTTCCTAGGTATATGCATCTCTCACCATCACTCCGCATGCTGCATTGGTTACTGATTGGTCTCCGAATGCAATTTAAAGTATTGGTTATGATCTATAAAGCCCTACATGGCTTAGGACCAGATTACTTATGAGTCCGTATCCTTCCCCATGTACCCCAGGAGCCGGTCAGGTCCCACAGAGTCAGCCTTCTCCAGGTCCTATCAGCTAAGCACTGCCAGCAGGCGGGGCCTAGGGGAAAAGCCTCCTGTGTGGCAATTCCAGTCTTTTTGAATCAACTCCCTTCAGAGATTCACACTGCCCCCACCCTTCCGGTATTTTGTAAGGTTTTAAAATCTCACCTTTGCCGACAGACCAGGGGCCGTTGAGTGCTGGCATCCAGCTCTGGCTGATGATACGAATATATGATTGTGATAGGATGAATGTGGGTGCCTGTTTTTAATAATCCTGAGGTTTTAGAATCAGATTTTATGTTTGGGCTTCTTATAGGTTGTATTTTGTATTTATTCTTGTTTTGTAAGCTGCCTTGAGTCTACAGAGAAGAGTGGCATAGAAATACAAACAAACAAACAAACAAACAAACAAACAAACAAATAAATACTGTATTCTGTATTGCAGAACTCAAGAAAGGAAAGCCACAATGTTGTTTTTTTTAAAGGTGCATATTGAACAAAGACTAAGGGCTTGTTTTCCTCCAAAAAAAATAATATAGAAGTGGAAAAGTCATCTTTAGATTCACTAAAAATGCAGTAAATTAGACAATTTTTCTTTTGGACAGAAGTAGTCATATTAGTAAACCCTTAAGCAGAAGGTAAAACATTGTAGAAGGGAATTGGGTTACATTGTTTGGAAAATAAAAGGATATGGTACTTATGCTCTTTAATTGTAATACATGTATAACATAACTGAATTTTCTCTTTAGTATGATTGTGTGGTTGAATAGTAGGATATGTTTTCTTTTTCTGTTCCAAGTATTGTATTTTCTATCATTTTATATTTTTTTACCCTGGAATTCAATTTTTTTTCTTATTGGAGAAAATGAAAAAAAGTAATAACATTTTCTCAGAGAAATGCATTAAAATGCTTACAATAAAACAGCAAAGAATGTTGTGGCATCTTAAATATATTATGACAAATGTTTTCGTGAACTCACATTCTCCACAAATAAACAAAGTCATGCATTTGATGAAGTATACTGAAATCCAAAAAAGTTTATAAAATATCACAAAACGTATGTGTGAATAATTTCTACATGCCATTACCCTACCTCTAAGTTATACAGTGTATCTCTTGAAGTCAGTTCTGGCTCAACTGAACTTATGGGATAATTGCATAATACTAAATATACTAATTTTTAAAGTATTTATTAATTTATTTATTTGATTTGACTTCTATGCCGCCCAATCCCATGGGATTTATGGTGGTTTACAGCAATATAAAAATACAATACAATAGTGGAAAGAAGTCAAATATTAAATACTAAAACAATAAAAAAAACCTTTACTGTATAAAACTCACAAAGCCATGCAATCAAAATAAACATGCATACCTATCAAACACTATTTGGCCGTGACAGATGTTAGCATTCATGGCCTCCAGGCCTAGCGGCAAATCCAGGTCTTCACAGCCTTTTGGAAGGCCAGTAGGGTGGGAGGAGTATGGACATCGGAGGGAGTTGATTCCATAGAGCCAGGGTAGCAACAGAGAAGGCCCTCCCCTGCAGTCCCGCCAACCTGCATTGCTTAGTCAACAGGACCCGGAGAAGGCCAACACTGTGTGATCTTATTGGTCTATGGGAGGTATGCAGCAGAAGAAGATCCCGTAAATAGTTTGGTACTAAGCCATGTAGGGCTTTATAGGTAATAACCAACACCTTAAATTGTGACCGGAGACTAATCAGTAGCTAGTGCAGTACGCGGAGCATTGGTGTTACATGGGTGTACTGAGGTACACCCCTGACAGCTCGCATGGTTGCATTCTGGACTATCTGCAGTCTCCGAACTCTCTTCAAGGTTAGCACAATATTCATCATTATTTGTATCTACTTAATGTGTTTGAGAAATATCTAGAGTTCTCTTGTCTCCAAAGTAGAATTGTGAGAAAGAGAACTCAGAACATAAATGTGGCAAGAATTTTTTTTCACACCTCCACAAATCATATAGAAAGAGATAAGTCAAACACAATCTGTTTGTATTGTAAATCCCATCAGTTTAAGAATTTCACATGCCTCCAGTAGAATGTAATTCTTTTCTCAAACATCTGTTAAAAAGTCATTTTAATGGGTATGCTTTCCAGATGCTTCAGTTGCTACTATTAATGTAATTCAAATGACAAGATCAACTGTTGAGGTTAATTCTATGCTAGAAACAATAAACAATAGGTAGGAATATATTTTGAATTATATGTTATATTTAAACTGGTTTTATGTTTATTATCCCATTATGATAGCATTCTATTTTCTTTTAAAAAAAATATTTTGTGAAAAACTTTCTAAAAAATGTTTGACTGGTTGAACTATTTTTACTAACTGGTGGTTGTTGTTGTTTTTCAAATACCATAAAACATACTTATATTTATTCTTAATAAATAAATATAAGTATGGAGTATTAAAAGTTTATGTCACTAGCAATATATTTATATCAGTTTGCCGTTTTCCCACCATAATTTAGTAAATAAAATAGGAATAAAATAATTGAAGCGTGGATTTTGAACAAGTGAAAAGCTGTTATATTGTTATTTTTTGTGTCTCTCTCTGTGTGTCTGTTTAATGTTGCAATGGTCTGTGTTAAATGTAAGAAGGCTCAGTATGGGTTGATTTGCACATGAAGCTGAAAGAAACCAAAGAATTGTAGAACTGCTTGGTCAAGGAAAATTATCCATCAGCTTCAACCTAATATGGGCTTGAATGCTTTTATATACATCGGAATCGTGAACCAAATCAGGGGAAATATTATTAATCAATCCTTTTAGTCCAAAAGTGATGGAATAATTGACAGGTGTTTTTTTTCCTGCAAAGGGGATTTTGTAATTGAATAAAACTACTGTTACTTGTGGAAAACTGATTTTATATATGGTAACTGCAGCAAGACTATTTATATGCATAAAGATGGACAAATACAGGAACATCTATAAAGGAAGAGTGTATGGTGAAGATGGCAGGTCATGCAGAAATGGCTGGACTAAATTGTTTAATTAAGGAAGAAGCAAATTACTACTGTTAGCCTAGAAACAGTTTATGGATTTTTTGCTGAATGGGGATAAAAATTTACCTGGCAATCTCTTTATTTACTGATTAAACAGGGTGGCATATGAGAAGCACAGAACTTTGTTAAGTATTTTGGAAGGATAGAAACAGTATATTAACTAATTTTGTAATGCAATTGTAATGTAATTTTGCTGCAAAGATTGGAAGTTGCTTCTTTAAATTTTTCTTTTTTCTTTCTTTTCCTAACTTTTTATTTTTTCTATATATTCTATTTCATATTCTAGTCTGAACTAAAATTCAGAATTCAAGCTAATCTTAACTGACAAATATTTGAACAATTTGTGCTTTATATCAAGACAGACTGTCTTTTCTTTAGTTTGGAAAATCTACTGAGTAATAAATATCCTTTCTAAGCAACACAGCCCTGAAAAAGAAAGAAATTTGACATTTTGTAGCATTCATAGAAACATTTCCAACCTTTTAGCTTTCCTGGACAATTCCTCTTCACACTGAGTCTTGGGCCACAGTATTGAAATACAGTGTATAATATGGAAATATGTAATGTAGTTAATGCACATACATATTTTTTTATTTATGGCAGTTTTATGGGGCCACATTACTAACTGTGCAGAACTACATGTGGGCTGTGGATTCGACATGTTTATTCTAAGCTTTGCAGCAAATAATGTATTTGTGACAGAATGGAAATAAACAAATTTCTTTAATATTTCTTGGTGTTTTGTAGAGGGGGGAAAGAAACGGTAACACTTCTTTCATGACTTTGTGGACTAAGATTTAGTATATACCACTGATTCTGTGAAACGTTTCCCCAATTTTATATTCAGCATTTGGTACTCTCAGTATAAAAGAGAGTATAAATACTGTGTTGTAATTGGGCCTAAATGAGCGCTGTCTTTGTAAGTAAGAAGTGCTAGCAATTTCATGTAGAGAGGGAGGGTGACATTTTCTAAGTGATTTGGAAATCAATTTTGTGAAGAGCTATGGGGACTGTAGTAGAAGGGGAGAGGAAAGGCAATAAAGTTGAAATCAGCAGGAAACTCCAGTGAGAATTTTCTTTGTTAAATTGTAAGTAAAGCACATTTAATACCATATTCTCATTAGTAACTTGTAAAATATGTAACAGATGCACCTGCTACAATATTTAGGGGGTTTTTTTGTTGCTTGTTTTCTTTGCTGAGAGACCTTTGTATTAAGGACTGTACAGAGCACAAACCTAACATGCATACTGTATTTTATTTTCTACATTATGTATAAAAATATTTCTTTAAAAGGCAGTAGAATTATCGCCATAGAATTTGCAAAAGAGAAAACAGAAATACTGTTGTCCTTTTAAAAAAAAGGAAATCAGGGAAAGCTACTGAGGCAAATTGCAAATTCCTTCTTATTTCTGCAATAAGAATCTAAACAATTCTTAGGAATAGAATATCACTTAAGCAATAACATCTTTTTGTCAGAACATGACACAATGCAAGAAGCTAAAACTTTTTAAAGCCTGTGACAGAAGCAACTGTTATCCCCCTAGATTAAAAAAGGTAGCAAATGTAAAAGTTACAAATGAATGTGAAAACTGAGTACCAGCATAAATAAATCAAACCTAAACTTGGATTATGTCTCAAAACAGATACTTCATTGTCAAATTTTCCTTAAAAACCCAAAATTTATACTAAGTGATGCTTTATTTGTCCTTCACCTATTTTTGTTCCACTTTAGAGCAGATGAAAAAAAATCTCTAAAAATTCCACAACACAAACTTAACACACACATACTGAGGTTTATACTGGTACTCAGAATTCTCTGACCAACATGGCCATTACTGAGAATTCTGAAAGGTTGAAGATGAAGCATCTTGAGGACACCTAGTTTGAGAAAGGTTACTTTCCCCCTGTTTTATTTTTCTCTGTGATTTAGAAAACTTCAGACTTTATAGGAGCTTCATCACTTGATATATTTTTAAGAAGAGGCTGGACAGCCACTTGTCAGAAATGGTATAGGGTCTCCTGCTTAAGTTGGGGATTGAACTAGAAGATTTCTAAGATCCCTTGCGGCTTTTCTCTGTAAAGGTACTCTAAATGTGGAAGTAGAGCAGGCAATTGGGCTTGTTACAGGGTCTGCTTCTCATATTAGTATCATTGTCCTTTTGTTTTTTATTTCTTGTGAGAATCTACTCCAGGTTGGATAATTTTCTGTTTGCAAGTATCGGTGTATTACCAAATATCTGAGAAGGGGCAGTGTCATTATCTAGTATGGGATGTAGTTTACTAATCATGTGTCTTGGTGGCTTAAGTTGTAGACAATAACAGTAGTATTTATTTTCTGATTTGCCTTTTACTAGTTTCACCTAATTTTGTGGGAATTGAAAATGGCCTTGAAGGACAGGAAGGAGAGTCACTATTAAGATTGTAATCAGATGAGTGCAAGTTAAGTCCATTTCAAGAAACTAGTATGAGAAAATGCTTCAGACAGACGCTACCTTCGTTCACATGAAGTGAAAATGAGGGAAGAATTTCCAAGATTCTCCTACTATAGCTGTTACAATTGTATGCTGCCCAATCCTGAAGGAATCAGGGTGGCTTACAGCACGTACACAACCAATTAGATTTGCATACTAGCCGCTGATTGGCTGATCAAGTGGTGGGAACTACAAATGACTGTCAGTGGCCAGCAGCCTTCAGGGAAACTCTTAAAAGCGGCTTCCCTGAAGCCTGCAGGCAGTTCTGCTAGTGCTACAGCATGGAGTAAAATAAAGTGCTGAACTGTTACTATGGCTTGCATCTTTCAATTACGCATGAATCTAACAGGTTGTGTTTGAAGCTAGCTGCAGAAGGTCATCGTACAACTCTCCAAAAAATGTGCCAAACAATGAAGGCCTTTATACTGTAGATCAAAATCAGCAACTTAAATTGGACCTGGAAACCAACTGGTGATCAATGCAGGATTCACAAAACCAGTGTTAATGGGTTCTCAATGTTGAGACCTTGAAAATATGCAGTTCACTGCATTTTGAGCCCACTTCTGTTTCTAAATACATTTCAATGGTAGCCTTAAGTAAAGTGCATTATCTAATCTAGACAGCTGGTAGTAAGGACATGAGTTACATTTGCCAAGTCTTCCTGCCCCAGGAAAGGCCACAACTAGAGCAGTAAGTGGACTTGGGTGTAGGCTGTCTTGCCAAGACTTCCATCTGCTAATCCAGCAGGAATTGTGAGTCTAGAACGACACCCAAGTCATAAGCTGGTTCCCGGATGGGTGGTGCTCGCATTTCACAGAATAACTCTGGCTTCAGCAATAAGGACCCTGATGGATCAGCAGCAACTCTAATTTGCCAGGCTTCAATTTCAGTCTAATCTTTCCTATCCAGGAAAGGGACTGCTATTATTTGCAGATTTCTTCCACTAAGTAAGATGTTCATCTTGATAAAGTAGTCAAGGAAACCACTTTCCTTGTTTGAAAATAATGGCCCCGTTTTCAGAAATTAATACATGTATTCCCTAAAATTCTGAACTGTACAGATAATATTTTTAAGAAGTCCTTTTGGGGGTATGAAGTGGGGAAATAATCTAGCTTCATGCATTTTTAGATACATTTAAGAGAGATTTGAAAATATATTTAATAAAGAGACTGGTGGAAGCGATGATAGCCAAAGTCTGAGAAGGCCAGTTAGTAAAGCTGGATTGATAAAGGAGAATGTTTGCAGCTTAGGGTTACATTCTTGTTGCTCTCTCAGCTTTGTTATTTTCTTGCAGACGTTTTGTTACTCAAAATAGTGAATTGTACACTAATGGTGTTATCTAGTTTGGGTAACGAAACAACCAAGCTCAGAGAGCTCTAAGGATCCCTTAAAGCTGTATTGGTCACGTTGCTTTCTTTTGAGGTTTTTTTTAGAACAATTAGATTGCAGAGTTTGTAGATTTCAGATTTTACAGATATATATATTTTTCCCCGTGATTCTAAATGTATGATACATAAATATACGATACATCAATACATACTTACTGTATTGCTCTTCTGTAATTATAACTTGATTTTTTAAAATTTATTTATTTGTCTGTCTGTCTGTCTGTCTGTCTGTCTATTTATTTATTTATTTATTTATTTATTTATTTATTTATTTATTTATTTATTTATTTATTTATTTATTTATTTATTTATTTATTTATTTATTTATTTATTTATTGTTACAGTTGGAAGGGACCATGCAGGTCATCAAGTCCAACCCCCTGCCTAAGCAGGAACCCTATAGCATCCTAGCCAAATGGCAGTCCAATTTTCTCTTTAAAATGTCCAGAGTATTGGAGTTCACAACGTCCGCTGGTAGGTTGTTCCACTGGTTGATCTTTCTGACCGTCAGGAAGTTCTTCCTTATTTCCAGGTTGAATCTCTCCTTGGTCAGCTTCCAGACGTTGTTCCTCGTCCGGCCCTCCGGTGCCCTGGAGAATAAAGTGATCCCCTCCTCTCTGTGGCAACCCCTCGTATACCTGTAGACTGCTATCATGTCCGCTCTGGCCCTCCTTTTCTCTAGGCTATCCATGCTCAGTTCCTGCAATCTCTCTTCTTACGTCTTGGTTTCTAGACCCCTGATCATTTTGGTTGCTCTTTTCTGCACCTTCTCCAGAGTTTCAATGTTTTTTTTGAAGTGTGGTGACCAGAACTGAACACAGTACTCCAGGTGTGGTCTTACCAGGGCATAGTAGAGTGGTATTAAGACTTCCCTGGTCTTGGAGTGTATTCCCCTGTTGATGCAGCTTAGGATTGTATTGGATTTTTTGGCTGCTGCTGCACATTGTTGGCTCATGTTTAGTTGATTATTCACCAAGACTCCGAGATCTCTTTCGCCGTCGTTACTGCTGAGAGGGGTTTCTCCCAGGCTGTATGTGTGTCCAGGTTTTTTTTTACCTAGGTGAAGGACTTTGCTCTTGTGGATGTTGAACATCATTTTGTTGGTGTGGGCCCACTGTGTTAGTCTGTCCAGGTCTTTCTGTAATTTGAGCCTGTCTTCAAGGGTGTTGGCTACCCCCGCCAGCTTGGTGTCGTCTGTGAATTTGATTAGTTGCCCTTCTATTCCCTCGTCCAGGTCATTGGTGAATAAACGTAGAGTATAATACTGTAAACATATAATTATCTTTGAATGGGGCACATTATAAATAAAACTTCTGCTTGTTTGCAGAATGGAAGTTTGCAGCTCCCTCTCGAAAGAACTGAAGGTCTAACCATAAGTGGTGGTGTATCTCCCGACTTCCACATACTTTTAAAATCACATTCTAGGTATTCTAGATACCACAAGGTATCTAGAAGGCTAGTGCTTCTACCAAACTGCCTTTCCTTGGTTTTTGTTGTTGCTTTTTAATTACATCTATGAGGCAATTATGAATCATAACAGTTGATTGCAGGCTTTCTGGCTGCTGAAGGGGGGAGATAAATGTTCAATAGAATGTGACCTTTTCATTCAACAACTAGTGGTCGCTTAGGAACCAGTTTACTTCACTGTTAACAGAAAGTTACAAGGGCAAGAGGGAGAGGGGTTTGCATTTGAATGCTTGAAATGTTAGAAAGCTTTTGGACCATTTTTTAGCTGTAAGGTATGTTTACTGTACGTTTATTATAACTAAAAGAAAGCTTTAAAGAAAGAAACAAGACTATTCAATTTAGTGCTTTTCACATTGCTGTATGCGGCCGATTGCTAAAAGCTCCTTTTTGCAGCATAGTTATTAAAGCTTCTGAGATTTGTAGCCTTTTAAACCACCATACTGAGAGGACTTGTAATTAGGGAATTCTAAAATTAGTCCTGGGGCCCTTTTCACCAAATTGGAAGTGACTGATGTGATCACATCTACTTCAACCCTTTTTTCCTCCTAGGACACAAATACAAGGAATAAATTTAATGGCTCTCTTGCACTGGAGTCCTATTGGAGATATGGGTCACCATTGCTGGTGCAGGAAAGTGCATAAGTCTTCAGACTGAGGAGAAGAAATCCAAAGAAGGCCTGTCAAAAATCTCAGTTCACCTAAGATTTTAACTATCTTTCTGTTTGTCAGTTCTGTGTTACCTTTTGCTGAAATTATAGACCTTTTAAAAAGAAGAATATTGTTTGATCACCGGGTCCTTGGAGAGGGGCGGCATACAAGTCTAATAAATGATGATGATGATGATGATGATGTAGGCTCAGTGCAGTCAGATAGATATCACTAATATCAGTGGTTCTTCTCCTCACTGCTATCTAGCATCTGGTACAACATAAGTCTTCAGCAACTGAATTTCAGGATGGATTTCCTAGATTTCCACATTACACTGAATTGTATCTGGCTTTAATGCTACGAGGGCCGCCCAGAAAGTAATGCACCACATTTTTTTTTCTCAGCCTACAGAAATGGTATGAATGCGAAACCTTAGATATGTCTTTCACAAATTACTCAAGACCCACCTATATCGCCAGGCATGGGGGAACTGAGATACCTCCCCCAGGCTTTTATATTTTATGTTTGGTATGTATGTGTTGTATGGTTTTAATTGTTGGTGGTTTATATATCTTTTATTTTAATATTACATTTGTTTACTGTTATATTGTTTTTATTATTGTTGTGAGCCGCACCAAGTCTTCGGAGAGGGGTGGCATACAAATCTAATAAATTGAATTGAATTGAATAGAATAGAATAGATATACATTATTTCAATTGTCAGGAGTGTGTGTGTAAATTTTGTGTTTCTTCAGACAGATAGTGTAGCTGCAGCAGTGTTTTGAAATGGTGTCTGTAAGTGAAGTATGTTACAAGAAGCTTGTCGCTGAATTTCTCACTGTGGAGAAAGAAACTGTTGGGAACATTCACAAACGTTTGTGTACAATTTATGGAGACTCTGCAGTCGACAGAAGTACGGTTAATTGCTGGGCACAGAGGGTGAAGCCATTAGAAGACGAAGAGGTGATTCGCACAGTGCAGAAATGGCTTTGTGACCAGAACAAGGAGTGGTACCGACAGGCCATACACACCCTTGTGTCTCACTAGAGGAAGGATGGAGATTAAGTGGAAAAATAGGGAATGTAGAAGAAACATCATTCTTTCTTGTGTGTAAGTTTCATTGTGTTCAATAAATAATTGCTGAAGAAAAAAAAGTGCATTACTTTCTGGGCGACCCTCGTAGTTACAGTGTCTGGACTCACACATTGTACTAAGTCAAAAGCAAGCCAATTATATTATGAGCAACCTAAAGAGAGTGCTATAATTACATTGCGGCTATAATTCTAACCCTAGTTGTGGAAAGCTTGATTCCGAAGAAAGAATTGAAGTACAGATCATAACAATTATGATCAGGGCTTAGGCATTTCAACTTGTCTCCTCATCAAATGAGTAATTCTCATGAGGGATGACAAAGAATGAATATGTGCAAATGCGTATTTACATCAAGCTAATCAGTGATAGTTTGGCATGTTGTTGTTTTTTTTCCCACTCCCTGGAGAAGGAGGGAATTAGCAAAACACCAAATGCCCAGTGATCATGAAATGGTCTTGTGGCTGGCTTCTTTTCAGAGGGATGATTAAAATGAAAGAGGAGAATGTGCATTGGAAAAATACGAGCCATCTGAAGGATCATTTAATGTAAATTGAGCATGACTGGGCTCTGTTATAAGCAATGTAGAGTACTCATAAACCAAAATAAAGCAGGGAATATGTTCCGAAAAGGAATGAATTGGGTCACATGGGAATGTTGTGTAGCTTGGTAACAGTACTTCTGAAAGTTCAAGGTCTTAGTGTTATATCACATGAGCCTCAATTGTGAGAATCTGTGCTAATTGTACAAGTGAAGTACAATGACCAGCTCTTCTAGGTTATCTTTGGTCTAATGCAAATTATGTTTTCAGTTCAGTCAGGTCGTCCTAGTGAATTTGATTGTTTTGGGAGGAGATTTAAATCTAATGAATTGTTGACAGGTGTTCTTTTAGTTGTAGCTTGCATTTGGGACATTATATTCATATTTCAAATGACATGACATTACCATTCCTTACTCCATAACACAAATTAAGCCTTTTCTTTACTAACAAACAAAAATCACAGGTATGGTATGTTATAGTTAAATCCTTACAACCCCTTCCCAAAAAGTGATTCTAAGAGAATTAAGGAACTTTGATATTAAATTACCATTTTTATCACACTGACAAAGTGAGACAACCTATCCTAGTAGTGTTTTTTCCCCCCTACAAAACAGTTGCTACTAATTTCACAGCTTTCTTGGCACTGCTAAACTGTTACGTTGTCAGTGCAATTCCATGTACACATCTATTATGAAACAAGCCTCACTAACTCCTGGAGCACTGGCTAGGAGACTAGAAAAGAGCTGATGTAGTTCCCATCTTTAAAAAAAGGAGAAAAAAATAGATCCAGAAAACTACACATCTATCAGCTTAACTTCAATACCAGGGAAGATTCTGGAAAGAGAATGAAGCAATGAATCAGCAAACACACCTACAAGCAAACAAAGTAATAACCAAAAGCCAACATGGGTTTGTCAAATACAGATCATGTCAGATTTTGTTGCATTCTTTGACAAAGTGACAACATTAGTGAACCAGAGGAATGCTGTCAATATAATTTACTTGGACCTCAGTAAGGCATTTGATAAAGTAGACCATAACCTACTACTAGATAAAGAAGAAAAATGTGGTTTAGACAGCAACACCCCCAAATGGATTCAAAACTGGCTGACCAACTGCATACAACATGTAGTGCTCAATGGAACTGCATCTACATGGAGAGAATGCAGTGGAGTACCCCAAGGCTATGTTTTAGGCCCAGTACTCTTCAACATCTTCATCAATGACTTGGATGAAGGAATAGATGAGGAACTCATCAAATTTGACACCAAACTGGCAGGAATAAAGAAGCTCTCCAGAAGATAGGCTCAAGATACAGAAGGATTTTGACAAACTTGAACATTGGGTACTATCTAACAAAATGAAACTCAATGGTGAAAAGAGTAAGGTTCTACATTTAGGCAAGAAAAACAAAATGCACAGATACAGTATATGTGGTACATTGGTCAACATAGTAACTGAGAGAGACCTTGGAATCCTGGTGGACAACCATTTAAATATGAGCCAGCAGTGTGTAGCAGCTGCACAAAAAAGCCAACACAGTTCTAGGTTGCATTAACAGAGGGATAGAATCAAGATCACATGAAATGTGAATACCACTTTAAAAAGCCTTGGTAAGACCACACTTGGAATACTGCATTCAGTTTTGGTTACCATATTGCAAAAAGGATGTTGATACTCTAGAAAGAGTACAGAGAAGAGAAATAAAGGTGATTTGGGGACTGGAGGCCAAAACTTGAAAAACGATTGCAGGAATTAGGTATGTCTAATTTAGTGAAAAGAAGAACCAAGGGAGACGTGATAGTAGTGTTCCAATATCTCAGGGGTTGCCACAGAGAAGAGGGAGTCAAACTATTCCTCAAAGCCCCTGAGGGTAGGACAAGAATCAAGAAACTAATCAAGGAGAGAAGCAACTTAGAACTAAGGAGAAATTTCCTGACAGTTGGAACAACTAACCAGTGGAACACATTTCCTCCAGAAATTGTGAATGCTCAAACACTGAAAGTTTTTAAGATCTTGGATAAACATTTGTCTGAAGTGGTGTAGGGTTTCCTGCCTAAGTAGTGTGTTGTTCTGTTCTGTTCTATTATATTCTTGTGGGTGACTCTAATTGGAATGACTTTTAAGTAGATATGCAGGCAAAGTATTATTTTCATAGCCTCCCCATCTCATATGAAAGTGACTCTAGGCAGTATAAAGCATTGAATTAAAGAAAACAAATACATAAAAACAGTCACATTTTAAAAAAATACTGTAAACAAGGCACACAAAATAGGAGAGGATGATATTAAATACAATAATGGAGCTGTCACAAAATTTTCCTGGTCCCAAGGCCTGAGATCTTAGTCATACAGAAGGTTGAGAGGGATGGAGCTAATCTCTAATAATAGTATTTTCCCTTTCCCATGGTAATGTTTTTATTGGTTGATTCATTGATATTTTTTCTTTAGGTGACATAGATTCTAAACTCTTATGCCATTCAAAAGTGCAATTGATAATTTTTCTCCTTTTCACAAATGTGTTCCTTTGGAATCTGTTCTTAATGCCTAGGATTATTAAGACACTACAGTATTACAGTACATAGCTTTTCTGCTTCTCTGTGAAAAAATAAACAGCAGTTATTCATGCTTGATTGTGTAGCTTCTTTCAAACAAGTTGAAAAAAAAGGTTTAGTAAGTTTTGCATTTGCTTTTAGAACAACTTAACAAAGATAAAACTTTTCAGTGTGCTCCGAATATACACCATGAATTGTTTTTTTGCAAATGTAAAGATATCATTTGTTTCAGAATATAGTAGTGATAAGTATAATGAAATCAATGCTATAAAATAATATTTCTCTAAATGTTTGTTTTACCGTTGAACAGGAAGTGTACACAGTCAGGACAAATACTGTATTGAAACTAAAGGTTCAAGTGTTTGAGCCTTAAATAACATAAATAGAGAAATAAGTCTGTTTTTCATAGGTATCCCTTCCAATTACTGATATTATAGATTTAACAGAGTCTATGCTCCATCATTAGACCGACAACTTTAAAAACTGAAGTAAATAATCCATTATCCAGAGAACCAAGAGCCATTGCTGTCTAAACTACCTTGGACTGTGAGAAGACCATGACATTTGTGCACAGCTAATTGCCAGACCACAATACTGTACATTGGTTTATAGGAGTCATCCAAGAGATTAGATTAGATTTATTAGATTTGTATGCCGCCCCTCTCCGGAGACTCGGAGCGGCTTATTGAGGGATGCTTATTGACAAGCCAGCTATGAAACAAGAGGAGTAAAGTACAGAGGAGAGGGGTAATGCAGAGGAGTAATTAGAGAAGAGAAATGCCAGATCTATCTCCTGTTTTGTGGCCATCCTCTTCCTACCTACGGTGGTAAATCTTCTAAATCCTTCTGAAGAGGTTCTTTGAGAATTTTAGATTTAGTTGAAAGAGAGTGCAAAACAACATTCCAATCCCTCCCCCCTTTTAATTCCAACAATTGATAAAACAGCAAAAGCAGTTGTGTTTCTATCCACAACTTACAGTTTCTAATTGCTGTGCATACCAGTACATCCAGTTCATCATCCCCAGTGTTTCAAAAATAGAAATGGGAACATTTTTTTCCTGATCTACAGCATTCATGTTCACTCAATTTTAAGTATGTACATATAGATATGTAAATTAAAATACAAGGTGAGTACCCTAGTGTTCTCTTCTCACTTTGCCCCTAACCACTGTCCTTACAACTAGAGTTGAAGAAGGACGTAAAAATATGGCATGTTTTCCTTTTCTTTGGTTTAGTCAGATGAACTTCAAGCTAGCTAGCCTTGATCTAGCTGGGTTTGACAAAATAACCTTATCTTGGATCATCTTCAGGGCTATCTATCAGTGATCTCTGAAATATGTAGAAAATGTCCTGCAAAGGTTCTCTTTCTGTTCAGTACTGTTCTCCTTGACTGCCCTTAATAATAAATATTGTGGTAATCCAACAATTTTGGACTCCAAGGCAATCAAACCAGTCAGTCCTAGGTGAGATCAATCTGACTGCTCTTTAGAAGGCCAGATCCTGAAGATGAAACTCAAATACTTTGGCACCTAATGAGAAGGAAGGACTCACTGGAGAAGTGCCTAATGCTGAGAAAGATTGAGGGCAAAAGAAGGATGGGATGGTAGAGAATGAGGTGGCTGGATGGAGTCTTTGAAGTAGTCAGCATGATCTTCAATCAACTCCAGGGGATGGTAGGACAGGAAGGCCTGGAGGAACGTTGTTCATGGGGTCGCAATGGGTGGGACACAACTTCACAACTAACAACAATCCAACAATTAGTATGCTCTCATATTGGGATATTCTATGTTAGATCTCTAGCTACCTTTCTCTGGACTGAAGCCAAAAGCCCATGTTCAATAGCTGTTTTAGCTTCCAGACATTACTTCTACTTTTATAGTTCTTTTTTCACAGATGACTCCTGGATTTTTTAAAGTCTTCTTTTGCTACCCCACATCTGACATCCCTCCTCCTTTTCAAACTATTTCCTCTCTGAAGCCAATCTAATATTTATTCCCAGCTCCTTATCATATCTGCAAAAAACAACCTGTTTCTTTAGATATCTGCATGAATACATTAAAAGCCTGTGGAAGCTGTGGTTGAAAGCAGGTTCATCATACTGTGTCTCATTCAGTACATCTGATTGACATGGTCATTATCAATCTTAATAAGTACTTTATGATCCAGATCTTAATGTTCTTCACCCACACTTTGGTCAGCATTGGCTATCTTTACTCAAAGCCGTTGTCTATCATCTCTATTTGCAGTGTCCCTGTTACCTTTCTTACTCTTTTCAATCACTTGTCAAGTTTTGTCAAGTTTTATTTTTATTTTTGTGTAGTGTACTCAATTTTATCACTAACATTTATTTTAAAGTAAAATTGGGAACTGTTTTTCTAAGCAAGAGACTTTCAGATATGGGGATGACAGATACCGTATTTTTCAGGCTATAAGATATATACACACACACACACACAAAATGGATGGGAATGTCTGTGCATCTTATAGAGCAAATATTGCAGTGGAGGGAATTTGGTGCAGTGCCGATCAACTGTTCTAAGAAGTGGGGATCACTACTACTGCCTATCACTACCGCCTGTTTGCTGCCACCCATTTGCTACCAATCACAGTGATTGGCAGCAAACAGGTGGCTATAGGCAGCAGCGAATGGACTGCGGCACTAATGAACAAGCTCCCGCAAATGGGCCGCAGCAAATGGCCCACAATGCTGACAAAAGCGCAGTGGCAAACAAGTAACAGCAAATGGGTGGTGGCAGCAATAATGTGCTGAGGCTGATCAGGCTTTTTGCTGCAAGGACATTAGCCAGATGAATAACAGATGGATGCAGGGAGGCAGAGGCAATTTTTTTTTCTTGTTTTCCTTCTCTAAAACTAATGTGCATCTTATAGTCCAGAGCATCTTATAGTCTGAAAAATATAGTAATTTGAAATTAGAGTTGTCCTTTTGGCTTATAGCATCTGGAATAGCAGACAGACTGTATCCTATTGGCAGGAATTCTACATCATAATTCTTGAGATTTTTGCTGCCACATCTAGATTTCCCTTACTTTCTACATACATACCAGGGTGGTGGAACATTTTTTAAAAATATCCCACAAAAAGAAATTATGGCAAGGTAAGAAAGGGAGTAAGGAATATTGGTCAGGTGGAGAATCGAAAGAATGGAACTTAATATCAGAAAAGTTTTTTCAGAAAGTGAGATGTCTGATGTTTCTACAGCTATATCAAAAATTGGTGAGGACAAAAACAAATAGATAAAACAGGAATGAAAAAGAAATACAGTGTCCCCTCGCTTTTCACAGGGGATGCGTTCCAAGACCGCCCGGGAAAGTTGAATTTCCGCGAAGTAGAGATGCGGAAGTAAATACACTATTTTTGGCTATGAACAGTATCACAAGCCTTCCCTTAACACTTTAAACCCCTAAATTGAAATTTTCCATTCCCTTAGCAACCATTCAGATTATTTACTCACCATGTTTATTTATTAAAGTTTATTAAAAAAAATATTTATTAAAGGCAGACAAAAGTTTGGCGATGACATATGACGTCATCGGGTGGGAAAAACCGTGGTATAGGGAAAAAACCCGCAAAGTATTTTTAATTAATATTTTTGAAAAACCGTGGTATAGACTTTCCGTGAAGTTTGAACCCGCGAAAATCGAGGGAACACTGTAAATGCTTAATCAATTAAGTGTAATGGAAAGCCAAATGCTTCAAAGAGCTCCAGTAGTTAAATCTTTTATGCACATTTGTATTTTTGTTTTGCCACTACTGTCCAATAGTTTTCCCCCCCTCAAATTGACAATAATTTTTTTTAAATTATATTTATGTGTAACCAAATGGATAATTCAGGAAAAAAGGATCATGTTAAAATGTCTTCCTTCTTTCATCCCTAAACCAATCTTGATTTTTAAAAATTTGTTTAAAAAGTGATTCAAAATGATTTGCAATTGATTTTGTAAATAATAAATAATAATGATAATGCCAGGGAAGTCTCCAAGATTAGGACATATAGATTTCATGAATGAATGTAAAGTTTCAGGCTGCTTGTCAAAATAAATGACATATTTTATGGCATATTTTAAATTATTTGTTCTTCTAAAATAGGTGCATGAGAGTGCATTTTTAAACCTTTCATTGGGAATTACTTTATCACTACAGGAGCTTGTCCTAAGATACTTTCTACATACAGATAGTACTCGAGCTACAACCACAGTTGAGCCAAAATTTCTGTTGCTAAGCAAGACAGTTGTTAAGTGAATTTGCTCCATTATCCAAACTTTGTTACCACAACTGTTAGTGAATCACTGCGGTTGTTAAGTTAGTAACAGGGTGTTTAAGTGAATCTGGTATCCCCTTTGGCTTTGCTTGTCAGAAGATCATAAAAAAGGATTGTATGACCTTAGGGCACTGCCACCGTCATAAATATGAGTCAGTTGCCAAACATCCAAGTTTTGAACACATGACCCTAGGGATGCTGCTGTGGTGATAAATGTGAAAAATGATCGTCGCTTTTTTCAGTGCCACTGTAACTTTGAACAGTTACCAAATGAACTGCTGTAAATCAAGGACTACCTGTATATAGATGTGCACATTCAGATTTTGTAGGGACTTATTTACCAGCTAGAAATGGAAGGTTAGAAATATCCCTTATTAAATGCTATAATAGCTTTCCTAGGACAGTCTGTCCCATTCCTTGAAATAATGGAGCCAATTTTGCTTCTGAAGATGTTAATGGACCATATTCAAGGGATGGTCAATTAGGCTAAGATCATTTTTCTATTAATATTATTGTGAGGGCATTATCTGGCGTTTGCCCAGGTTCGCCTGGTGCGCCAGTTGCGGCCCTATTTGGACCGGGAGTCATTGCTCACAGTCACTCATGCCCTCATCACATCGAGGCTCGACTACTGTAACGCTCTCTACATGGGGCTACCTTTGAAAAGTGTTCGGAAACTTCAGATCGTGCAGAATGCAGCTGCGAGAGCTATTATGGGCTTCTCTAAGTATGCCCATATTACTCCAACACTCCGCAGTCTGCATTGGTTGCCGATCAGTTTCTGGTCACAATTCGGTTATGACCTGTAAAGCCCTTCATGGCACCGGACCAGAATATCTTCGGGACCGCCTCCTGCCGCACGAATCCCAGCGACCGGTTAGGTCCCAAAGAGTCGGCCTTCTTCGGGTCCCGTCGACTAAACAATGCCGTCTGGCGGGACCCAGGGGAAGAGCCTTCTCTGTGGGGGCCCCGACCCTCTGGAACCAGCTCCCCCCTGAGATTAGGATTGCCCCCACACTCCCTGCCTTTCGTAAACTCCTTAAGACCCACCTCTGCCGTCAGGCATGGGGGAATTAAAACATCTCCCCCTTGCCCATGTTGTTTTTGCCATTTGACTGATTGACTGTGTGCCTGTTTTTTATATTTATTGGGACTGTTTTTATGAATTTATTAATTTTAAATTGTAATTAGATTGGTGGGCATTGGATTTGTTATTATGTACTGTTTTTTATTATTGTTGTGAGCCGCCCCGAGTTTGCGGAGAGGGGCGGCATATAAATCCAATAAATCTAATCTAATCTAATCTGCCTCTAATAATTTATTCTTTTTAATCCAATTTCATAGAACTTGTCTTCTGTGATCTTACATTCTTCCAAGAGGCTGGGTGGGGCAGTGGTTAGAGTGCAGCACTGTAGGCCAGTGTTTCCCAACCTTGGCAACTTGAAGATATCTGGACTTCAACTCCCAGAATTCCCCAGCCAGCATTTGCTGGCTGATGAATTCTGGGAGTTGAAGTCCAAATATCTTCAAGTTGCCAAGGTTGGGAAACACTGCTGTAGGCTACTTCAGTTAACTGCTAGCTGTAGTTCAGCAATTCAAATCTCATCATTGGGTCAAGGTTGACTCAGCCTTCCATCCTTTTGAGGTGGTTAAAATGAGGACCCAGATTATTGGGGGCAATATGCTGATTCTGTAAATTGCTTAGAGAGGGCTGTAAAGGCACTATGAAGCGGTATATACATCTAAATGCTATTGCTTTTGCTATTCCTGATTTCTTTTATCATGGTTGTGTTTGCATAACCTTTTCTTGTTTCCTCTCCTCACTTTAGCCTTCTGACAGATTATTATAACTGTTTTTTAATCTCACAATTTCTCTCTCCTTCTTCCTTGAGATTCTCCAAATGTTTTTTTTCCAAATGATAGGATGTACACACATATATATTTGAATATGGTGAAATACTTTGTTTTGGTACATTTAGGGACATTTAGGGGTGGGCTACTGGGGTTCTCAGGGGTTCGGGAGAACCTTTAAGCAAGATTCTGTGCACTTCAGAGAACCCATTCCTGACAGCCCCCGCCCACTCCTCCCCTCCTAGGAGTACCCACACGGCCTGTTTTGGATGCTGGGTATGTACAGAGGCTCAGGGAGGGTGAAAAATGGGCCTACCAGAAGTTTGCGAAGGCTAGAAATGGGCCCTTTTCTGGCCTCCAGAGGGTGTCTGGAGCCCAGGAAGGACATTTTCGCTCTCCCAGAGACTAGAGGAAAGCCTACGGAGCCAGGGGAGGGAAAAGAACACACACACACACACACACCGCCGTGGTGCAGGAGACTAAATTTTTTGAAGCCCACCTCTGGGGATATTTAGACTTTGTTCACGAAGTGCTAGATTCTTCATACGGATTTTCTTTTTTTCCAGACACCTACAAAATATGCCATTTTTCAAATTAAGTTGCTTAGTAAACCTCTTAGCTTCAAATTATATTTTACATTAGTTATGTGGAATGCAGCTGATTCTGGTGATTTTGTTTACTGTGGGAAAATGGGTAGGAGTATGAATTGCTCAACTTGCTTGCCCAGCTATTTGATTCAGAATTTCCAAATCACTTGTATGGTTCTTAGTCTAGATAAGACTCGATATAATTTCTGGGCTAAAAATATTTTTCTGCAAATTATGGAATCTCACAGGTCACCAAGAGTGGTGTTAGAAAAACTTTTCCAGGGAGATAGTTCTATAAGAATGATGCTGTCAATAAGACAACCTTTTTTTTTCATTTGCTCAGACAAATGTTTCTGTTGTTTTTATTTCATTTAGCTGTACTAATCGAAGTATATTGATGTGGTCAACACATAATATCTCAAGTTGCATTTTTAATATAATAAAAAAGCTTTCTAAAACATTATTTAAAATATGAACTATTGCATACCTTTCTGCCATATTAAAATTACTTTGGAGTGTAGTAATGTTTTAAGAAGGAATCCATGAAAACATTATATCCTCTGGGTGTACAGACATTATATAAATCACACTGGGACACTGATTAATGTTAATTTCCCTAATTGTTAAGTATGTGCAGTTTTTCACTCCCAGCAATAGCTCAAAAATGATTTTTTTTTTGCTCACTTAATTCAGTGTTATTACCCTAATTGATCCATTTTGGTCTGTTATATATATATATATAACTTACTTAAAAATGGTGTTATTTCTGCTCTATAACATACACATTTTCCTTTTATTTACAGTACTCTACGTTCATAGATTGGCTAAGGAAATAGGTTTACTTTTCAAAATTTCATCATTGCGGGCAAATGAGAGAATTGATGTGGTTTATTTAATCTGACAGATTCTCAGAAGCTAAAAAAACAGGTCCAACTTTCACTGAAGGAAATGACAAGATTTCCACTGACATTTCTGAAAAGAAAATTATTGTTTTACTAAGCAGATAATATCTGAAATAAATATAAATGATAGACTGGTATCCTAATCGGGCCATAAATACAGGAACCAAAATACATTTAAAGCAAGAGATTCAATTAATATAAAATTTTAATCATTTAACGGCAAGCAAAAACAAAATTATTTTGACCACGTGCCTGAAGTTCAAGAGATCTGGTACATGAATTGCAGGGCCTCCTTCCCCCATCACTGCAAAATTTGCATCTGAATTCAATTTTTGATGCAATAGAAGGAGAAAATACAGACAATTTAATTGACCCTATTTAGTTCAGTTCTCCTCTCCCCATTTTTTTTCCCCAAAGAAGTGGATGCTGCCCATTTTTGCACTACTACCATCAATATGCTGTTTAACACCAACATTATGGCACTGTTGCCCCATTAAAAGGTTTTACTGTACAGTCATACCTCATCTTACGAACCTAATTGGTTCCAGGGGGAGGTTCGTAAGACGAAAGGTTCGTAAGACGAAACATTGTTTCCCATAGGAAACAATGTAAAGTCAATTAATCCGTGCAACCAAAAAAAAACCCCCGCAAAAAAATGGCGTTCGGCGACTGCTGGGAAGCCGCGCGGCTGTTTTAAAAGGTGACAGCCGGCCTGGGGGGCTTCCCAGCAACCTCCCGAACCCCGAACCCGGAAGTTTGGCAAAAGTTCGGGGTTCGGGAGGTTGCTGGGAAGCCTCCCAGGCCAGCTGTCACCTTTTAAAACAGCCGCGTGGCTTCCCAGCTGTCTCCCGAAGCCGAACGCCAAACCCGAACTTCCGCGTTCGGAGACAGCTGGGAAGCCACGCGGCTGTTTTAAAAGGTCACAGCCGGGCTGGGGGGCTTCCCAGCACCCCCCGAACCCTGAACCCGGAAGTTCAGCAAAAGTTCGGGGTTCGGGGGGGTGCTGGGAAGCCCCCCAGCCCGGCTGTCACCTTCTAAAACAGCCGTGCGGCTTCCCAGCTGTCTCCCGAAGCCGAACCCCAAATCCGAACTTCCGTGTTCGGCGTTTGGAGACAGCTGGGAAGCCGCGCGGCTGTTTTAAAAGGTCACAGCCGGGCTGGGGGGCTTCCCAGCACCCCCCCGAACCCCAAACCCAGAAGTTCGGCAAATTATCCCCATACATTGCCAAGAAAATTAAATGAGAATATGTACACTTTCACAGAACTGAATTTGACTTGATGAAGTGTTTATGTTTTAATTAGGAGAAATTGCAAAGATAAAATTCAGATAAATGCATAAAAATGAATTTTTCATTGGTTGTAAGAAATGTTCTTATTCATGAAAAAAATACAGAAAATTAGAACAAACAGCAATTGCTTATGTTACAGTAACTTGCTTCCTTTAAATAGACAATGATTTTTTTCTTTCCTACTGAATAGCTCATAGCAAAAACTAATTGCGACATTTGAAGGATTGAATTGTTCATTGTGAACAACTGATTCTTTCTTCTTTTTGGAGCTTTTGTTACTACAAATAAGATGAATATTATCAGCATCTATATTTAAAGATTGAACATAGATGAGTGAACCAATGAGGAATGTAAATATGTCCCTTGGGTACAATAAGGAAAAATAAAATATATTGCTAATTATTATCTCCAATAGGGCATTTAAACTGTAATTCTAGAAACGTATTACAGATTTGCAATAGAACATAAGATAATAGATTTCATCTGTTTACTTTTTAAATTCACTGCATATTTGTAATTAGGGCTGTTGTTAATTTAACCTCAGTGATATTATCAAGGTTTTCATATTGTATATTACTGGGGCGAGAAGGGGAAATTGAAATAGAGTTTGAAAAACTGACACTAATGCCAGGGAGGAAAAAAAGAAATTTTCATGTAGTAAATGAGCACTGATGTAGAAAACATCCACAATTCAAGACTATTTGCATATATTAAAAATCCTATAAAGTCAAACACCTTCAAGATTACCTTGATTCAGAGCTTGGATGATGGGGAATTGCAGGGGTTCAGGAGAACACCTAGCTAAAATTCTGTTTAGTTTTGAGAACTCCCAAATCCCACTCCTGGCTGGCCCCACCTGCCCCTCCCCTCCCAGGAGCCCATTTTGGATGCAGGTAAGTGCAGAGCCTTTGGAGCCTGGGGAAGCCATTTTCGATCTCCTGGAGGCTCGAGGAAAGTCTTCAGAGCCCGGGGAGGGCAAAAGGTTTTCCTCCACTGTGGCGCAGGAGGCCAACTAGGCCACACCCATCATGGCCACACCCACCCAGCAATCGGGCTGAGAACCCCTTGCTAAAATTTTTGAAACCCATCCCTGCCTTGATTCCTATAGGTCAGTGATGGCAAGCCTTTTTTGATTTGTGTGCCAAAAGGGGTGTGTTTGGGTGTGCTAGCATGCATGCACATGCCTACACTCCTTCCCTCCCCCCACACACATGTTCACCCCCCCATGCTGCCCCCCACACATGCGCACAGGCCTTTCTGAAGCCTGGTAGGCAGCGGTGGGTTCATACTGATGTGGTTTGGAGTGCTCCATTGGTAGGAACACACTGGTGCAATTTTTTTGGCATTTTTCCCCAGTATCTCTGTGTCAGAAGAAGCCCTCTGGCCTGCCCTCATCTTAATTTCTTCATCCAAAGAACAACTAAGAAGCTCCTTATCAGAAGACGCTGGAAAAAAATAGCTAAAAATTACATCAGTGGGTTCATACCAGTGCAACACTCTGGACCACACTGTTGGTTGGTGAAAATCTGGCATCCACCCCATAGTTCTTAAAGAACTCAGATCTGTCATTGCTACCCCTCCCTGATTGATATGCTTAACAATCCCTTTTAACAGGAGATTTCCTGAGGATTGGAGAATGGCCAGTGTTGTGCCTATCCACAAGAAGGGCAGTAGAGAAGAAGCTGGTAACTACAGGCCAGTTAGCTTGACATCAGTTATAGTTAAAATGATAGAGACTCTACTCAAAAAGAGGATAAATCAGCACCTAAAAACTAATAACTTTGTTCGTGCTGAACACCGCGAAAGCCACCGCCCGGCTGTCATCTGCTGAGAAGAGGAGGAGGAGCCGGGTGCTGGTGGCGGCAGAGGAAGGCAAAC